>NW_013952406.1:2153668-2155725 GCF_001266775.1 Austrofundulus limnaeus
GCTGAAAGTTCCGGTCGTCCTTCAAAATAAAAGTTCTCCCCTCGGGAGGTAAAAACACTTTAAGAGACGTGCGTCTCTAGGTGGACAAAAGGCGGTTTGCTTCTGTCCTGGCTGGCAAGTCTACTCGATTTGGCTCCTGAGTCAGACCTGCGGCCCGGCTGTTCCTCCGGAGAGAAAAAGCCGGTCTTCCCGTTTCGGTAGAATTATGTAGGGGAAAGTGACTTATGTGAAATAAGCCCCCCTACATAAAAAAATGACGAGGATGTTTACACATCTTGCAGGGCTCTATGATTAAAATGCAGATTTTACCAAACAAAATGGAATAAAAAGCAGAGATTCAATTCAATTCAATTCAAAAATACTTTATTGATCCCAGAGGGAAATTTGGTATATATCAATTTGGTAATTTGAGGTATTTTGGTCACTGCCGCTCCCTGTACCTGCAGTTACACACAGGTGGCAGGGGCCTTCCTCTCCACACCGACAGAAAAAATACATTTAGGTTCAAAGGTTCAATCCTAGGACCCCTCTTATTTAATATCTACATGCTCCTGCTAGCTCAGGTTATAACAGGAAATAAGATTAGCTATCATAACTACGCAGATGACAGCTCTACATTACGATGTCACCAGGTGACTCTGAACCTATCCAAACAGATGCTTGGAACAGATCTTTCTCCAGCTGAACAGAAACAAAACTGAAGTTATTATCTTTGGACCTAAAGAGGAACGATCTACAGTCAACGCACAGCTTCAGTTGCTACAGCTAGAAACTAGCAGTCAGGCCTGAAATCTGGGTGTAGTGATGGACTCTGACCTGAACCTTCAGAGCCACATAAAGACTGTTACAAAGTAGGGTTGGGTATAATTGTACTGTGTGCAATTAATCATCATAAAAACATTAATCGATTATTTTTGGCACTTGACCATTAATACGATTAATGCCAGCAGGCAGAGTCAGCTCTGTGCTCCTCTGCTTCAAATATGACGAACATTAAAAAAAGGTTCTGTAATTTATTTGTCTATTAACACAATTTAAAATGTGATGTATAGCCTGAAGTCTAATTTTGACACAATTTGGAACAATTTTTTACAAAGAGCAAATCTTTCCCACTAAATTGGTCATGTGACTAGGACATAAGGRWGTCCAGGGACTCCAGGGGATTAATCGTCAAATTAATCGTTATCGGCTAAATACCACAATTAATTGTGATTAATGTTTTGGCCAATATTGCCCAACCCTATTACAAAGTCGGCWTTCTATCACCTGAAGAACATTTCCAGGATTAGATGTCTCRGAAAGATGTAGAGAAACTCATCCACGTGTTTATCTTTAGTCACACTGATTACTGTAACAATGTCTTCACATGTCTGCCTAAAACATCCAAACATCTGCAGTTGATCCAGAACGCTGCTGCTCGCGTTTTGACTAAAACCAGGAAGGTAGAGCACATTACCCCAGGTCTAAAGTCCTTACAATGGCTCCCTTTGACTCAGAAAATAGACTTTAAAATATTATTAGTTATAAATGATACTGTCACTACCTACAAATATCTTGGAATTACTTTGGGTTCTCATTCGACTTATCGTGATCATGTACAAGTCTTAAGCACTAAGTTGAAACAGAAATTATACGTTTATTCAAAAATTAGATCCAATCTGACATCTTCTGTTTCAAATATCTATCTTCATGCCATTATACTCTCAACCATGAGGTACTGTTTTACCTGTTTGGTCTCTTACAACAAATGAAATCTTAGAACCCATAGTTAGGCTCTACAACAGGGCCTACAAAATTCATAAAAAACTTCCTGGTTGGACTCATCACTGTACAGTTCTTTCATTGTCTGATGCCTTGACTTTTCAGAATGGGATGAGCTGCTACTGAGACCTCGCGAGAGCTGTGCGTGAGTAATATGGCGGAAGGTTGGTAAACAAACAAAACACGTCTCAGTTAAGATATAAAAAAAAACTGAAATATATTATAATTACTATTATTTTCATAAATACTAATCTTTGCATCCTTTTTTTTTTACAATCAAACAAACTGGATGGGGA
>NW_013952406.1:2155937-2158610 GCF_001266775.1 Austrofundulus limnaeus
AGCAATTATGCTGAGTCAGGCTTGATTTTTAATAATCTTTTCCTGTTAAATAAATAAATCAAATCAAATCAAATCACTTAACAGCTTAGCACCACAATACATTAAAAGATCTACTGTTGTCGTATCAACCTTCCAGACCTCTCAGGTCTTCTGGTTCTGGTCTGCTCTGCATCCCCAGAGCCAAACATGGAGAAGCAGCATTCAGCTTCTATGCACTGCAAATCTGGAATAAACTCTCAGAGAAATCGTAAAACAGCCGAAACACTGAGTTCCTTTAAATCAAGACTGAAAACCCACCTTTTTAGAGTTGCTTATGAAACATAATCAACATTTTGATGTGTAACGATGGCACCTGACAAACTAATGATTCAATTGTTAACTGTGTTCAACGACTTTATTTTTTGTGTTTTATGATGTAAAGCACTTTGAACTGCTTTGTTGCTGTAATGTGTTATACAAAGATTGATTGGTTGGTTGGTTGGTTGGTTGGTTGGTTGGTTGGTTGGTTGATTGATTGATTGATTGATTGATTTAAAAAAAGGTCTCCCCTTCAGCCCTGGCAAAGAGGTTGATGTACCAGCGTCCTCCAAATCATAAGAAAAAACTGAATCTTAGCACAAAGTTTAGGGTAGAACAGTACCCTGGAACACCCTTATGAATCTAGATGACACCTTCTGTGAGTTTTGTTCAGCAGACGATTAGCAGGAAAACAAATGACCAACTTCTGTCTGACTCACATCAGAAACAAAAGAAGCTGAATGAGTCAAACACACCTGAAAACTGTTCAATATTCAGCTACATCAGCAGAAGTAAGACAAGCGTTTATCAAAAATTTTGTTCCCATGAATCAGATGTTCTTTTTGAAAAAACTAAAAAGTAGAATTTAGAAAAATAAAAATGGAAACATTAAATTTAGAAAAAAAAAGATTAACATAATTTAGGAAAAAATAAAACAAATTTCATACTGTTCTAATCTTGTGAGATCTCAGTGTGTTAGCACTCAGACTGTTATGGGGATGAGTCTCAGCTACAACCACCCATAACTTAGCTCAGTATATGTCAAACTGGATGTGTTGTGGAGATATTTGTGTTTGCTAAGAATGATTAGCTGTAGTGAAAATCTTAAATGAAGTTTATACAAAGAGTAAATCCTCCTACTGGTTTATGAGATTTTCTGCTAATGCTACAAACACATTCAGAGAAGCACACATAAATAAATAACAAAACAAAAAATCCAATGGATTAAATAAGGTGTGCATCACTCAAATCTCCACTTCCATGCTTAATACAGTCAGCGAATGCAGATCAAACGGCTGAGYCTGAATGTCGTCTAAAAAGCTGTTTGCTGCTTTTTATAAAAACTTTAAAACACAGTGATCCTCCTCACGAAACTTTTCTTTTTCTGACTCTGTCACAGCTTTAAAAAGGTGAGCTCAAAGCCCAACATCGTATCCCAGCTCTCAGAGCGGAAGCTGCAGGTTTCTGTTAAAAACRAATCATGAAATGAGTCAGCTAATAGAGCATTCACATCATGGAGGATTACAACAACAGAAAAAGGTCAAAAGGCGACTGCCAGCATCATGACAGGAAACTGAAATGGCTCTGGCAGCAGGAAAAGTGTTAAAGCATGAATGTTTCTCAAACTGAATGAAACCGAAGACAAGGATTGAATTCTGAATAGTGCTTGATGAATGCCAACCTTTTAGGACTTAACTGCAGCGGGGGCTTCTCACTCCCCCCAAAAGGCTAAAAATCACTATAACGCCACCAGCAGGCATCAACTATTGGAGTCCACTTTCTGTCTGTTAGAAAAATATGACAAACTACACATCGCGCCATTAAAAAACAAACTGCCATCTTTGTTTTCCTGTKTAATTTGTTGATTGTGCAATGAATTCTGGGATACTGTCGGCCGCATAGGACRCTCAGATGCAGCCGRCGTTTTCAGGGTTTTGTCGGTGGCCTGAGTAGGYGCCTAYRAATTGGGACAGCCTACRGCACGGGGCAGTGATGTATGTGGCCGACGGCTGCAACCTATGAGTTGAGACACAGTTCATGTTAGCCAACACAAAAATATTTAACTCAATTTTGCTGTGGCAGTAGCTGAGRGTCATCCACAGCAAATACTTTGAGCACCGACATGTCTCAGTGTAGTGTGAAGTTTGATCAAAACTTTGGTATTTCTAATCATTTGATAATTTTTSTTTAAAGCAGATGATGCTTGTAGATCCTTTTTTTCCCTCCACATTTAAATCCTTCAGTTGGGGTCTATATAAAGTGGAACTGCAATGCTTTGGTCTGAAAACACAAGCCCCGCCCCTTTTCTGRTGTGCATCTCATATAAACTCGTTTTGAGGCTGTCTCTTTAAATGCAAATGAGGCRTTTCATACCCCGCCCCCCTTCCAGCTTCCAGAGCAGTCCATTCTAGTTTGATAGAGGGGTTTACRACTGTATAGAGGTGCAGAAATGTTTTTATTGGGAGAAACTAAATTCAACTTTTCTACACTTCTGGAGACTCCAAGTACAACAAAACATATTTAACATATAAATAAGTGGATTTTTCTTGATAACTCTAGAACACGTGTCATACTTAAGGCCTGCGGGCCACATTTAGCCCACGGGTGACTCCCATGGAGCTGCCAGGGGGAGTACCCCCACACACACACACAAAT
>NW_013952406.1:2158901-2161155 GCF_001266775.1 Austrofundulus limnaeus
AACTTTATTAGTTTTACTTTTAATATTTCTGTATTTATTTCAGATTTAGTCAGTCATACACTTAGTTCTCATCAATGTTTAAAAGAGGATGTGTTGAAACTCTGTTTAATCAAAGTTAAACATGAAACGTCAAAGTTGATCACAACTGGCCCTCGGAGGGCCACCATAACAYTCATGTGGCCCTTGGTGAAAATGAGTTTGACACCCCTGCTCTAGAATAAAGGCAGTGAGCATGATGTGATCCTTTATTGTTAAAACAAATTTTCATTATATTTTAAATACATTTTTGTTGATGGAAAACAATTATGTCGCTTCTGTTTGAACCACTGATAAAAAAATAGCTTGCGACCTGTCCAGGGTGTACCCCGCCCCTCGCACAGTGACCCCCGYGACCCTGAAAGGAAGAAGCGGGTACAGATAATGGATGGATGTATAAAACTAAATAAAAATAAAAGCCTCCTGTTGTCACATCAACACCAAGCTGCTCACAGCTTACATCCAAAACCAACCAGTCTCAGTGTAAAGTAAAATCTGAACAAACATTTCCAAACAGACCAAAACAGTTCCTGATTTATTCAGGCAGCCTTATTGTTGACGGTCTGCCAGCTCATCCGCCRCTCGCTCACATTACATTTTCTTTTTGAGCGGTGATGAGAGGAGCTCAGTGCGTCACGCTCACCGCGGGCTAAAGAGCCCATGTAAAAAAAAAAAAAAACCAAAACAGATATGTTGGCTTTAAGCAAACAATAATGATGTCACATGTTCATGAGTCACTGTGAAAAAGTCAGCAGGTTAGAAAGTTAGAGCTGACTAACTAAAGTTCCTTTGGGACCRAATGGAATTAATCAAACCTTCACCGTCTGAACGTGGCTTCAGCTGCTCCTCCTCTCCTGAAATATCACCTCTCCTAATTTCTGCTGAATATTTTCAGATTAGGAAAACACTCAACCCACGCCTGCCTGCTGGGAGGAAGTGCTTTAAAATCCACCTAAATGATTTTAAATTACAGCCTGTGGAAGCTTTAAAAGGTGTGTTCACTAAAAAGTTTAATAAAAAATAAAAAAGTTGAAAAAAACCCCCCATCAATTTTCATTCTTTAAGAAAACAAGTTTCAGTCTAAGACTGAAAATGGTACTTTGCAGTTAAACTCTATGCATGTAAAGTGTTTCTTAAACAGATCTACTGAGATTACACGGCAAATAGAAAAAAAAAATATGAAGGCTGAACGTGGCAAATGGCAAAATCAGCATTAGTTTTTATTCAGTACAATCAAGAAACAAAACTCCTYCACACAAACAGAATCATCCTCTGGGTATGCCCTTCAAAGTGGAAATGTTGATCAAGCAGAGAAACCGTCTTTCATCACAGACTCAGACGCGCAGCAATTAGCAAGAAGAAAAACACAAAAATTAGCCTTCTTTTTATTTGTCAGTTTTCAAAACTAATAGAAATTGGTTTTCTCTGAATAAAATAAACACTTGGCTTCGTTACCTTCTTCCTATGAAAGAAAAATCTACACTCAGAAAAACGCACAAACACACACACATCCTTGTACCATCAAACTGAGGACTTTGTATTGACTTCCATTCATTTTTAAATGCATTTATGCCTAACCCAGACATTTTCCCTAAAACTAACCATTACTGGTCTATTCCTAATCCTAACCTGAACCAAAACTTAATTCACACCAAACCTCTTAAACCTAATTAAACCACAGTAGAGCTGCAAAAAAAAAAAAAAAAAAAGTTAGAACTGGGAAAAAGTCCTTACTTTACATCAAAAACCTCACTTTGATAGCAACTATTTTGCAAGTGGTCCTCGCTCTGTAGCAGAAACAAGTACGCACACACACACTTGTCTTTAATCGTCAGTGGGGCACAACAACGAGGCCCACTTTTTGGTCCCTATGGACAAAGCGGGCCTTTATACATTGGTGTTTAATCTCAGTGCCCTTCGTGGTTGTAAAAACAAATACACACAATATTTGGGTCAAAAACAACCCCTTAAAATAAACCAACCTGACGTTGGATAAAGTCACCTTCTGAAACGCACCACGATGGAAACCGAAGCCCACCCCCTTCCTGTTTGGTTTGTCTCTGGAGGTGGAGAGGAACACTCCTGACGGTCACCCAGCCATGCAAGGCCAGTCTGTTGTAATTTAAAGGTTCACTTGATTAATAAACCGGGTCCTGATTCATTCCGACCGCCTGTGCGCACACACAGTACTGGCTCCAGCCATTTTGGTGCCCTAGGC
>NW_013952406.1:2161759-2163673 GCF_001266775.1 Austrofundulus limnaeus
GTTTGGTGCCCCCTCCAGCAGATGGCGCTCTAGGCGACCGCCTAGTTCGCCTATGCCAAGAGCCGGCTCTGTGTGCACAGATGCAAATTAAAGAGCATTAAAGCCTTTTGGATCAAACCTTATTATGCTCAACCTCCTGCCATATGAAGAGTTTGTGTGATCTACTACTGCTTATGATGTGTGTTGATGATGGCTCTCAGCTGCTAACACCAAGTTGGAGCCTAATGTCTAATGTTAACCGAGCTGAAGCCATTTTTGTGTTTAAGGCGAGTTAACTGTCAGCCATCATTTATTTGGCTTTTTAAGTTAACCAGTTTTAGATTACTATCTAATGATCATTTCCTGAAAGTTTTATTAAAATCTGTCCAGTTGGTCATGAGATATTTTGCTAACAAACAGACAGATTACAGGAGGATCGGTCTCAGCTACGACGACAACATTTTTGATCTATCTATAAAATTGTATGGGTTCTTGTCATTTTTGTGTTGATTTTTTTTAAGGAGATAGATTTCAAAGACAATATTTTGGTCTGCATGTCCATCAACCTCTTAGCAGCAGATCACCGCGCGTGCACACACACACACACAAACACACACACACACACAAACACACACACAATCTTGAGCTTGTTTATTAACTGCATGAATGAATTAGCGGATTTTCTCTGGTACTGTAATCACTCCTAACAGATATTTAAACTGCTCACCGCTGGAAAAGCACACATGCTCATTTTTCACAATAAAGCGCTGCCAGCAGCCTGAGAGTTTCTATTCTGCTGCACTCCGAAGGGATTTAATTTGATCTAATGCAGCGAGTCTGTAGAGCATAATTACAGATTAATCTCATGCATTTAATGCCTGCTTTCCACGTACGTTTTATGATGTCAACTAAAAGTTTGTTTGCCTGGTTGATACTTTATTTTTCCAACGTTCTAGTATCTTCCTTCAAAATTCACTCCAAACAGTTGAGAGTGAGCGTTTATGTGCACATGCTGTCTTTAATGTGTTTTTTAAAGAAGAGAATGAAAAACGGGACGGTAAAATAAAATGCAACACAGAAATGACTAAAACACACTGGAGGCAGAAGCAAATGTTTCTCACTTCACGTCTCTACTACCTAATTTCCCTCTGGGTAAAGTATTTTTGAATTTGAATTGTCTCACTAAATGAGAAGAGAAAAGAAAATTAAACTATTCCCTGTTCTGTTCAGATTTACAGGTAACTTCAKCAAGAATGAATCAGGAGAACCGTTGAAGTCCAGCAGGGAAAAGGACTCTTCTGAGCACACAGATAATCGTTAGTCGTTAGGTTCCCACTGTGCTCTTGTGTAATTAAAGCCTAACCGTCTCACTGGAAGCAGATACAAACTTGGACAAATGTCTTCACAGGAAACTGAAGCTTTTATTGACAAACAAATCCCTTTAATCTCATTACTTTTCCTTTTTATCTCTGAGGTGAGATCCATAAAAGTTTTATTGGTTAAAGAGGAGATAATGTTCTGCCTGTGGTCTATAGGTAGCAGCATATGGATTATACTGTGTTTGTCTGTGGGGTTAATAAAATACCTTATAGTAGAATAGATTTTAATTAGAGATGAAGTTTTAGTTAATCTACAACTAATTAACTTTAAAAGTGTCTTTAGCTGCGTTTCCATTGCAAATGTGCGCAAAACTTTGTCGATATTCTGTTAATGTCGAAAAAACAGTTTCGCAACTGCTGTGCTTCCATTAAGTAAGAAATGCTATTAAAGTCGCGCGTGAATACGTTTGTTCTCGCAATAAGTCATTACAAACATGGCGGCGATGGATGTAAACACATAGAATGTTGCTACCGCGACACTAGCGCTCATCATCAGAGGAGACGTCGGCGTCTTTTATCGAGGCTTTCCAGAGACAAGTCCCTACTTGGGAGCGGC
>NW_013952406.1:2165699-2183624 GCF_001266775.1 Austrofundulus limnaeus
ACTAAATATTTAATTTGTAAGTTAAATGTTTAGTTCATAAACTATGACATTTATAAATGTATGAATCATATGGTGAAAAACTGACTATGAAAAAATAAATCTGTTCTTTTTTTCTTATAAAAGGCTAAATAAAACAAAAACAGTGGTAATTTTTGACTGTGTAGCTTTACAAATGGCACCCCATAGAATTAGTGCCACTCTTACACCTCTGAGGATCTTGAATCAAAACTGAAAGTTGGCCGGTCRAATTAATTCCTTCAATGGATGTTGGGCTTTTAATTACTCCTTTTTATTGGTGCATGTTTGTGGCTTTAGCTGCCCGCTCTATGATAATGAGCAATGCATCAGACTGCCTGTCTAACAACAGGTAGACAGGCTCATGTTGCCWACCCAGTGCAGCGTTGTCATGGGAATAATGTGTAGACCTCTCTTCCTGTGCTGAAGTGAACCACTGGGTTGTGCTCGACTGCCCACCTGCCAAACAGCACTCTCGCGCGCACACACACACACACACACACACACACACGCGGATTCTTGTGCACACATGTGTAACAGCAGCATTGTGGTGCCAGCAGAGTGGATGAATCAGCTCTTCAGCGTCTCAGAGAGGAAGAGGTGGACGTTTGGTTTGTCTTGGTTGATCTAGTCACTTGGAGCGAGCAACAGTGAATCACTCCTGCCTGCTTTTTTAAATTAGCAATTGAAGGCTACAAATGACTCACATCATTTGCATCACTGCTTTCTATTTCAACGCTAATGTGTTGTCTGGTGACCAGCGGCCTACTCCAGCACCCATCATAATTTAGTCCTGYTTTATTTTTATTTATTTATTACTTTTTTTCATACAACATCCATCTTTCACTCACTGTCTTTGTCTTGCTTTCTCAACCCGTCCACCTACTCGTCTATTGCTCTCCTGTCTTCCAGCCCCCACGTCTGTCTGCTGCCATGTTCCCATGCTTCCTATTAGGGCAGCAAATGAGGCGAGGTGCCGATGCAAATGTCTCGTACCTCTTGTTGCTCCCTGACTCATCGCCCGGAGAGCAAAACAGAGAGAGAGAGAGAGAGAGAGACAGCTATAAGGGAGGGATGGGAGGAAGAGGTGTGGGAGCACAGCAATTAGAGAAACAGATGTACTTGAAATGTTCAGGAGAATGTTGCACAACGAAAAAATGTTGAAGGAAGCCACTGTATTGTGAAGGCAGAGTTGATTGTGCTGAAAGCTTTCTCCTAYGTAGCAGAACAACAAAGAGTGCAAAATAAAAAAACAGTGCATTTTGCATTCTTTTTTCTGCTCTTCATCCTCCTCGCCACTGTTTTATCAGCCCAATTTCTGCAGCTCTGAGGAACCGTTCCTTTTCCCTGCCTTCTGCCTCGTCTATAGGTGCCGTGATTGTTTTGTAGATTGCATTATAAAAGTGCTTGACATCGTGAGCCAATCTGTTGAAAGCACAGTTTGTTTTTCATTTCTACCCGAGTTCTATTGTTCTGTGCTCAGAGCTAGAAAAKATTATYGTTATWGTTACAGCTGTGCTTCTCTCTGGTTCAGCTTGTGATGGAGACGAACGGGTTAAAGTCATCAGTGAATGTGAGGCGTAAGTTGAGTTGTCATCATTAGGATTTATCTGTTACTTTCCTTATCAGCAGGATTAGGAAAATGAGGAAACGAGTTGCTATCACAGGAGTACGAGTCTTCATCCATTATCTTTACCCAGCTTTTCCTTTCTGGGTCACCGAGGTCATCGGTGCCCATGACCAGCAGTTACTGAGCAGGAGGCCGGGTACGCCCTTAAATTAACTTTCAGTTAAAACTAAAAACATATTTACCTAGAAGAACTGCTCTTTCTGCAAAAACAACTTTGCTGAAGTAGCTGGAATTAAGTAAAAAGCTAAAAGAGTAAAACTCTGAAGGCTAGCTAAGCACTAAATCAAAACAAAAGCTAAAGCTAAACAGAGACAACTACTAGCTAAAAAGTAAATGCAACAAAACGCAAAAGTAGCCTACCACAGTTATTCCAAACACGTCAAACTTTAGCTCATCATCTATAAAACTGACTGAGTTGTATTTTTGTGGGCTCATGTGAACAAATAGTCTCCATCTGAATAAAGACTGACTTTAAAGTCCCTGTGATGTGTATATCCTTCAAATACAAAAAGTCAAAGAAAACATCTTTATATTAAAAAAACTTTGCATAGTACACGTTTTTACCCATTTTATCACATAAYTGGAATATTTTTCTTTTAAACTGGCTCAATGTGAAACAGGAAGTGACATCAAAGGGGAACTCTAAGAAAATAAACTTCTTGATATTTGAAACAAATTTGAACTCTAACTCAAGTAAATAAAAAAATTAAAAAAAATAAATAAATAAATTCTACTGAAATACTGAATAACTGATCATAACATCTGATTTAATATTTTAAAATTATGTCATCAGATTGACAAAAAACAGCAAGTTATGTGCAAGTTCTGGTGATTTTAAAGACTAAAATGAAGAAAATTAATCCAAATCAATAATGTAATTACAAAATAAATTAGCAAAAACCCATTTGTTGCAAGTCATATTTATCTCATTATGAATCTAATACTTACAGTAGGTTTATCTGTAGGATTGTGTCTCTGGTGCATTTCTGTTTGTTCTTCATTCAGTAAAGTTACGATGTAGTAAGAGTAGCAATACTTCATAACAACTTGTGACTACTACTACTTATGACAGGGACGTTTTTACTTGACCTATTACTTAGGTCAAGTAAAAAGTACTGTGTTGTAAAACTATGAAAGGTTATTTTTTCCCCAAAACGTTGCTCAAGTAAAATGTAACTGCAACGAGTTACTGCCCACTTTTTCTCACAGCCCCATCTTGAAAAAGATGCTATGACTCTCAGCTATTACCACAYAAACTTTACCTCACTCTGTAGAGTTGAATAAGTTACAGTCATATTTGTGTCTACAATGATCGACAAGGTGTTGCAGCCATCWTGAAATGGATTTACTCTGAAAGTTAATGAGCTATACATGACTATCTCAGAAAAAGTAATTAAGTGTTTCATAAGGTATAACAGAAGAAACATATATACATTCACACACATAAATTACCCCCKTTCCAATAAAAATAACTTTAAGACAAAACAAAAAACAAAAACGATCAGTGAATGACCTAATGTACGTGTTAAAGCATCAAAAGGAGAGGCGATAGTTTCCTGTCCCCGCCTGGCCCAGCCCTCCTCTATCATCCAGATGCAAGAGGTGATTTGGACCTGGAAGCGTCCCCGTTTGCCATCCATCTGGTCTCTGCTGCTGGGAATAGATGGAGCGGGGGGCAGTGTTGTGCCAAACCCCCAGGCTGGCACTGCTCTGTGCAGAACCTAATGCTAGCATTATTGTTTTCTAAGGGGGGTGGGGGTCCGTGGACAGCTGGGTAGGTTTCCTGGGGTGGGGACTGGGGGTGACTATGAAGGATAATTATGGAAAGATGAAAGGGGGTTGCCTAGCATGGATGTTTTTGCTCTTGGTAAGGTCTCGAGTGATGTTTGGAGAAAGGAAGGGAGGAACTGTCTGAACGAAAACAAACACGAGGAACAACTTCTCACACAACCAAACGGTGATACGACTCAGGTTTGAACAGTTTATGAAGATGCACAGCCGTCAAGAGCTGCTTAAGTTCTAAAGCAACAAAAATATCTTTAAAATCTTCACGTCAAACTAGAAAACCACCTGGGATTAAAGCTCATCCTATCCTGGATTCATCTAACCTCATTCCCTGACGACAAACTAAAGTCTCCAATAAAGAAATAATTTTAAAAAAAAAATTCAACAGCATATCTCCTGTTTGTTCAGTCCTTGGAAAAAAGAAAAAGAAAGGGAATGCCAACCCACAGTACTGTCTTCACAAAATACCTTTCTTCTTGTACCCGCTTTTATTACGAGTTTTATTTTCTGGGTAAAACGAAAATGCCATCAACTCAAAAAATGGCGTCTCACTGGGCTGCGAATGTTGGAGACCAATCGCAGACTAAAAATTGCAAGAAAATTGTGAGAAAATGGACAATTTTTTCTTTTGTGTTCACACCGAATCCTGAGTATTTGTGGCCGATTAACCGGTAAGCTGTGTGGCTGCTTTAAAAAAAAAAAACACAGCCTAGTTAGAACCCAGCAAGAAGTTTACCTCCCAGGTCCTGCCGGACTCGTCTCCTCCTGCGTTTTTCTTTACAGTCTTTTCAACCAACTCCTGCTGTTCCTCTGCTTCTGCTTATTTCCTTCTGGTGCTCCGCATCTGTTGCTCGTTCCACTGATTACAGCCGGAGGAGTCTCCGTGCAGACCTGATCCTGACAGACCTGATCCTGACAGGACTCCTGGATGATCTGATCACAAGAGGACAGCTGTTAGTTGAAGTGTCCACACCTGGCAGTGAAATTAGTCCTGACTGTTCGATTCTTCAAAYGGGCATCAGCAGCTCAACTCATATTACTGTGAAGTCAGAAAAAAAAACATTCAGCCGCCTAAACTTTGAAGTTTTTTGCAAAATTATTCACAAAAAAAGCTGTTTCTTATATGACTTTTTAATATTACATATCAAGTTTGGCTCCCCTGAATGATCTATTTAAGAGGCAACACAAAAAGTTGAAGGATATTGAAGTTGTAACACTTGTTCTCAGTTAAACAATTATCTTCTCAGCCCGTCTTTAATTGGGATTGACATTTAAACGAAGTAGTTAATGTGTGCCAAGGACAGCGTGTGCCACGTTAACAATTACAATACTGCTTAATGGGGCATGCCAGAGCTATTCTGAGTGCATGTTGTGGGAGAACGAATAGGGCAAACTCTATTAGTCAGAAACCAGAGCAAATTCATGAAGTGGGACAAGGTCAGAACCACTCCTTCATTTCTAGGCTGGCTGCTCATCAACCAAACACTTCAAAGCTCTAAGTGGAATCATTAATATCAACACCAACCGGGGAGCGGGCTTTTAGCRTACACCAAGTGGCAGTCTGGGATATTCTGTCATTTATGTAACACCTCTTCTGGCATGTTGAGAGCCAAGTGCTGGCAGGTTTACATGCAACCTGAGAAGTGCCCTTAGAGGCCATGATTCGCCTTAAAGACTGGCTTCTTCCTCTTACTGATTTTACGGGGATCTTTTTTGATTCTATTCGAATGGCTAACTTAAGGAGATCACAGGATGGATAAGAACCGATGGGGAAAAAGGCATTGCTTTAGTAAAGTGTCTCAAAGGCGTATAAATGTCCACAAGGAAAAAAAGAGAGAGGGGGAGAGCCTGAAGCCACAGTGAGGAGGAGGAGGAGGAAGTTAAAAACAGAAATACAGAGCTCCAATGTGTACGTCCTTCCCCCACGATCCAGTTCTTGTGCCCTCATCCCAYTAAAGGCCCCAGTGTCTCCTATCTGGAGCCAGCTGGGGGAACAAGGCTGTCCTCTGTGCTTTTGGTGCCCAAGCATCTTTTCAGAGTATGTTTTGAGGGTTTAAATGTGTGTTCCTGAGCCACAAAAAAAGTTTACCATGAAGGAGGAGTGCCTTGATACAGCCCACAAAGTCAGCAAAGACTCCAGATCCAACAGAGGTAATAACTGGGCACTCTGTTCAGGGGCATGCTCTCATTCCACGTTTTTCATTGTGTTGCCAAGACAGTTTGGAACAAATTTGTCCAAGACCAGGACAAGCTGAAAGTCAAAAAATCAAACGCAATCATGTCTAATAAGCTTTTTTTTTGTCTATTTGCTTGGTAAAGGAGACATATCCTGCTTTTAAATGTTGTTTTTTCACATTTAGACCCTTCAGCTGGAGTCTATAAAGTTGAACTGCAACACTTTAGTCTTATTTCCTCCTTATTGTAACCCCACAAGCCCCTCTTTCACCTCTTTTCCGATGTGTGTCTCAGACCAACTCGTTTTGAGGCTTTCTCTTTAAATCCAAACAAAGCGCTTCATGCCCCGCCCCCCTCCAGCTTCCAGACCGGTCCACTCCAGCTTGACAGAGGGGTTTATGATGATATAGTGGCACAAAARCAATTAATTAAAACAACAACAGAAGACGGAGCCAGAGTCTGAGCCAGTCCAGAGGAGAATGAAAACCATGAAATTGTAGTTGCTATCTCCAGACTTTATTTAGAAATTCTGTTGCAAATAATGAYGTAATAATTCAGAAAATGTCATGGAAAATTGAGAAAACTAAACGGGTTGAAAAATATGACTCAAACAGAATATAAAGATATCTTTGCATCACCGGGAGAGACTAAAATTTACTGTTATGCACAACATAATGCTAATAACATGGGTTTTGAATGATAYGTCCCCTTTAATGTGATGAAAACTGCTGAGAATTGTTTTTTAATTCATGTTAACTAGCAGCGCACCGATTGCAGTTTTCTGGCTGATCAATGATCTTTAAAAATTCTGAATTGCCAATTTAGATTTTTTTTAAATAACAGACACTGTCAGTTTGTATAAGGTCACAATATACCTTCAACGTTTCAAACTCATTTCAGTGAAAAACATTGAACAATACACTTGAAACAATACAAACTTATTTTAATTGGACACAAGGCAGTGCTCACAGCAGASAAAAAGGGGACAGTGGCTGATTTTCAGACCTTTGTGGAGGTGGATAGGATCGGTSGACAAGTTCGGCTTTTCATGTAAGTATTGGCCGATCACTGATCRTCCAAAATTAAGGAAATCAGCACCAGTTTATCAGCTGGCTGATTTATCTGTGCACCAATAATGTAAATGGGTTTGGAAGGATGATATACGAGGAATGAGCTTGTGCAGAGGTCATAAATTACATTTAAAGAAAACATATTTGAGGACATTTAGTTAAACGATACTTTATGTTTTAGAGCAGTGTTTCCCAAAGTTGGGGTCGGGACCCAAAGTGGGGTCCCGAAACATCAAGGTGGGGGTCCTGAAAGGATTTTTGGAATTAATTACATTTTTGCCTTAGTTGTTAGAAAGGAGTGAGGTTAGTGTATTTAAAATGGATAAATGTAGTATAAAAATATTGTTACTATGCCCATGTTTAGTTGACCTGATACAAATGTTTATCATCCAAAATTAGCTGGGGGCACAGGTCTCTGCTACTGTTATTTTGTGGGTCAAAAGCTGAAAAGTTTGGGAACCACTGCACTTTGGTTCCCAAAGTTGGGCTTGGGACTCAATTATGGGTCATGAAGCACCTTGGATAATCTCCAGAAATCAATTTAAAGGGTAATAAAATAATTGCTGATRTAATATTTTCCCTATAACTATTACAAAAACACAAAATAAGTATAAATAAGTATTTATATTTGTGTACAARCTGTTTAGATTGTCAAAAAGCCTGTGTTTTTAGGGTTATTAACAAAGTTTGTGTACTCAGACCTCAGACCAGTAATATTTGGGGTCAAAGGTTTTTGCCATGTGTATTTTGTGGGTCAGAAAATAAAAAGTTTGGGAACCACTCTTTTAGAGAACCTTTTCAAATTATTTTCCACAACCCACCTCTTCCTCACTCTGCCCGGGATGCATCTTCCTCCTCCCTCTTCATCTTTTGTTAATCCCCCCCCCAGTCCCTGACAGCAGCTCCGGAGCGATTGTTAACCCAGCCCCCAGCAGCTCCCAAGTTGTCAACAGAAACGTTGCGGGAGCGGAACACCAAGACATGTCCCTTTCTCTCTGCACCGAGAGGGAAAAATGTATGGTTCAATTATAGGGTCTGTCAGGCCGGCACAGGTTGTGATGGCCTGAGCTGGGCTGGAGGTGGAGGTKGGGGGAGGCAAAGTCAAGCTGATAACGGATGGGGCACAAGTGGAGCTTTGTGTGCCTCGTTCAGTCTGCAAGAGGACACTCGTCCTGGCAATTCAACTTTCAACAAAAATAAAAACTGACTGGTCTTTTCCAGGTTTGCTCAAAATATGACAAGTGCTGTAGAATCAGCGAGTTGCCAATCAGGTAGGAATTGGAGGGAAACAGCGAATCAATGCAGTTGGCAGGACGGACTCCGGTTCAGTGAGTCGATATGTGCGTCAGCTGTGCTGCGGGGCTAAGAGGGATTTTAAACCGGAGGAAGTGGAGTTAATGTGTGATCTTGAAGAGCAGAAAGCTGGCCTTGTATCCCTCATCCACTCTCAGCCCACCAGTTTGACACAGATGATAAGAGGCCTCAAGCAGAGTGCAAACGCACATCACCCACACACACTCGTGCAACCGAAAAATGAAAAACACCTCAGCCATAAATGAGAAGATGGCGAGAGGAAGATACCGCTGGAAAAAAAGCACACAGATGACTCAAACTGAGCAGTGTGGAAGCACGGCACGGAAAAAATAAACAGTCTCGCTTTCCAGGAGATGCTTAGCCCACCTATCGTAAGAGGGGGCGGGGGGGATAATCTGACTTTTAATCAAAGACCGGGCCACCTCTGTTTGGTTTACTAAGCCAGTGCGAGGAGATGGCAAACACGGATAAAAAAGGGTGCAGCTGTGTGATACGAGCACTTGTGAGTCAGCGGCGACGTCACAAGCCTAACGCCAACACTGTCAGGCTCTCTGAGGTGACCTGAAGCACACCTGCCGATACCAGCCACCTCTTCTAACAGCCTACGTGTTTAATAAAAGAAACGTTGTGCCACGGGTCTGCTCCTCCAGACAGAAGAGCATYGATCAGACATCGTTACAGTCTGCTCAGTGACGAACTCAGACAGGGGTTGGTCTCTTTGTGAGTTCAGGAAGCTTTTCTGCTGCAGGATATAATGAAACTGAGAGCTGGTACCTGTTAGAAGCAAAGTATAAAACTATGGCATGGTATGAGGGCCAAAATYAAGACTATTGTGCAACCAGCAGTTGCTGCATCCTTGTAGCAGGAGGCTATAGCATTTCTAAACCAGTTATTGATCTGATTATTGGTAGGCCGGCACTGGTAACTGAGCAGTAACAGAGAGGCTGGCACTGGTAAACGAGAAGGAGACTATTCATTTGCGTTAGCCTTGGAGAGGCTAGCGACTAGCATGTATAAGCTGACATTAGCATTGGAGAGGCTAGCAACTAGCATGCCTAGGCTGCTCACCTACTTTATTAGACACAAACTTTTTAAAAAAAGAAAACTCTCTATAAACTAAACTTTCTCTAAAAAGGCCCAACGTGATAGTTTTGGCTTTTCCCATGATTCGGCTGAGAGAGAGAGAGAAAATAAAAAACAACACAACTGTCGATCAATAGACCTGCTTCACATTAACATGTTTTATGTTTAGTATTTATAATCGATGTCRTGTTGAACAGTGAATTCTAAGGAACAGCTGTCAGTGCATGTCGTTTATAGGTCTTGTATGTCGACCAGTTTTGTTGAGAAAGTTTTCTTTATTYAAAACGTTTTGTGTCTAATAAAGTAGGTGAGCAGCCTAGCATGCTAATTGCTAGCCTCTCCATTGCTAATGCTAGCTTATCCATGCTATCCATGCTAGGCAGCACAACGGCTCAGTGGTTAGAACCGACGCCCCACAGCAAGATGGTCCTGGATTCAATCCCCGGTTCAGACCTGGGGTCTTCTGTGCGGAGTTTGCATGTTCTCCTTGTGCTTGCGTGGGTTTTCTCCAGGTACTCTGGTTTCCCCCACCCCACAAAAACATGTACAACAGGTTGTCTTCAGGCCCAGGCCTCCCTTGAAAAAGAGATCTGAGATCTCAATGGGACTTGCCTGGTTAAAGAACGGTGAATAAATAAAATAAATAAATAAAAGTTGTTACTAGCCTCTCCAATGCTAATGCTAGCTTATTTATACTAGTCGCTAGCCTCTCTGATGCTGACACCAGCTTATTCCTGCTAGTCGCTAGCCTCTCTGATGCTAACACAAATGAATAATCTCCTTCTCATTTGCCAGCGCCGGCCTCTCAGTTACCAGTGCCAGCTGCTCAGTTAGCGGTGCCGGTCTATCATTAATCCGATCAATAGCTGGTTTAGGAATAGATATAACCTCCTGCTACAAGGATGTAGCAACTACTGTTTGCACAATAATCTTAATTTTGGCCCTCAWACTGAACCATATAAAACGGCTGCTAATGCTGAGTTTTTAGTTAATACAGTGGGTTTGCTTCAGTTATATAGATTATCTCCATGGAAGAAGATTGACAGCAAAATGACAACATGCTCATCTGATATTTGACTTTTAAAATCCTTGTATTTTCTTCAAAATTACCCTCTAAAAAATTTGATATTAGGATGAAAAAATGTTTGTTGTGACTGAAAGTTTTTTTTAAATATTCAACTTGAATCTGTTTCAGAAGGTTGACGCGACTGAACAATGGCTCCAAACTTTTCGTTGTGCATAATTCATACACTTTACTTAAACTAACGTGTTTTACTCAGAGCAACTAAACAGAAATCATTTGTGACGAGGACAGACATTTCATTTTTCACTGCAGTGCTGCAGCCTGAGATTTCACAAAGCCGACTATCTAAAACGCCTGCACAAAATTTGTTCTAATCCTGACAGGGGAAAGCTAGAAAAGGGACTCAACAACACAGACATTCACAGCACTAAACTGAGAAAGTAGACATGCCACTTKTAAATAATTTTGACAGAAGGAAGTGAGTATCTCTCATATCTGATTAAACTGATGACTGTTACACACTTTATTAGTGAAGACTGACTCAGCGTTCACACTGTTTCCTGTTTRAAGATTTTTCTGTGTGCTTTTTTAAAATTGCAAACTATTTTTGCAGATTTTACACTCTTGTAGCCTAACTGTTTAAATGCCAACATGTTCAGCTTGATCAAGAATAGTGCGCTGATACTTTTAGTGTTTCTTCCTTTTACTGTTTGATACAAAACAATCACAGCCACTAACGTGCATGTTAGACTCACGGGTTAGTTGTGAATGTCCTGTTTGTCTTTGTGTGTGATTGTGGGGTCTTTGACCTGTCCAAAGTGTCCCCCGCCTCTCACACACTCACCAGCTGCAGACAAGTAGATGGACTTCAACATGCTTGCTCTAATTCTGTCTTTCCAATGCTTCGTTTTAGTTTTTAGCAACATTTTGCATTAGGCCACAATTTTGCAAATTTTGTTTTTAGCTGCAGATATCTTAATTTTAGTTGTTGATCCAGTTTTGCTAAATCAAGCTTTTAAATATACATTTAGGTAATTTTAGTTTTTGTCTGTCATTTTGCTCACTTTAGCTTTTAGCTACAAATAGCTAATTTCAGCTTTTAGATACARTTTTGCTAATTAAAGCATTTTAGAGTTTTGTTCATTTTAGTATTTAGCACCTGTTTTACCTAAGTTTACCTTTTAGATACAGTTTTGCAAAATCAAGCTTTTAAATACAAGTTTTCAGAATGTTAGCATTTATCTGTGATTTTGTTCACTTTAGCATTTAGCAACAAATTGCTAATTTCAGCTTTCAGATACAGTTTCATTTGACATTTAGCTCCTTTAAGTATTTAGTGTCTGTTTTTCCTAATTTTAGCTTTTTAGATAGAGTTTTGCTAAATCAAGCTTTTAAATTTGTTTTGGTCATTTTAGCTTTTATCTGTGATTTTGCTCACTTTAGCTTTACAAATTGCTAATTTCAACTTTTAGATACAGTTTTGCTAATTTAAACAATTAGAGTTTTGTTCATTTTATTATTTAGTGCCTGTTTGACTTAATTTTAGCCTTTAGATACAGTTTTGCTAAATTAAGCTTTTTAATACAAGTTTTGGGAATTTCTGCTTTTATCTGTGATTTTGCTCACTTTAGCTTTTAACTACAAATTGCTCATTTCAACTTTTAGATACAGTTTAGCTAATATAAGCATTTGCAGTTTTGCTCATTTCATGTACCTACCGTTTTATTAATKTTAGCTTTTAATTTGCTGATTTTAGCAACAGTTGGGATAATTTTAGCTTCTGTTCTGCTCGTTTAACATTTCAATCACAAACTMATTTTTTGGTTAGTGCTCATTCMGCACTCAGTGTTCACACTGTTTTTACTCTAGTTTATACAAGAAACCAAGCTGAGGTCCAACAGAGCGAGTTCCACTCAAGACTTTAGCTAACAGGTGTGAAGGTATCAATGAATGACTGTTTGTAAACCCGGGCGATACTAAATGAGCCTCGCATGAAGTCACACGTTTTAAAGATAAACTCAAGCAGACCTGAATATTCATTAAAGCCGTTCAAAATGGCGTGCTTTTTATCAAACGATTTGGCCGCTGCCCTCCTGAGAAGTGAGGCTGAACTCCAACAAGCAGCCTGTTTCAGTTCGTTGTTGTTGTGTGGGGCACCTGAGAAGGCGTGCCGGGTTAGAAACACTGAACCAGTGTTCAGCACCTTAAACCATATTTACCGGCACCTCGACGGCATCAATGCACCACTGTGTGTGCATATGTTTGTGTTAGTGAGTGTGCCGTTCCAACACTGCAGCCACTGTGAGTCATTACACACGTGCGTGAATGTGTGTGTAGGCAATATGGTGCGTGATGCAGCGAGGCCGACTTCATCTGCCTTCTGTTAGTGAGAATATTAGTTCCACAACAAATCAAAATAAAAGCAAATGACGGTCAACACAAGCTGACCAGGAGCTGCATCCAGAAGGCGAATGTCTGAAAAACATCTTAACTTGTGTGGAGTTTAGAGTTCCAGGTCTATTTGGAAGGAAAACTGAAAGATGCTGAGATAAAACCAGGTTTCTCCCCGGGGTCAGCGGTGCCACTTCTCCATCTCTCTACAGAGAAGCAGTCTGAGTCTGTCCTCAGGCTGAGCACCTCCGGTCAGGGAGGTGAGGAGGCTCTGAGGGAGGGCTCTCACAGTGCTGACAGTAGACCTGTCACAATAAATCTATTCTTTGCACGATAAATTAGAGCTGGGCGGTATGACCCAAATTTTTTATCACGGTATTTTCAACAATGACACTGTTTTCACGGTATTTGATGGTATTTTTTCCTCACAGCTCAACTGATAATAAAATGTACAAACTTTGCTTATTGACTTTTTTCTTTTACTGTACCTCTGTTTCACTGTTTCCCTCCTCTTGTAMGTCTTTTCTTCTTTGCCTGGTTGTAGACAGTGATCATGCATTTAGGTCCGTTCGTGAAGGGTTGAGAAAAAATCATCTGGTCTATCGTTACGTGTTAATAAAACTTAAAAGGACGACTCACCTTGCTCACCAGTCAACTCAGCTGCACTACAAAACTACTTCCCCCCGGGCTTTTCACAATAGAAGCACGCTAGCATCTCCATGCAATAACTTCTCCATTATAATGTAGTGCGTTACATCTAACCGTGCAGGTTACTGAAGAGTTGTTTACACATCCAGCGATGGTGAAAACGGGATGTTTTTTTTTTACTTCAGACCATATAAGCGGCTGAAACACACCACCTGCTGCCAGTTGTTCAAACAACAACGTTAGCATGCTAATGCGCTTAGCGGTGCTACAAGGAAACGTGTCCCCAGGGAAACAGTTCACTGGCGGCCGCGACAAAACGTTCCGCACGTGTTCAGGCTATTTACACCGGTATTCAGAAAAGTCATATCATAACAAAAATAAAAACCGGTTTTCAGTACAAAACGGTATACCGCCCAGCACTACGATAAATTAAAATGAGTTTGATCATTTTCATTGCTTGTTTACTTTGTTTCTCCCTTTTTTCTACTCTTTAGCACAGGGAGGACTGAAGTCTGGCATCAGGTATTTACCAGGTGTATAATGGTCTCTAACCTCTGTAGCATGAGAGCCCTGTGAACAGGCATTTAGCTATGGAGCGTCTTTGGTTTTCTAAAACCTTTCAGACGTCAGTGCTTCAGGACGTTCAGTGCACCGCGCCAAACCTCGTGTTCACTGAGAGGTTTTTTTTTACTACRTAAATTTTGTAAACTTCTGGTGACTGCAGCTTTATGAAAACAGAGGAACATACATACACAACTGGAGAAATTTAATTTCAAACGCTGTGTTAATGTTTATTACTGAAAGATTTAGCTGTTAGCTGCTGAAGAAGCTGAATTTTTTTCTGAACTATTAGTGCTTTCTGAATTTTAACAATAGAGGTAAAACCCAAAATTAGCCGAATGATTGCTGAAATTTTCTGAAAACAAAAGCTTCAAGGGGCAGAGCATAGCTGAAAAATATGCAGAAACGAACAGAAAAAAAAGGTAAATGGAGTCGAAATATAACTGACGGGCAAAAAAAAGGCTAAAGAGAGCAGAAAGGAAAGAAACAGTTCACAGTAGCAGAAAAAATTTGAAATTAACAGAAAAGCTGAAAAGGTCGAAGTGATAGCTTAAAGGCACAGTGTGTAGGATTTTGTCAATTCTTTTAGCCGAAATTGAGATAATCACTAATGACAATAATAAAAAAAACATGTCTAATCATTGCAGACAAAGACCTTGTTTTATTATTTTTACCTTATAAAAAGCTGTTTATATCTCCATGGTCGCGGGTCGCCACTACAGGCAGCCGCCATCTTGCACCGCCATCTTGTCTACGAAGGCTCATGAAGGACAAAGTGCGGTGGCGGCGTCAAAAACAGTTTTAGTTGTAATACTATAAATGTAATATTTGTTGTCTGTCATTGTAGCTGGGATAATTTTACTTATTAAAGCTCATAATCTTACCACTTGAAACATCACTAGCCCTGAAGCTGCTGGTAGACATCGCGGTTGGAATTATCAAAGGTTTTTGACACCTGAGAGACACCGTAGCAACTCCTTTGYGTTTGGAAGCGGGGGGTGGGGGTGGGGGGGGGACCAGGGAGGATGATTCAACCACTCAACCACTAGATGTCGCTGAAAACAACAAATCCTACACACTGTGCCTTTAAGACCGGACATTCCGGTTTAAATAGCCTGAACATGTTCGAAACGTTTCGTCGCGGCCACCAGTGAACTGTTTCCCGGGGAGGACATTTTTCCTTGCAGCACTGCTATGTGCGTTAGCATGCTAATGTTTGGAGCAGCTAGTTGCAGCAACGGGTGGCGATTCCGCTGTTTACATTGACTGACGTTTAAAAAAAACATCCTGTTTTCGCCATCGCTGAATGTAGTAAACACGTTTGGAAGCGGGGGTGGGGGTGGGGGGAGGACCAGGGAGGATGATTCAACCACTAGATGTTGCTGAAAACAACAAATCCTACACACTGTGCCTTTAAAAAAGTCTACAAAATAGAAGCCGGAGGAAGCTGAAATCAGCACAAAGAAGTTAAAAAAGCAGAACCAGAACAAAAAGTGAAAAGTGCAGTAAAGGTTTTAAGGATGTTGAAAACAGCTTCATTTATTTTTAATGAGGAAAAAATGTCTGAAAAGGTTAAATATCTCCAAAAGTATATAAATCGCTTTAGTACCAAAATTCATAGCTCAAATGTCCTGAAGGAGCTGAACTTTTTGATTTATGAATTGTTGAAATAGCACAAAAATTGCAAAACAGTGGAATAAAAAAAAAGATCTCTTGGCTTGGGTAAACTGTTTGAGAACCGCTTCCCTTTGGCCTAGCCAAGAGGCTGCATGAATAAATAAAAACATAAAATACGTACAACATTGAGAATACAACAAGCAACGAACGAAAGGTGCTTAAATGTGTTGAGAATTGTCGCGGGAACAGATGTCAGTGATGATGCAGTGTTTTGGCTGTTCTTCTTAAAGGTGGACGTTGGGATCTGATGTCAATTCTTAACTTTAATGTAAGTAAATCTCATAAACTTCTCATAAGTTTTGTGAGCAGGCCGGAGGGAATCATAGTAAAGTAAGTAAAGTAATTTAAATTTATTTTTGTGTCATGTGCTACAAGTGCCCCACCCACACGGGCTTACAAGACACAACAAAATTAATTCACACAGGCGCACATAAACATTCTTTAAACTAAAAGTGTCCTCTTCCTGAGGGGCCAGGCTTTTAACAAAAACTGTGCAAACTGAAATACAAAATACTTTAATAAATACTGGATTTTATCTTCGTCAGATACATAAATAAAATCACAATAAACATCAATAACTTTACTAAACAATTCATTTCTCAAAATCACACATAAAAAGGACAGTAAAACAAAAAGTGCATCTCGTTTTCAACCTCACCCACGTCACACAAATAAACTATTCCTCCTCTGGAACTGAACGAAAACGTCCAGTTTCCAGAGGCAAAGTGCCAGATTTAAACTGTGCACAAATCAACCTCTGACGTTTCGACAGGATCATAACCGTCATTTATTTGAACGCAGGTTCATAATTTAGGTTTTTGTAAAATATCAGCTGTCCATTTGCATTTATAATCTTCAAAATAAAACTGTTTAATCTGTTCAATATTCRTGTCCAAACAATATTATCATTTATYGCGATAATTTCTGGGACAATTTATCGTCCAGCAAATTTTATTGTCATGACAGGCGGTGAAAGTAAAACCTGCAGGTTCTGAGACAGCAGCTGTGCAGCTGTCAGAATCTCTGAGCTCTGCCTGGTCTGCCACCCCCCGACCTCAACCAGGGCAACTGACCATGCAGGCCATGGACSCTCGCTGGGCGGAGGGACCACCGCTGCAATGCTTCCTGTTGAAGGGCAAGATTTCAAGCCTTTTAATATAAACGTCCATGGTTGCCCCTGTCATGGCCAAGCCTGTTTTCACACTGATCTCCAGGTGCAGCAGGAAATTCTGTAATCCATCAGGCACGTTTGTAAAAGTCTTAAATTGTACAACATTGGAATAAAATTGGGGAGAGTGGGAATTTATCTTAATCTTTACAGGTTAACCACATTAAATGTCTTTGCAGGAAATAACAGTGAACTCAACCACAAAAAGTAGAATTCTAGAGAAGTTTGAAGAAAAAATAGCCCAACTTTTCTGTGACGTTTTGACAAGCAGAAGGTTTTGACAGCTCTGCTCTGCCATGACAGAAAGGTGATGTCCTCTAGACCCAAGCTTCCCCACCACAGCTTAAGGGGAATTAGCTGTATGTTTGCTCTGGCAAACGGAGCAGCAAACAGCGAGTGTGCCACAATTTTAGCTCCAAACTTTTCCAAAAAAAGAATCTTACCAAAGGTCACCATTCTGAAGAGAGAAATCAAGTGTGGCGGCCACACAGAGAAGGAAGAAGACGAGATCAGGAGGTCAATAAAACATCCAAAAGTGTATAAATTTCAGTCCCGGGCCTGGCAGGCTCCAGCTGCGAGCTTTGCTCAGACTGAGCTGGGTGGTTACTTTTGCCCAGCAGGTGATGATTGCAGAGATAATGGCAGCAAGAAGGTGGATAAAAAGAAGGTCAAAGTGAAATACTATGAGGGCAGCTGAGCAGCAGATGTACAAAATCCAAACATCAATCCCAAGGTGAAAGGCAGTAATATGGTGGGTAAAGTAAAACAAAAAATTATTAAAAGGATAAAAGAAAAAAACTTGAAAAGGACAAACCCCACCAAGGTTATTTGACAATTGTTCTCTGAAGTTTTATCTAATTGTAAATAATAATTTGCAGTTACATTTACAGAAACTTGAATAATATTTCAGATTTTTTTCTCTTTCTGCTCACAGTATTTACATCAAATCACTTTATTCCTCATCTGTTTTCTTCTTTATGATCAGCCACAGCAATGGGAGGCAATGAAAAACACTATATAGGATTATTTGTGTGGCTGTTAGCAAAATATCTCATGATCCAGTGGAGGGGTTTTAAGGAAATTCTCAAAAAATAATCAATGAAATTCTAATAAATTGTTGCTGCAGCTAAATCTCTTTATCGAACACAAAACTTAAGAGACATTTTTAGACGTAATGAGCTAAAGTTTGGTTTAAAAATTGTCTCCAACACATACTTTGACCAATAACAGATTGCGCAACATCTTTGCTTGAAACGTTGGCAAACGAGGAGCACGGGGATACAGCGGGTAAAATRAGTATTGAACACGTCACCATTTTTCTCAGTAAATATATTACTAGAGGTGCTAATGCTCTTTATCGAACACAAAACTTAATAAGAGTCAT
>NW_013952406.1:2186157-2188050 GCF_001266775.1 Austrofundulus limnaeus
GTAAAAATGTTTGAGGACCACTAAGGTACCTCTCGCGGACCCCTGGGGGTCCAGGGACCCCCAGTTTGAGAACCTCTGATTTGAATGAATGAAACACAGATTTCCAGATTACTCTTAGTTTGAACCATTTGTTCACAACAAGCAGGAGAGTGTAATTATGGGATGTTGTGACGGTTCAAACACAGATCAGTAGGTGAGATCTGTTTTTGGATGCCACTGACAGTAAAAGCTACAAACACATTTTTGGTTCGTTTCTTCTTTTGCAAATAAAAAAATACATTTTATTTACAAAACTCAGAACTCATTAAATTTAAAGTTGAGTAAAAAAATAAAAACCCGCCTTCACCGAAGGCAAACACCAAACAAGGTATGTAAATGAAATGGAAATGAAAGTTTTTATGCATCTTTTCTCTCTAATTTGTGCTCACCATAATGATACGGTTAACTCGCTCAACACAGTTCAGGCCGCAGCCAGCAAATAAGCCAGGCCTTTTCCAAATGGAATTTGCACTTTTACGTTGTTATACACGCCTGTAATTACAGTACTRCAAACCAGATACTGAATCACTCAAAGAGAATATCACATACACACACACCATCTCTCTGTTGTGACAAACAATGAAATGCCTACATTCCTCCTGCAGGAGACAAAACACAAATAAAGCAATTAAACCAATTATAARAGCAGGACAAACAGAAGCACCAGTCTGGTGCCAGTCACTACACCAGTATGAAAATATGTCTGCAGGAAAAACATAAAACAGACGCAGCTCATTATGTTATTTTTCCTGTGTAAATCTTTTCTTCTCATTATCAGACCAAAACTTGACATTTTCACAAGTTGCTGTTTTATGATCAAAACTCCAAAAAGATACATATAAGATAAACAATGAGCTCCAAAATATATGATTTCAAATTACTAACATAAAAATAAGAAATCTGAAGCCAAAATGTAACCTCAGTGCAGACATCTAAAGTAGAAAAAAAATGTTTACCTGTAAGTTAGATCAGACATTAAGAGCTGAAACTTCAAAATAAATGTATATTTTAGCACTGCAGCATCTCACATGTCCAGCATAGTGAGTCGCATTGTTGACCATCACGCTTTCATTATTATTCAATCAGTTTAATTAGTGAAGTAACTTAAGTGTCCTCAGTGGAGACAAATCCCAGGAAAAACAACTGCACGCACTGATGCGCAATTACGCATCCGGTTCCAAAAGTTCCACCAAACCTCGCGYGCAGTTTCTAATCAAACTTCCCAAAACCACAACATTTACTCCTGTCTGTCAGAAAYCAGCCACTCAGTGCGTCTGAAAACACTGTATCAGGAATCATTTCAGTCAAATCCAAACTTTTTTTTAATCCAAACGCAGCCTCATTTGCAAAAAACGGTTCTATGAAAGCGCCGCGTCTTACCGGTTCTGTTCCGTTTCCGACCTCCCCGGTGCCCGTCCGTGGCCGGTACCAGAGGAAACAGATCCGTGAGGACTGGGCTGCCAACGCCGATGCAAACCTGTCCGGTGCAGCGGTACAGTCCAGCAGACCAACGTCAAACACCGACAACGGAACAACCCTTTCACAATAAGAGCACGAAGCAGCGCTGCGCTGTGGCTGTTCAGCTGGTGTGCGTGGTCTGCACTCATTACACAGGTCACTCAAAATAAATCACGAGAAAACTCTACATCTCTGTGTAGGAGTCTTATTTTCTTTACATTCAAGGAATTTAAACTGTTTTATTTTGAAATATGAAACCAGAAACAAATCCGTTTTTTGTCTCACTTGACGCGGTTCTGATCACTCAATGACCATCATCACCTCAGTGAACCAAATCATCCTCAACACCTCTGAATAACAAAACATGCCTAATGTGGATGGAGATGGGATAAATTA
>NW_013952406.1:2188645-2198567 GCF_001266775.1 Austrofundulus limnaeus
TAGGTGAAGTGGTTCCCAAACTTTTTAGCTTTTGAGCCACAAAATAAAAGCTGCAGAGACTCATTTTACAAAGACTCGTCAAACATGAAATTTTTAAAATCAAATTTACAAATTTTTGTAACCATTAAAGCTAAATATGGTTTTAGCAATTATTCACCAAGTTCAGTTTCTAAAGATCTCCTCAAGGTCCTCTGCTTGGTTCATGATCCACAGGTCCAGAGCTACATTATGGGGCCCATACAGTATGTCAGAGGTCTGCAACCTTCATGGTCAAATAAATCATTTTCCACCCCTTTTCTCAATATATCCAATACAATCAAAACATTTTTAAAGCTAAAGAAAACACAACTCAGTTGTGTATTAAAAAAAATATAGTTGTTACATTATGAAATTAAAGATTTGCCATAACAAGAAAAGTGAAAAAAAACTTTACAAAACCCATGTGAGCCCTTACTATAATTTTGTTTATTTGACAATTAAAGTACCCTTTGAGTAAAGAACTTCAAAAAAATTAGTAGATTAATTATAAAAACTTTGACCAGACCATTTGAAGTATTTATGATTTTTGTTTTATACACCTTTATTTACTTCAGCTTTTAAACTGAAGGAAACTTTTATATTTTAATGACTTGTAATAGTAACACAGTAAAACTTTTATCAGAATCAACTAAAATAAATAAGTTTTAGTGTTATTTAACAGCACATATAGCTGAACGTATGACTCAGATATCCATGCTTGAACACGTGACTCGACTTTCTCAGACTCGTAAATGTTCTGCGTCCAACAAGCTTTCTTTATTTGTCGTCCAACTAAAACAGTTTTGGTACGCAGAGCTGCTGATTACACAACCAAAAACACCAGCTTCAATTCACGTTTGCTATTTAATTGCTCCATTAAATTCTATTTACTGATGGGGGCAGAGATTTGTGTGAATAACAGCGAGATAACTGCCCTGTTTGTAACATGTGGGGCAACTTTCAGGCCGCTCAGCCGAACGTCCAGACATTTCTTCTGTCTGTTGGTTTCTTTAAGGAACTGTGAGTTTAATTCAGAAGAATATTGAACAATTTAATTTATTTTTAATCTGTAGGAGAAGTAAAGGAAAATGAATGGCTGGATATTCTGTTTGTAAGATTTGATCCTTAATGATCCCAGCAGAAGTTTGACCTGAACGTTTCATATCTTCTGCATTTGAGCCTGACTGAAAACATCCTGCGCTCTGTTTTCTCCTCCAGGTGGTTAAAGGGCCACAAGTCTGTGCAACTGAAGAGTACAATCCATAAAACCTGTCAGTTCTCTGCAGCCTCTCAAACTCCCACTCACACTGTTCTCAACAGTCTGTCCATGTGTCAACCTGGTTTCCACAGCAACAAAAGTGGCGAGCCGCGTCCGGCCGACGTGAACTTTAAAACTCATCTTTAAAAGGCGCTTTTAATGGACGAGAGAGAGCGGAGTCGACTACGGCTGGGCTGTAAGAGGCCGAGTGAAGGAACGATGTCACTTCAGGAGGCTGATTAACTTCAGTAAAGAGCAGCTGAAGTGGTAGGTAAAAAAAACAGGAATGCAGAAATGTTAGTTTAAATGCTTCTGAGGTCTTGAGTAGTTCCATTAACAACCAAGATATATTTATTTTTACAAACACTTGGGTTTATCATTCATTAAATGTGTCTCAGACAGATTAAGCTATGCAGGAAGCACCATCTGTATGTACCTTCAAAAAACACCTTCTGCACATTTATGAGACGGTTTTCTCTCGTGTAAATAAAATCTTCTTGCTTTGAGTCTGTCAAACCTGAAATCCTTCAATACTTATTTCTTCTCGTCTCTGAAAGGTTTCTTGACAGTAATATTCTTTTTTTTTTTCACAATAAGAGTGCTTTTCAAGTAATTGTAAASCTGACAGCAAGCTAAAATATAGTTCCTGATCAAGCTGAGCCAGAGAAATTCTGTGAAAATGCAGTTTGCTGAATGGCAGCTGAAATGTGTTGGAAGAATAAAATGTTATACGAGCTATTAAAATAAAAAAACAACAGTATAAAAGATAAAAACAGCAAAAGCATTGCTAAAACCTAAAACAGGAGAATCACAACCAGAAACTCAATGTAGCAAAACCATTTAGATAAAAGCTAAATGTGGCAAAAACCAAATGCCATTTGTTGCAGAACCGTATAAGGTGGCAAAACCATAGCCAAAAGCTAAACATTGAATAACCAAAGTCAAAATATAGCTAAAGGCTAAATGTGCCAAAATTGTAGCTAAATATAAATCGTGGCAGTAGGCCTACCCATGTGGTAAAACAATAACTAAAAGCTAAATATAGAAAAAAACTGTCAAAAGCTAAATGTAGCAAAACTATAGCTAAAGGCTACGTGTGCCAAAATTGCAGCTAAATATATTTTGTAGCAGAAACCTAGCTAAATGTGTCAAAACCATTGCATAAAGCTAAACATTAAAAAACATAGTCAAAAGCTAAATGTAGAAAAACTACAGCAAAAACATAAATGTGCCAAAATTGCAGCTGAATACAAGTTTTGGCAGAACCCTAGCTAAATGAGGCAAAACCATAGCTAAAAGCTAAACATAGAAAAAGCTATTGTCAAAAGCTAAATGTAGCAAAACCATAACTAAAGGCTAAATACAAAATTTTATCCAAATGTGATTGTATCCMCAATTGTAGCAAAACTATAGCTACAAGGTTAACATAAAAAGCATAGCCAAAAGCTAAATGTAGCAAAGCTATAGCTAAAGGCTATGTGTGCCAAAATTGCAGCTATAAACTGTGGCAGAACCCTAGCTAAATGTGATAAAACCATAGCCAAAAGCTAAAGATAGAATAACCACAGTCAAAAGCTAAATGTAGCAAAACCATATAGCTAAATGCTAAATGTGCCAAAACTGCAGCTAAATATAAATTGTGGCAGTAGGCCTACCCATGTGGTCAAACCCTAACGAAAAGCTAAACATAGAAAAACCACAGCTAAAAGCTAAATGTGCCAAAATTGCAGCTAAATATATTTTGTAGCAGAGACCTAGCTAAATGTGTCAAAACCATAGCATACAGCTAAACATTAAAAAAAAAACATAGTCAAAAGCTAAATGTAGAAAAACTATAGCAAAAACATAAATGTGCCAAAATTGCAGCTGAATACAAGTTTTGGCAGAACCCTAGCTAAATGAGGCAAAACCATAGCTAAAAGCTAAACATAGAAAAAAGCTCTTTTCAAAAGCTAAATGTAGCAAAACCATAACTAAAGGCTAAATACAAAATGTTATCCAAATGTGATTGTATCCACAAATGTAGCAAAACTATAGCTACAAGGATAACATAAAAAGCATAGCCAAAAGCTAAATGTAACACAATTATAGCTAAAAGCTAAATCTAGTCAGATTCAGATTGAATCCAATGAAATAAAATTAATTTAAATGACTATTGTATAAATAAGTTTCTAGTAACACAAATAAATGGTGAAAATTTGTGCGCAGTCAGCTGTAAAACTCTGTAAAACAAAAACGTAAAACACATTAAATGAGCTGCCRAGGAGAAAAAAACTCTAACGTCAGACATATTTGACCTCCTATGAGAAACTGCTCTATAAGCACCAAGCAAAGGCTCTGTCAGTCAGACTTTACTTCCTTCAGACTCAACCAATTTCAACATGTCAGCTGTGAGACCGACTGATTGACAGTTAGCAAATGAAGAATCACTGCTAAAGATGGAGGAGGGGGGGGGGGGTCCTCGGGGTTGATTTAAAATGTTACTTTGATGCGGGGATATGTTAGCATTTTAATAAATATTAAAAACATTTTCCAAAATTTAACTTTGCTGACTGGATAGAGTCGTAACTTCAAGTAGTTTTTATGGAAAAAGAAGTATTTGTCAGCAATATCATTCATTTCCTGTCTGAACTTTAAATGAGCGGTGTCCGCAATTACATTTAGAGGCAATGACAGCTTCAATAAACACAAAACTAAATCTGATTTTAATTATAATTAAGTTTAGCTGATTGTGCTTTCAATGTGTCATATAGTGATTTATACATCTATAACTTCTCTGTTTACTGCTCTAAAAGGCATGTCGAAGAAGAAAACTGTTCAAAAGATAATAAAGTAAAGTTAAATGTACGTCATGAGTTTTTTTAAGCAACTTTGCACTTGCTTTTCCTGAAACACAATTATTTGCAGTTACAGATGTTTTTGACCCATTGTCCATGACCATCGTTCTCACCTCAAGCATAAGTTTGTCCTCCTGCCTCAGCTGCTCTCCGACGTGTGAGACCATCACCTTCATTAACCTGCCGTTGACTTTCACATTTGTCTCCATATGGCAGACCCTAAGAAAAAAATAATAAAAACTAGACATGGGTTTTTACGATGTAAAAACAAGTGTGCATTGCCATGTAGCATGGCTTTGCCTGCAGCAGTGGACTTTCAGAATGAACTTTGACCAAGTTCAAATGTGTTTTCTATACCAGCTTGTGCCTGTCACGTCAGCAGGTGTTTGTAATTAAGGTAATTGTGTGAAAATATGAAATTTCAAGAGATTTTTTTGTTAAAGTTGCATTAGCCAGGTTTTGAACCCTGCTCTCCCACATGAAAGCCCATGACATAGACCATTAGACCAATAGAGCTGTAGCAAAAGGTGGTGGCACGGGTTGGTTTGTATGTGTGCAGAAAGAGGCCACATTGCCAATACAATTATTGACACAAAAATGCATAATATTACAACAATCGAGCAGTATTAAGACAATATTATAGTAAAACATCAAAACACAATCATATTAGTATTGTAAACACTGAACTACTGAGTTGAAATATTAAACTATGGTGCAGTACCAAGTTGAGTACAGCAGGGGGCAGTATTGGACCAATACAAGGCTCCATTGACTGCCATTATAATTCATTAAACATTAATATTTCATAAACTATAAGTTTTACAGGCATCAAAAGGCATAACCTTCATTTGGCACAGGAGCTTTACAGATATAAATTACAATGGCAGCTCTAGGACAAAGTATGCAGGAGGAGAAGCATGGCAAAGTTGAGATGACTTGGATGGGAAACGAATCACAATAGTGTGCATTGCATTGGCAATGCACACTAAGAACTAATTGTCAAAGCAGCAGCCAGGTTTCTATTCACTGTTTTAGCTTCTTGGTCAGTTTCCTGCTCAAGGTTCAAGTCTCTAATTCAGAGGAGCCCAAAGTGGGGCCTGCGGGCCAAATTTGGCCCACCAAGCCATTTGATTTGGCCCACCAACAGTTGCCAAAGTTACAAGGTTGTAGCCTGTTATCCTATAGGTAGAAACAGAGTCTTTCCATTGGTCAAATGACTATATAAAAGGGCTGTAGTGAAGGTAGTTTTCAKTCATGGTGCTGACATATCTTTGATTTATTAGGATTAAACATGAAACATGAAACGACAACAAGAAATATTTAGATCAGATTTAACCCCGCATGTAGATTTGCACACTTTTTAAGGCCACAAAAACTCATATTTTATCAATTTATAAAATGTCCCATGAGCCTTTGCTACTTGAGCGTATGGCAGACTTTCTCCGTGTGCACAGACTGAAACAAAAGAGGGCCATTGCACAGCTTAATCGTTAAAAATAAAGGACTTTACTTAAAAAAGTATTTGTATTTCATGTATTATATTACTGCATTTGGCCCGCAGCCATGGATAGATTTTCATTTTGGCCCCCTCGGGGAAAAAGTTTGGGCACCCCTGCTCTAAATAAATCTGTAAAGATTAATCAGAACGTGCACTGATTAAGTTTCTAAGCTCACAGTGATCTGTTTAGAGGCCCTCATTGCGACTGAAGTTACTCCAAGTGTTCAATATTGTGTCTCAATCATGTTTCAGTCACCTACAATGTGAGAAACTCGACCCGCTGCGGCAGCCACATCCTCTAACTGCAGCCGTTTGCCACCAGCACCCAAAGCCAAACTGTCCTAAATGATTTACAACGTGGCAATTAACCTCTGGTGCTGCTGGTGACTTTCACAGCATTTCCACCCCGCCGCCTGGGACGCCGCACCGGTCGAGGCAGAAAGCCTTCCAGCTCTCTGCAACACTCCATCAGAAGCTTATTCCAATGGGAGAAAGCAGAAGCAAAAATCTACATATTAATGAGCAAAAAAAGATCTGTTCCCACTCGGCTCCCAGCTGAACCACTATCAGTGTGAAGAGGCTTACCTTCTGTTTACCTTCTGTCTGCACTGTTCTGTGTGCAACTTAAAAAAAAAACAGGTATTCTGCTAAAACTAACAAAATAAACACAGCCAGGAAATCTCTTTTTGAAGCTCAACTTTGTGAAAACAGAAACAAATGAGGTCATCTTGTAAACAGATCGCATTGAGTTCTTTTCTAACACTTAACGGCCAAGCCACCTCAAAAAGAATGCACGTTTGTCGCCTCTCATGTTGAGAAATGACAGGGCTGTAGCCGCTTTGATCAAGCACTAAAGCAACATTACTCACTATATTTCAAGCAATATGGAGAGTTGTCAAGTTCACAGTACTAGAGTGTTAGAGATCAGTCTCAGCGACTACCACACCAAWGTTTAGGCCATTWCCTCTAAAACTGATSGAATTGTAGCCATTTTTGTGTTTTTACAGGACAGCCGRCTGTGGCAGCCATCTTGAATTGGGTTGACTCGAAACGCTAATCAGTTGTAAATGTTCATCCTGTGATTTTTTTGTGCAAGTTTCACTAAAATTCATCCTGTGGTTCGTGAGATATTTCGCTAACAGACGGACGCAGTTTAAACATGATTGTCCGCCTTCATTTTTCATTGGAAGATAAGAACAGAGAAACACAGGTTTTTTTTTATTTTAACCTCATCAGTGGGTTTATCAATATGTTTACCAATTTCTAAGTGCTTTAGTAGCTTAATTTAAATCTTAAATGTAATGGGCTTGACCTGTCCTGGGTGGACCCCCGCTCTTCACACCATGACTGCTGAAAATGTGCACCAGTGACCCTGAAAAGGAAGAAGCGGGTAAAAGATAATGGATGGATGGAAATCTCAAATGTTGCTTTAAAATAAACAAATCCAGATCTCAGGAAAAAAATTCAGCAATGAAAATATTATCATGTGAGGATGTGTCTGTTCGGCCCAGAGAGCACACTGAATAAATATGCAGGGAATGAGGGAATAATATTAACAAAGGCTTGAGTCCAGTGGACATTTTCATAACTAATTTTTACCCACATCAGAATATCTTTTCTGTTTAAATAAATGAAATGGTCAGCGCTCGTGAACTTACACCCCCACATAATGACACAGAGACGACGCAACAAAAGAGAAGTTGAACAACCTACATTTGTGTCTTTATGGAATTTTTCATTACAGTGGTATTGTTATCCTCCTGACAAAAAAGTGTGCATTAAAGAAAAATAATATTCCAGCAGTCTTTATGGTTCTGCAGGAGTAATTTCTAGGAAATGAGGTTGGTCATAATTTAGGGTCTATTTGCTTCATCTGCTGATATAATCAAACCTCGTTTGGCTGCAGCATCACATGGAAATCATTTTGTGCTGCTTGTTCTACTGACTTTTCTAATATGTTCTGCTTTGAGGCTCTGCCTCTCTCTGCATATTGCCTTTGGATCTCCAAAAGTCACACAGGCGCGATGAAGTGGAAACACTGAAAGGTCTGCTGGTTTTCTGTAGAAATGTTTCCTGAAACAGAAAAATGGTGGGTTCCTGGCTTTTTGGTTTCACAAAACATTAACTCRGATGGTTGATTGGATTGTCCAAATAAACAACAGTTAAATAAATTAGAGAAATTATATTTTTAGTAAAACTGTTGAATTAGCCTAGCTTTAAGCAGCTGATTGGCCACCCCAGGCCCCACCTCCAAATAATCGAATTTCTATTTAGATTTTGTTAAAGATTGCTCTCCAATACTATTGCACTGTATTATTTTTAGCTGTGTATGTTTAAAAAGTGCTGAATTATAGCCTTTGGTGAAATTGGCATTAACATTGATTTGATTTGATTTATTGATTTAACAGGAAAATATTACTAAAAATCAAGCATGACTCAGCATAATTGCTGTTTTACAGCAGGTTCCTGTTCTGCAGCACATAAAACACTCAGAAATACAGCATCACAATCACATCGTTATACACCATAGACACAAAGACAAACAAGCRTACCAAATTTCAGGAAGGCAGCATTTGCAAAATAGGACATCTAAATATGAGCACAACAAAAAGTGTCCAGCAGATGGCAGACAAGATTCTTCTTAAAGGGCTGCAGTTTTGAAATGGACTTCATGTTTTGAGGAATGTCATTCCATGCTTTAGTATAAACATAGAAGAAAGACCTCTGGCCGTAACAGTTTTAAAAGTTGGTAATGTCAGTTGTCCTTTTGTAACAGATGTATTTGAATGACCACTTCCAGAATCATATATATATTATATATTCCACAACAAATTTGATCTCAATTAGTCTTAAAATTGTTGAATTGTAGCCATTTAAAGTTAGCTGTGGTGGCCATCTTGAATTTTGGATTACCATTTAGAATTTGGTATAGATTTTTTCAGCTATTTCTACATTCTGTTACTTCTACTAGCATTTAGCACATTTTTTAAAATCATTCTTARTTATGACACACAAAATTTAATACTCCCATCTTGAATTTTTAATTCCATAGTGATTTATTTATTTGTATGGCCCCCCCTACAAAAAAACTTATATATATTGGGGCCTCACTCCTTGGTTTATATTTCACATATCTAATCTCTCTTTTAATCTTCCCCATTACATTTCTCCTTTTTCTTCTCTTTTTCCCCTTCTTCTCTTTTATTTAAAAAATCACTGATGATGAAGAAACTAATATTCAGTTCTGTTTTTTACTGAAGTGGCTAAAAAAACACGAGATCAAAGCAAACTTTCGCAAAGGTAAATGTAGTAAAAGGCAATAGCTACATGTAGCAGAACAGCTTAAAATATAGGTAAACACGGCAACATATTCATAAAAGAAGCATATATCTTATTTATTAYTATAATTTATTTTAAAAAATTTTATACATTTCAGAAGTTGTTTTTTCTTTAGTTCTGCCTTTTTATTCACTTCCATTTCCAATCATTCACCACTTCCTTGCAATCACATTCCTCTGATTTCTGCCCCATCTCCCCCCCGTGTCTTTAACYGTTCAGTTTCCCACTGAAGGTTACTCCTGCCTGCAGGGCTATGAAAATGTCAGGAAGGCACATTCCATTTTCAGATACGCAAATAGCCATTTCCCGCCAGAGCAAACCCAGTTTCCTGCGTGCGACCTGTAGTGTTGCACATTACACACCCACCTGACACAGCCCACCTAGTTTTTACCAGCTGAACATGATGACGGAGGGAACTGAGCAGAAGAGTGGGTGCTCCCACGGTCGTCTCTATAAATTTACTTCATGTTTGATATTCAAGGTTAACGTGGGRAAAGATTTGACACATGAAGCCAAGTCTGTGATAGTTCAAAATTGCACAAGTTGTAAAGAGTAGAACAAACTGCTTTTTGTAAACCCAGGTTTAGGAGTTTTTAAAATAATATGGGTAGAAAAACAGACATGTTTTTATAATATTTAACTAATTGTTAAAATGCATTTCTTAATCAATATGTTTATGATGTTGAAACAAAGGGATTGTGTTTAAAAGATGCTTTAGTTCCTCACATTTTTATGTAATAATTTTGTTCAACCCATTGAATTAAAGCTGAAAGTCTGAACTTCAACTGCATCTGAATTGTTTTGTTTAAAATTCATTGTGGTAATGTCTAGAACCAAAACTAGAAAAAACGTTGTCTCTGTTCAAATATACAGTGGGTAAAATAAGTATTGAACATGTCACCATCTTTCTCAGTAAATATATTACTAGAGGTGCTAATGACATGAAATTTTCACCAGATGTTGGTAACAACC
>NW_013952406.1:2199882-2201183 GCF_001266775.1 Austrofundulus limnaeus
GGTTGTTACCAACATCTGGTGAAAATTTCATGTCATTAGCACCTCTAGTAATATATTTACTGAGAAAAATGGTGACGTGTTCAATACTTATTTTACCCGCTGTACATGGACCTAACTGTATATCTTTAAATGATATATTTTAAACTCAGGAGTCCTAAATAAAATGCTTAGTTTGAGGTTTTTCTTCCTAGATTCTGTGTTGGCAATGAAACAGTCAAATGCTTTCAMAGTAAGTGGTAGGCCTGTGTTCATTAATTCCACCTTTTATAGGCAAACTTCACCATATGCTAAAATATGTAAATACTGTAATATTCATAAAATATGCTTTTGAAAAATGTTAAAACCACTTTCTCAAGATTTACCCAAAAAATTGGCTGAAATTGATTTGTTAACCTTGGCTAAACCCACTTTTAGTCCCCAACCTGAGCCGACTGTCATTATCATTCATCAGCACAAGGGAAAAATTTAAAGCGCATGTCTTCTGATTAAAATAATCTCTTTGTTTTGATAAATGCTTCTAAMAGAAGCTTTTTCGCTTCCTTGAGGCACATTTTGTTTCCTATTAAAATATTACTCCTAACTTTAAAAGGACAATTGCTTTTTTTATTGCAGAACTTGTGAGTTTTGTGTAAATCTCCAAAGATTTGGTGACTTCTCTTCATTTGCGTTAATGCAATATTTTTTTATAAATAATGCAGAATAAATATTAAACCCAAATTAGAGCCATCATAAAAATCTCTTATCTGGTCACTGTTTTCGGTCCGCTCTGGACATCTTCACGCTGGGAGAATAACATCCTCCGGGTCGTGCAAGGATAGTTCATTTCCGTGTGCCGTGTCCCAGAAAACCCTGATGGGCTCCACGTCACCCACACACACCCCCCACCTCGTCTCCCCTTCACGAACGCTCTCAACATCTTCCCTTTCAATTTCCTGCAGCTCTGCAAGACAATGGAGTGCCACATCAAAGGCCTGCATCAGGGATTTGATAGTTCACGTCGGCAAAAAAATAAGAAAAAAAAAGAAAGGGAGTGTTCTCACATAATTCTCCAATAGTATTTGGACAGGATGTAATTTTGTCCCCTTTTCACAGAGCTTTCATTTTCTGTGGTTGTCGCTCTTTAAAATCATCCTTCAATTAAAGACAGCATTCCTTGAAGGAATGCGTATCGCCCACCGGCTTAGTTATTTTGAGACTAAAATTGGGCTGCGAAGGGTCAAAACTTGTAAATTACAGTGGGTAAAGTAAGTATTGAACACATCAACATTTTTCTCAGTAAATATATTACTAGAGGTGCTAAT
>NW_013952406.1:2202833-2205522 GCF_001266775.1 Austrofundulus limnaeus
ATTAGCACCTCTAGTAATATATTTACTGAGAAAGATGGTGACGTGTTCAATACTTATTTTACCCGCTGTACATTTGTGTTGTGGAGGACTCTCTGCATTCAGTTTTAGCTCAGTATCTGTAAAAAAAAAAAACGACAGTTATATGTTGTTTTTAGATGTGAATCCAATGCTTGCTTTTTGAGTCCTTAAAACAGAAGGACACACATAAGAGCAAAACCATTGTTGCCATCATGGCCTTTGTGGTGGGTGATTAAAAGTGAAACTTGATCTAAATGGAACTTGTTTTATTGTTTTTCATGGACTCCCACTGGTGTGCACAGTCACGCTAATCTGCTAACAGTGGAACTAGCTTCTTATTTAGCAGATTAGCATTTTTCCTAACTGTGGAAACTGTTACCGGACTGATTAGCTTCTGCTAAATTAGTTTAATTTTAAGTCTGCAAAAATTTTCACTGATGTTAAATTCCATTTTTATACCATTTATCCTGAATTAAATAAACTACACGCTAATACAAGCAGTGTTTGACGTGTCAGTGTGTAGCATGTAGCATCTTTAGCTGAGAAACTTCAAGCTAAGAGTGTCAAAAGGAAATAAAATAACATTTAACAATATTTAAGTACTGAATACAAAAAAATACTACGTGTAAAATATGGTAGAGGAAGTATTTGTTGTTTGACTAACTTCAAACAGTATTTAAAAAAACTTATTCTGAAAGAGTTAGACAGAGCTATATGATAACTCTGGTTTGGATCCCGCCCACCTTTAAATTAAATCAGTAGAAAAATAACAGGTTTTATACTTATTTATCTTTATTTAAAATTTTATTTCGTTCAAAAAAATTAATCTATATACAATAATTAAAAGCTAAAGAAAGAAAAAAAACGAGTTCTGAATAAAAAAGGTGCAGATTAAAGAAAAAGATTGTATGATCTTAACAGCATCAACACATGAAGACGTTAACTTCCCCTAATTTTTAATCTGTTTAGCGTTAGCAAAACTGCCCACCACTGCTCACTCCTGAGTCATGATTTGTAGAGAAAACGACTACAGAAGTACACATCAGCAGGAAATTATCCACACATAAACACAACTAAACAATCCAAACATAAAATGACTTCTGGATCCATTCAGATTCACTTTCTTTGCTTTGCTCTTCCTGTAACGAGTTAGCGCTGTCAGTCCAACTCTGGCCTCCTGCTGAGACCAAAAAATGACTTTCAAACAGCTTGATCAAATGAATTGGCTTGTTTGCTGTGCAAATAAGGACAGATAAACCATTAGCTGCTGAAAAGAAAAAGACTGACAAGTGTTTTGTTTTTTTAGAATCACAAGGATGCAGAAAGAAAGCAGGCCTGTGGATGAGAAATGAAAGAACAGACTTTGCAGAAAACAGCCTCGTGTTTGGAGTCCGATGTTTTGCTGCGTTCCTTCTGGAGAAGCAGGACTCCCTTTTCTCCTTAGAGGCTAAACCCATCATTTGTACATTTGTGGACAGACGAGGAAACACAGCTTCACCCGAGAACAGAAATAGACATTCTGAGGGACGCGGGGAAACGAGGGGATGTGGTGGCAGCGTGACGTACTCAGGCATAAAAGCTCACATATTCAAGTCATAAAATGTTTATAACGGACGCTGTGGATTATTTTACTGAGGATGTTGGAAGACGAGAGGAAGTGAGGAAATATTCTGCTGCTGCTTCTGAAGAACACAGAGAGTTTAGAGGTTACATTTGAGCTGAAACACTGGGTTTCTTGGAGACACTTGGACTGAGGTGTTCGGGCCTCCTAATTGCTCTGTCAAAACTCACCTCCGGTTAATGTAGTGCCTCYATTAGAAAACGCTGCAGCTTTAAGCGCGTGATCAATGGTTCAATCTGCTCTTTAGCTGTTCTGGTTGTTCTTTTTCATCACAGGCTACAGTAATGTAAATCAGCAACGTTATATGAACATTTGAATTTTTAAACTGCTTCTAGTTTTTTGCGAGTTGTGACCTTTATATTCTTGTTTTTGGTAAATGGTCCACAAAGAACCTTTTAACCTCTTCAGGTTCTGCAAAGAGCTTTGGTGTTTCTCATGTTGTCATTTTTGCAGGCGCTGTGTGCATTTTTGATTTTTAATATCCCAAGAGTTTGACTGGACTCCCGATTGAAGCATTTAATTATTATTTTTTTTATTTATTCTTCTCGTTCTGTTTACAGCAGAGTTTTATAAGTTTGTCCTGAGTTTCGACGAGGTTGCAGATGATGAACGACTTCATTTTTCTACGTTTCCTCCTCCAGGATTCAAGCTGCTGCTGCTTCACTCAAACCCAACTTCTCCCCCTCAATGAAGGTGTTCACTCTCCTCCCGCTATTCCAGCTCTAAAGAAAAACTAAAAAAATAACCCTTTTCTTTCAGACTTTTACTTGTCCTTGTTTTCACTTGTCTCCTTTTATTCAGTCCAATTTTTGAGAAAGAAAGAAATATTTTTGAGCTTGGATTCCTTCATAATAAAGACGTTTTCATGGTCAAATGAATCCACGCAGCAGCGTTTGTAAGAACAGCCTGTTTAAATTTTGGTTTCAGCTTCTCATATGTTTTCCTTAAAACTTTAGCATTACAGTTTAACTCAGAGGTGCCCAAAGTGGGGCCCGCGGGGCCAAAATTGGCCCGCCAAGCCATTTGATTTGGCCCACCAGCAGTTGTCCT
>NW_013952406.1:2209218-2213115 GCF_001266775.1 Austrofundulus limnaeus
AGCACCTCTAGTAATATATTTACTGAGAAAAATGGTGACGTGTTCAATTCTTATTTTACCCGCTGTATACAGACGTGGACGAAATTGTTGGTACCCTTCGTTTAACGAAAGAAAAACCCACAATGGTCACATTTAATAACTAGAACAAAAACAATAGTAAATAAAAGTTATATGAAAATGAACAAATKAATGTCAGATATTACTTTTCAGCCATGCTTATTAAAATAAAACAAAATTCATGAAACGGGCCTGGACAAAAATGATGGTACCCCTGAACATAATGTGACYAAAGGGACATGTTAAATAAATATATAGTGTGTCCACTAATTAGCATCACAGCTACAATTTTTTAATCAGTCATTGGGCCTRTATATAGAGCCTCACTAAGCAGTTTGGTGATGAGTGGACCACACTCAACATGGACCAGAGGAGATTAGAAAGAAAATTATAGACAAGCACRTTAAAGGTAAAGGTTATAAGACCATTTCCAAGCAGCTTGATGTTCTTGTAACTATTRTTCWGAARTTTAAGATCCATGGGACTGTAGCCAACCTCCCTGGATTACAAATCAAAGAGACGGATAATAAGAATGATAACAAACGAGCCCAGAAAAAACTTCTAAAGAGATTAAAGGTGAACTTCAAGCTCAGGGAACATCAGTGTCGGATCGCACCATCCGTTGTTGTTTGAGCCAAAGTGGACTGGGGAGACGACACTAAATTATTAAAAAAGCCAAACTACATGTTGACAAACCACAAAGCTTCTGGGAGAATGTCCTATGGACAGATGAGACAAAAATGGAMCTTTTTAGCACATCAGCTCTATGTTCACAGAGGGAAAAATGAAGCCGATCAACAAAAGCACACTGTACCTGCTGTGAAACATGGAGGAGGTCTGTTATGTTCTGGAGCTGCTTTGCTGCATCTGGCACAGGGGGTCTTAAATCTGTGCAGGGTACAATGAAATCTCAAGACTATCAAGGCCTTCTAGAGATAAATGTGCTGCCCAGTGTCAGAAAGCTTGGTCTCACTCGCAGGTCTTCAACAGGATAATGACTCCATGTGTGTAATAGCGTACACAAGTTTTATTCAGCAACACTACAARCATGTTTTTTAAGTTTTGATTTTGCCAACCTTACATTAAAATGCCTCRTGAGGCATTCTTTTAAAACTTCAGTAAAAATATCAAGTTTTTCTTACTTTTGCCTGCAGAGATCCCCCTGCAGTGTAAATATAGGCTCCAGTCTGTGCGTTTTGTTAGTGGCATCTTCTGATTTTACACAAACACGCATATCTGCAGAAACGATCATCTGTTGCTCACACACTGCAAACTGCTGCTTTAATTTCAGAAGACGGCTAATTGCAATTAGGATGCACRGGACGTTGGAGCTGGTAAGTAAAAGGAAGTAATCAGCGCTGATTATAGAGCCAGAGCCTGATCAGAGCGAATCGTGCTGCAATGTCTCCCCCTCTGCCAGCGGCCATCCAAGTCAGAAGTGAAAAAAAAGGAACGGAGCTCGGGTTTTAGCCTGATTGTGTCCACGGAAGGAGGAAGAACTGATTCTAGCTCTGTGACAGATTTAAAGGGATTACGGCTCATATGACACAGGAAGGCAGGCCTATTCATGAACCGCCTGCAGAAAAATGCACACAAAAAAACCCGTTTTATAGGTCAAGAATGAATCGGCCCAACATCGCCGCTGGGTTGAAATTAATGGTTTTCTTGCTGGTTGCTTTAATTTATGAACGCTTGTTTGTTTTGGAAGCTGCTCCCTGTTAAATCTTTATTGTTGCGTAATAAAAGCAGTTCACGTATGGAAGGAGAGCAGCTAAATGCTTTTTAAGGCCTGCTTTTGGGGAATTGAATCAGCAGACTTCAAAGGAAATCAACTTTATTATCAATTAATCATTTCTTTTTACATGGTGGGTTAAAAATGACTTTCAAATACATTTCGAATGTACACAAAAGTAGATCATTAAAACAGTTTAACTGTTTGCAAACATAATCTAAAACATTTTAGTGCATTTTGCCTGAATAACTTAATAAAGCAACTGCAAATTTTGATTTTTTTTTCTTAAAAAAACACGATCAAACATCAAGATCTAACAATTCTTGATTTATTTTACTGAAGCAGCYGGTCAGTAAGTGCCCTTGATCCAACAGCAACGTTTGGTTTTTGTGAGCAGAAAAACACAAGTTTACCTCATAGTTTTTTATATTTACAGCACATGCTGGGATTCTGAATCCCATCTGCATCTTCAAGCTTTCTGAGCATCAGTGAGCTCTCAGATTAGGAAGCATCAGATAAAGCTTTGGCTCTAACTTTTCCAAACTGGTGCAGACAAACAGGAAAACAGCATGTTACCATTGTTTAACCAACACTGCCACCTAGAGGATGGCACAAGTACATTGTAATTGATYGATTCTTTCCCCCCTAAAATCATGTTAAAACTTCATTAAATTTACTTTAAAAAGCAAAAATCAAATGAAGAAAAAAATAAAGCATAAGCAATTAAAATATATAACAAGATGCTGCTGCAACACTACTTAAAAGGTGCGTAAAAATTCTTTAAAAGTGACTTTTAAGGGAATCATCCTGTCTGGATGAAGTGCAAAATGTTCAGTTAAAGTTCATAATGTTACAGCTGAGTCTTCTGACTTAAATGAAGCAGAGGAAACTCAAACCTGGAGCATAAACAAAGCAGCCTGATGAGTAACAGATWTTAGCGCACAGCTAACTCCAGCACAAGTAAGACTCAGGATGTGTGGAGGCAAGTTTTCAAAAGAGGCTCTCAGGAATCACTTACCTCATCACACTAYAACTACTCTAGAGGTTTAGAAATGAGATCTGAGCTTTAATCAAATAAGTCAGGGTGRATGCTGAGGCCGTACTCTTCAAAGTTAAAGTCCTCCACCACGAAAGAAACATCTTTCCACTTCTTCACGGTCTGCCTTCCCTCTGGAGTCTCCAGGGCAAAATTTTTAATGGCTAGCATCGGCAGCAGGAGGCAGTCTTTGTATTGGATTTCAAATCCCCACTTCTGTAAATTCACACAGAATTAAAACATGAGCACAAACAGCTGCATCACGGACTGATAGCTTTGTTAGCTCCAGTGTCCAYGGTACCTTGTTGCAGTTGCCATTATTACAAAGGACCGTGCATCCAGGCTCCCAGTCCTCGAAGGTTTTTGACAGTGTCAGATTTTCGCCACGTTTGTAATAATTCCTGGGAACACATAAAAAACAGATTCAGGAAAGAAAAGATGTTGTACTTGAGCTTCACTTTTTCATTTTCTGTTTTCACAGAGGAGCTGTTTGTCAGCATGTTTGACTTCTATCACCCAACACTGATGTGAGGCTACGTTTCTCTTTTTTTTCTTTCAGAGAATCCACAGAAACATATGATGCTAACGTCAGACTCGGCCCGTATCGTTACTAAAGTTACTGGATCGATTTAAATTATCTGTTATTTTAGATGAATTTGCATTTATACTTCCACTATTAAAATGAATGATAAAAAGACCTCCATTTGTTATATTAATATCATTCAATTGCTCTTCGTTATAATATTTGCAGCTTTATTTACAGGAAAAAAATTGAATCAATCATATTATCTACATTAAATATATTAGACTCTGAGTCTTCGTATGTAGTCATATTTTAGTGTGTGTCCATTTATCCTTATAGTTTAATTCCTTTTGTACCAATTTGTTTCAGTAATTAAATTTTGAAATTTGTTCTCTCCTGAACCTACGGAGCCCGCGAGGGGACATGGGAGATTTTTTTCTTTTGCGTTCCCACGCAATACCTTTGCGTTCCCACGCAATACCTTTGTGTTCCCACGCAATACCTTTGTGTTCCCACGCAATACCTTTGTGTTCCCACGCAATACCTTTG
>NW_013952406.1:2214831-2227143 GCF_001266775.1 Austrofundulus limnaeus
GGGGGTGGGGGTGGGGGGAGGACCAGGGAGGATGATTCAACGACTCAACCACTAGATGTGACTGAAAACAACAAATCCTACACACYGTGCCTTTAAGACCTGCAGTGTGAAYGTAGCCTAAGATGCGAGGAGTGAACTTCCTGAAGGAGGCAGAGATCAACTCACTTAAAATCAGAGTTKACGTTGACAAAGTGTGCATTTTCAAGAAGTCTGATGTCACTCGCTGAAGCCACCTCTCTGAAGCAGTTTCTACACAGCAGCTGGACGCCGGACGCAGGGTAGCGGTTCCTCTTCTCCATTTTACGTTCCTCTGAAAGCTTGTTGGAAAGGATGGTCTCGGTTTGAAGGCGTGTGATCTGAACACAGAGGTGAGTGAAGTCAGGGATAACGAGCAGTGAGAACTGTAATGAGCGAGCAGCGCAGAGCGCCCCCAGCCCACCTCTCTGCGAAACTCTGGCGCGCTCATACGCTGGACCTTAGCGATGGCTTGTGCGGTCAGCTCCTCCAGGGCCTCGTTGTGGTGCTCTCTGTGGACCTCCCGCCCTCCTTCCTGAGCGACCACCGAGTAYTGGCTGCCTCTGGCTCGGGCGCGCCCGCTGGCCTGCTGCTGGGCAATCTCATTGGTGAGGAGCCCGTAACGGACCACCAGGTTGCACTCGGGAATGTCGAGGCCTTCCTCCGCCACGCTGGTGGAGATCAGGAGGTTGAGCTTATCCCTGCGGAAGTTGCGGATCGTGTCGGCCTGCTCGTTCTGAACAGGACGGTAGAAAATACAGTTACGTGAAAGATMGGGAGCGGACAAAAAAACAACCGTGGAGGCGTCACCTGAAGCAGGGACACCTTTTACAAGACTCCGCCCACAAACCTGCGTCATGTAATCGATGCCGTTGCCCGCCCCAGTGAGGATGGCTGGTTTGATGCCAGCTCTCTGCAGGGCCCGGTTCTGGCGGACCCAGTCGTTGAGACAGCGGGTGCTTTTGCGYGTTTTACTGAAAAGGATTCCCTTAGACGGGACGCCAGAACCGAACTGGTTTAAAAGAACCTCCTCAAGCTTGGCCATTTTTGGATTCTCAAAGCAGGGGTTTGTGGCCAGATCGTTCAGCTCCACCTGGTTCTCTGTGCAACAAACACTGTTAGAATGTCACGTCTAAAGAAAAACAGTAACGCCAAGGTCAAACACAAACTAAATCCCACCTTCGAAAAGCCCCACGAGGAAGATGTCCGTTCCGTCGATGGCTGAGGAGAGCTCTGAGTTGTAGAAGTCCTCCAGGGAGTGAAAAGCATCCTGCATTCGAAGCGTGTCGTTGATGAGCAAGGCATCGCTGTACTGTCTGAGATGACGCGCGCACTGAGACACAACTCTGTTCTTGTCTCGAACTCCTGCTCCAGCAGACACACACAAAACAAGAGGGTTAACTTTCTTTAAAAAGTTATCATCTCAACGGTAAAATTAATAGAAAACATGACAAAAAGTGAATGTTGATACGATTAGAAAACGAGAGATTTCTTTTACAGAATGCATTTCGCTCGTCGCAATTTGTGCCCGAGTTTTAGGCGAAGATCCTCGTGGGATCATACCAAATCACCAAATTTTACGTCAATATCTGTAGATTTTTACTAGGGCTGTGAAATTAATCGAGTTAACTCTGATTAATTTTAGGGCTGCATGGGCAGAGATAAAAATTTTTAATCATGATTAAAATTTACAATCACTTTAATGTGGCTGAATATGTAGGTTTGTATATTGTGATGCACTCATGCCAGGTCATGTTTGTAAATGAGAAGTGGTTCTCAAACAGTTTACCTGGATAAATAAAAGGTTAAATAAATAAAATAAATTTAAATAAATTCTATTGTAACACATTATGTACAGTTTTTTTTCTTTTAGTCTTCTTATGGATTATTTTATTTTATTTATTTATGTTTTGCTGACAACTGTGACCTTAGTATCTATCTTTAATTCCACATGTAGTACTCATTTGGAATGAAAATCCTTGAATTCTTGATTTAACCTCATTTTTCTGCACAAAATTTCACTGAGTCAAATATGTTTAGGTCCTGTTTTGTATTTAAAAAAAATCAGGTCTAAGCACCATTTTTTTCTAAATAAAAACATTAATAACTCAAGTAATTTATTTTACCAATATGCAATAAAGTTTTACATTAAGTTTAAGATTAATCGTGATTAAGCAGGATTAATTTACAGCTACCTTGGAATTAATAGATTAAAATTTAAACCATTTGACAGCCCTAATTTTCACATAAACTCATCACTCAAATAAACAGCGGAAACATCCGTGCCTCTCTTCTCCAGCTCCACCACGTCGGCCTCGTACTCCTGCGTGCCGCACTCTCTCAGCCTGACGTCAGAAGGAAGGTTCATGAACTCGTGGATCTGATGCATCATCCACTTCAGRTGATCTCCAAATGGATCCTAACAGAACAAAACATAAAATAAGGATGTCACTGTGAGCACTGTCAGGTTACACCACGTGTGTCAAACTAAAGGCCCGCTGGCCCAGTCCTGGCCCTCCTTCACACTTTATTCGGCCCAGAAGGTGATACTTTAAATTCTTCTGATAACAGCTGGACCATTTTCAAACCAAGATTTTTCTGTTTCTTTTTTCAGTTTTTCTGTAGTCTTTGATGTTAGCGTGGGAAAACAACAGAGAATCTATTTTAGTTTTCTTTTGCCATTTCCTTTTTCTAATGCAAGGATAGCCCCTCTTCATGGCTGCAACACCCGAGGCACCTGTTCTCCCATGTTTGTGATTCTTTTTTTTGAATGGGTTGTTCAATTCAATTCAGTTTATTTATATAGCGCCAAGTCACAACAACTGTTGTCTCAGGGCACTGTACACAAAAAAAATAAAAACAATAAATCTAAAGAAGCCAGCAGATTGCACCAAATCTTCGCTTCGYCACACTCTCCCATTGTTCCAAACTGTAATCTCCTTTTGGGATTGTAATGGACTAATTATCTATCTGTGTCACATGTTCAATGTTAATCTGTTTGTCCAGACAACAGGACTCCGCAACGGACTGAMCTCTCTTGTTTGAYAAGACACTCTTTGTGCTGGGAGCCCTGTGATAGGCTGGAGAGTWCATGGGGCGATCTGTGATTGGTTATAAGCACGTCATATGATGTTATCATGGTGTATATTATTGGCTGTGTCCGCTGACGTGTCAGCAGCGAGCCAATGGTACTTCCTTGATTGGGTCCTGTTTGTTTGTTGCTCAGAATTAAATCATTTATTTACGAACATACACGCAGACTTTTCTGGCATTATTCCAACGTGTTTCTGCTTTTTGCGACGACAGGGATCAATAAAGTATTTTTGAATTGAACTGAGTTTTTCTGATTTTTTTTCTTTTAAAGTCAAATAAAGAGATTTTTAGTGATGTTTTACTTTTTAAAACCACGTTTCTAAAGGTCATTTTTATTTCTATAAAAATTTGTTCGATAAATATTGATAGAATTTGACCCTTGGGTCAAACCGAGTTTCTGAATATTGACCCCCCCCGTGTCCCACTGCCTTATAAAGAACATATTTAGCTTACAGCGAACCGTTTCTCCACAATATCAAAGGTCTTTCTGGGTTTGGGTACCATCTTCTTCAGCTCAGTTTTGTGGTTCTCAGTTGAGACTATGGCTGAGTCCAAGTTGGAGCAGATCTGAAAGAGAGAGCCAAGGACTGAGCTGGTTTTTCAATGAATAAATCTCAATCCTAAATCCCAGCTTCAGCTGACCTGCAGGATGTGCTTCACAGCACCTTCCAGKAACTCTTCACCGCCTGTCCCGGGCGACGCTGTGAGACCCAGGATCTGTGGCAACGGCCCCTCTCCTTTCAGTTTTTTCTCCACGTAGATCCTCATTATTTTGTTGTAGACCTCTTCCTTGTGGGTGTGGTGACACTCGTCGATGATCAGCAGAGTTATATCTGTCAGAAACCATGAACGCATCGCGGGTTAGTTTCGCCTCACCGTCACAACGCGACGATCCGGAGGTTCTGGGTGACTGACCTGACAGCTCCGTGTGCTTCGACTCCTCCTTGTTGATCATGGCGTTGTAAAGGATCTGCGCTGTGCAGATGATGACGTCTTTGCTCTGAATCACTTTGCCGAAGAAATCCTTCTCGTCGCTGTCTCCGCTCACCTTCACAAGCCTGTATTGGCTTCCCAGAGCAGGCTCGAACTCGTTGGCGAAATGCTGATTCACGAGGTGGACCTACAGATACACCAACCCTTGATTTGATTGTTGCAACAATCTGTACTGCTGTTTACTCACAGCACTCTCGGATAAATACAGGTTAAACAAAATGAATGACAGAAATATGAATTTCCTGCAAAAATGCCAGTGTGAATGCTTATTGATGAAAACTTYAGCTGAAAGCAAAACTGTTAATGAAAGTTCAAATTGAAAAGTGGAAAGCACAAAAAAAATGCAGGAACAGAAGAATAGCAGAGAATGATAGCTGAAAAATCTGGGGAAAAATATCTAAAATTTACATAAAAATAAGCTAAACATAGCAGCCAAAGGCTGAAATTAGAAAGAAGCTTGCTGAACTGAGCAGAAATAAATTGCAATAGCTACAAAAATGTATGTAATGTATTTAAATTAAAAAAAGCTAACTTTAGCTAATGACAGCTGAGCATTAGCTGAAATTGCACCAAATAGCTGAATATAGCAGGAAGCCGAAATTGCTCAAATTATCAGAAAGATGCACAAAAAAGTTAGAAAACAGCAGAATAGCAGCAAGAATCAGAATCATGTCTGAAATAGCAGAAAAAAAGCTAAAATGATTAAAAAGGGACTAAAATTAGCAGTTAAAAAAAGCAGAAGCAGAACCAGGAGTAGTGCTGTGAAGATTTGGAAACATTTTGAAGGATTTTAAGGACGCTGAAAACAACTCCATTCGTTTTCAGTGGGGAAAATGTGRCCACGAAATGTGAAATAGCTGAAAAAGTATAACAAGCTGAAATACCAAATGCCATAGCCAGAATGTCCTGAATGCAGCTGAAATTTTTGATATATGAATTGTTAAAATAGCACAAAATTGCAAAATGAAACACGTGCCAAAAAACTTCAGCCTGTGGAAGAAGAAAAAAATATCTCAATAGTGTGAATGCTGAAGAGTTCCCACAATAAGCAGCACTCAGACCCCTTCTTCCTCTCTGTACCTCATTAAAATTAATCATATTTCTGTATGTTGTCATGTATCTGAATCAGCCAAAACTGTAATCGAGAGAAATCTTTAACCCCCTCTATCCTGCTGTATTGTTAATAAAGATAATTTATGTGTACCTTGTTGACCAGGACCACCACCTTAGCATTTTCGGTGGTCTCCAGATGCCTTTTGGCCACATATACAGCAGCTCTGGTCTTCCCACCTCCTGTTGGCAGCCAAATAATGATGTTTTCTCTCAGCAGAGCCCTTTGGATCACCTCCTTCTGGTAGTTATACAGCCCAAAATCTGCCATCCTGTGCTTTTCACCTGTTTAATAATAATAAAGTTTAAGAATTGTTTTTTTATATAAATGCACACTCAATTCTAAACAAGAATTAGATTTAGTAACACTGTACACAACAACCATTTTGTGAGAGCTGCTGTTAATTCTGTAAGGGGAAATACGAGTTTTAAACTTACCAGTCAGCCTTGATCAAGATCTGAGGAGTGTTCCTCCTTCACTGCGGCTCCCTGGTCCAGCTGGCAGGGCTTTAAACTCGCTTCGGATCAGCTGTGTGACGCTGAAGTCAGAAAACGAAAATAAAAACCATCTGATCCCTGACCTGTGGTCCTGACAGGGGGGTTCTCGACGGAGCGACGCTTTGTCGTTTGGACGCAACGACAAGCAAAACCTTAACTACATTGACCCAAAAAAATCCGTTTCACAACATTTTTCAAATATAACACTGCTCATTTGCTAACTTAACAGTTGTAATTCRAGTTATTTAAGTAATCTTTGTTTTGTATCTGACGTGACTTGAGTGTTGAAAACGTCCTGAGGTGTTGAAGGTTTCCTAACTGGGCACTTCCGGTTCTTAMAGCAGGAAAAACGAAACTTAAAACCAAAAAATCCCCATTTCTGATTATTTAGCTCCTTGATAMTTTCTGATTCCATCAACAAGTCATTGTTTTTACGAGATTTTACCGAATTAAGCTTCTGCAGCAATAATAAACATATAATATGCTGCTCTTGAATACTAATAAAACTAAAACTGTCAGAATTCATGTTTTCAAACTTCTGAACATATTTTGGAATTAAAAATAGAAACATTTCAAGCATTACTTTTAGAGTCACTAACGTATTTCAAGCGATTCAGGAGATATTTTGCTAACAGACACAATTAATGTTTTGCATTGTGTTCAGATGCTGCGAATGACTCTCAGCTACTACCACACAGACATTTAGCTGTCAGTAAACTTCATATGGCAGTCATTGAGTTTAATCCAAAAGTTAATTGTTTATAAAAGTACATTCAGTTAATGCTTCCTGGAAGTTCAAATAAAACCTGCACAGTAGCTCATGATACATTTTATTATGCAACCACAATAAAAGCTGTGCATTCATTAAAAAAATAATAATAATTACACTAGTGTCCACAAACAGTTTTAGACAGAACCTTAAAAATTCAAATCCTCTTTATTCTCCCTCTGGATGTTAATTTTGCACACAGTTCTCATCTGGAAAACTGTGCAAAACAAAAGGGCGTTTTGCTTTGTCAGTTTTATTTCTCACATCAGGAAAAKGAAASTGAAGAGCAGCAGAGCTACAGAAAYAAAAAGCTTAGAAGACAAACCACTTTGTGTTACCTTTAACAACTGTTGGAAATGTAAATACAAATGGGTTCAATCAAAACAAACTAAAGTTGATCATTTTCTTTTTAGATATGGAGTCATCTCAGCAGAATATTTCTGTATATAAACCAGTTATAATTAAAGTATTGGTTATTTGATGTAACCTGCAAAGACATTACAATTTTACATATTACAATAGAAATGTGTAACAGGGTTTCGGGATTCAAACAGTAAGAAATCAACACAGAAACTAAAATATTTTAATCCCAAAACAAAGTAAGGCTTGTAGCAGTTTTAAAAAGGCTCTATGCAACGGTTAGCATTTTATCTATTTGTTGGAAAAATATGCGTTGTTCAAAATGGTATGTCCGAATAAACAGGATTCAGCTGGGTTTCTTCTTTAAAACTTTATTTTCAGTCCTCTGACTCCAATCAGGTTCATGCAGCACTCAGCACACAGGCCTCAGTCAGACTTTGGGCTGATATCAGGAAAACCCAAACACAGCAGCGCAACTCTGCTCAGAAGCAGAGACTCTAACACAATGACAACTTTCTTTCTACTTTAATGAATTSAGCTTATAATGTACATCTCTTCCTGGTTACACCCCAGAGGTGTTAYCTTTTATGTCAGACGTCAGAACGTCACTCAGTTTGGTTTAGGCTCAGAGAAAGAACACATGATAACACACACCAACTCTTTGTCAGCTTCAACCTTACAGACTGAAATGATCAGAAAGTATAAAATACAAAACTGAATCTAATATTCAATTAATCAGTTACAAAATTTCTTTATATTTTCTGTCACTTTGGCTGTTTTAGTATGTTAACAAACGCACATTGTAGACGGGTTATAAAGAACATTTAAAAACAACAGGTGTAACTAAAGTGCTGTATGCTGGCATCCCGTCACCAAGTTGAATTTAGTCTCTCCTGGTGCTGCGTAGAAATCTTTTATTTTTTGGGGGGGTCGCATTTTTCAACCTGTTCAGTTTAATTTTCTATGACGTTTTCTTAACTATTCCATCAAATTATTTGAAACAGAACTTCTAAATAAGATCTGGACTTACCACTACAGTTTGGTGGTCTTCACTCTCCTCTGGCTCTGGGTCAGACTCTGGCTCCAACATGTAAGGCTGGACGAAGTCCTCTCTTGTTGACATCTTTTAATTTATTTGCAAATAAAACGTTTCTGCGCAGCTGTATAGTCGTAAACCCCTCTACCAAACTACACTCACCGGCCACTTTATTAGGTACACCACGCTAGTAACGGGTTGGACCCCCTTTTGCCTTCAGAACTGCCTCAATTCTTCGTGGCATAGATTCAACAAGGTGCTGGAAGCATTCCTCAGAGATTTTGGTCCATATTGACATGATGGCATCACACAGTTGCCGCAGATTTGTCGGCTGCACATCCATGATGCGAATCTCCCGTTCCACCACATCCCAAAGATGCTCTATTGGATTGAGATCTGGTGACTGTGGAGGCCATTTGAGTACAGTGAACTCATTGTCATGTTCAAGAAACCAGTCTGAGATGATTCCAGCTTTATGACATGGTGCATTATCCTGCTGAAAGTAGCCATCAGATGTTGGGTACATTGTGGTCATACAGGGATGGACATGGTCAGCAACAATACTCAGGTAGGCTGTGGCGTTGCAACGATGCTCAATTGGTACCAAGGGGACCAAAGAGTGCCAAGAAAAGTTTCCCCACACCATGACACCACCACCACCAGCCTGAACCGTTGATACAAGGCAGGATGGATCCATGCTTTCATGTTGTTGACGCCAAATTCTGACCCTACCATCCGAATGTCGCAGCAGAAATCGAGACTCATCAGACCAGGCAACGTTTTTCCAATCTTCTCTTGTCCAATTTCGATGAGCTTGTGCAAATTGTAGCCTCAGTTTCCTGTTCTTAGCTGAAAGGAGTGGCACCCGGTGTGGTCTTCTGCTGCTGAAGCCCATCTGCCTCAAAGTTCGACATGTTGTGTGTTCAGAGATGCTCTTCTGCCTACCTCGGTTGTAACGGGTGGTTATTTGAGTCACTGTTGCCTTTCTATCAGCTCGAACCAGTCTGCCCATTCTCCTCTGACCTCTGGCATCAACAAGGCATTTCCGCCCACAGGACTGCCGCTCACTGGATGTTTTTTCTTTTTYGGACCATTCTCTGTAAACCCTAGAGATGGTTGTGGGTGAAAATCCCAGTAGATCAGCAGTTTCTGAAATACTCAGACCAGCCCTTCTGGCACCAACAACCATGCCACGTTCAAAGGCACTCAAATCACCTTTCTTCCCCATACTGATGCTCGGTTTGAACTGCAGGAGATTGTCTTGACCATGTCTACATGCCTAAATGCACTGAGTTGCCGCCATGTGATTGGCTGATTAGAAATTAAGTGTTAACGAGCAGTTGGACAGGTGTACCTAATAAAGTGGCCGGTGAGTGTAGAATGGACTGCTCTGGGTGCTGGAAAGGGCGGGGTGTGAAGAGCCTTGTTTGGATTTAAAGAGACAGCCTCAAAACGAGATCATCTGAGACACGCCTCAGAAAAGGGGCGGAGCTTTTGTTTGATTTTTCCCAGATTGAAAACTAAATCAAAAGTGAAAATGATTTGGTCAGTTTACGATCAACTCCAAGTTGAAAGCTTCAGGTTAGTTTCAGTGAAACAGATGAGTGAGTCAGTAACCTGAGGGCTTGGAATAAATGACTTATTTAAGAGCCGTCTTTATATATTAAAAAAACATCTTTATTTTCATGAACAGGATTACAGTGAAGGAAGTTCAACCCAACAGCAAGAAGCTTCACTCAATCTGGCCTTTCAAAAAAAATCTGAAATGCAGCATAGGTGGATTTAGGGTGAAATCTGTTATTTATAACCCTGAATAATGCAACACTGACATCACTTCAATCAAAACTCTGTCATTTAAACACAGTATAAAACAAATTAATTTGCACAGATTCAAAGAAACATTCAGCTGGACCAATCGGCATTCCAAAATAACTCCCCTGAAATAAGTGGATGCATCTAAGGAAGCACTTTGTCAAAAAAAAATTGAACATAACAAGTAAAAGAAATGTAAACTGTCATGCATTCACATCCACTTCAACCTGTTTGAAGATAAATAACGTCTGTCCACAAACTAAAATCCAAAATACAACTGGTCTGTTTCTTCTCACCAACACAAAACTATTAAGTGTAAAAAAAAAAAGAGGTGTCAATAAAAAACTAATGCTGTTAAGCAGAAAACAAGCTACAGTTAGAGACGTTCTCTGAAGTGATTTGGAACAATACAGAGCCAGTGGAATGTTGCTTCAACAGTTTTATACTTTATATGAATAATTTATGCTTCAAGCAAACAGAAATGTGTTTTTTTTGTTTGTGTTGACTAACAGCTTGTTTAGCTTGGCACACAGGATTAAACGGTGCTGAAAGTGACATCGAAACCAAAACAAGCTTCCCATTTTCTTGACAAACGGTGCAAATAAATCTACAAACGAACCAAAAAAATAAAATAAAAAAACTGTTTTTCATCTGATACTTCCACACAAATTAAATGTTTCTCACCCATCGACTCCGAGTACGGTCCAGCTCTGGCCTTCACCGCTCTTCACGCTCAGCTGGGATGTTCAAGGGTCTGTCAGTAACAGAAGGCAATGTGGCTTTAGGTCCCGAGGTCCGCTTCATTTTCCTGGAGGACAACGAAGGATAAACTGGCTCCTGTGGCGCAATTTACGCTTAAAAATGGGAATAAACCATCGTCCAAAACGACACGACGGGATCGGTTATAGAATAAATATATGGGGATAGCGAAGCAGTTTTATAACTTTTTCCTGTAACTTTGGTTTGTTTCAGTGAAGCATGTACATYGCAGGTTCTTCTTTCACCAAGTTAAACAAATAAAACTCAGGAAATGGCTTAAACGGGCGTCTTAACGACACTTGTGATGCTCAGCTGGCTCTGATTTGTTTCTTTTCCAAAGCCTCAACTTTTTTTTTTTTTTAATGTTACTGACCCGATGGCAACAGCTTATAATATTTTCCTTGTGATCTGCTTCTACTTGCTCATTTCTCAATCAGGCCTCCATCTTTTAGCTTGAAGTAGAAGAACTTCTCCAGAGTGTTGGCACACTTGCAGTACTCGCTGTCCGGAGGGTTGTACTCGCGACAGTTGCTGATGATTCGCTGCAGGTCCGCAATGAAAAGCTTCTTGGTTACGTAGTACCGGTTCTTGAGCCTTTCCGTCATGGTCTTCAAGTCTGTTGAAATGGATTAAATGAACGATTAAACGACGAACAGCCACACAAACGGAAACTGATAACAGGTCGGTGAGTTTTCACAGTTGCTTCCTCACCGATGGGAAAGCGGATGATCTCGTAGTAATCAGGAGCTTCAGATTTCTTCACSGGCTCCATGAAAGGCCAGGCATCAGGATGAGTCTGTGGAGGAGACAGAAGAAAGATATTTGTCAGGTTTAAGGCCCTGTCCGCACAGGAATGTTTTAAATTTTTTAAAATAAACAAAAAAAGTTTACCCTCTCAGCTTTGAGTCAACACAAAAACCATACACTTGCATGTAGATGTAAATAAACATTTCAAGAAATGGTGCCGTTTTTAATACATTTTTTTTATGAATTACAAATAAAAACAGTCTAGGCCTAAGTTTGTGTAGAAATCTACAGGTGACTAACCTTTATTTGAGCCAGAAGGTTCTTCAGCATATTGTACAGAACATCAGGGTCCTTTACTTCCTTCCTGCAAGACATGTAAAGAGCTGTTAACCTGCACAAAAGTGGTAATAATTCTACTTTTATTTGATAATAAAATTCACCTTCATGTAAAAATATATATATACATATATATATATAATAAACAATGGAATAAAGATCTCATGATAATTGTGGTATTTAGCTGATAATGATTAATATGACGTTTAATCCCCTGGACTCCAGCCTGCATGACCGATTTAAATCACTGTAGTGGGGAAGATTTGCTCTCTCTAAAAATCTGTTCCAAATTGTGTCAAAAGTACAGACTTCAGGCTTTACAATGGTTTTTAAGTTGTATTGATAGGCCAAGTAAAACCGGAGTTTTGATAAATAAATTACAGAACTTTTTTTTTAAATGTTCGTCATATTTGAAGTATGCTGCATTGGGAGGCAGGGAAAGAAATGGATTCAGTCCACCCAGTGGTCTCACCCCCACCCACATTAATAAAGTTCCCAAACTCTTTTCTGACTGAGACTTGAAGTTATTTGACAAGAGCCGGAAAATCTGGATGAGTTCTTGAACGCTAGCTTGTTGTTGTTAGCATTTTAGCAGCACAGACTTTGTGCTGCGTTCAGGAGGTAACGGACATTACATGTTCTCAAAATGGAAGTAGTCGTTACAACCTTTTTATGTTTATTATTATAAAGTTTGTGTGTAACATGCAAGGTTAATTGATAAAATAATATTAAATTATTAAAATGACTAGTTGTTTTCCAGCACAGAGTATTCTAATTATTATTA
>NW_013952406.1:2228863-2237895 GCF_001266775.1 Austrofundulus limnaeus
ATATATTTATGTTTGTGGTTGTAATGTGACAAAATATGGAAAAGTTCAAGGGGTATGAATACTTTTGCAAACCACTGTATATTATCGGTTCTGTTTGTTATATCGGACTGATAAGTATGACATCATAATCACTTGATATCGGGCTGATAACTACCGTGCACCCCTACCTGGCAGCATTAATCGTAATAAGTTTGACCTGTTTTTTATTACACCAGTAATACCACCAATCAGAGGTAACGGCTGTGCAGTCCTCCTGCTGGAGGGAGCGTGGATCTAACCAGGCAGATCCAATTCACATATTCTGGTCACATTCTGGTTAATAAGAATTTATTTAATCTACCATATGTTAGATATTCTAGTGGAGTTGTCATTTTCTACCTTGTTTCTTAGTGTGTCCCCAAAGGGACAGTGTCAAAGTGATGTATTCAGAGTTATTCTTGTTGCGAGCAAAGCTATCACAAAATGTTGGCTCAGAAAACTCCTGTGACCCTCACACAGAAGAACAATGCAGGTTATGACACATAACCTCCATTTACAACAGCGTAGAGGGAAAAATGGGTTTCTGCACATCCTACAACTTGCTGTGATATGTACCAAAGAAATTCTTCATTTTATTTATTATATCTTATATTTTATTTCTTGTTTCTTTTATCCCCCTTTTTCTTTGTATGGTGTAAAAAACAAAACTGAAAAATAAAAAGTTGAAAGGGAAAAGAAAACAGAACAAGCATTTACCCTTTATCTTTGTTAGTGGGTTTCCAGCCCGTCTCTCCTGAAAAAAATAAAAAAAACATAAATCTTGTAAGTAAAACAATAAAGACTAATTTAAAAATAGGACTCAGTTTTTCTAAAACTCACTTATTCCTGGGATGCTCTCTACTGGGATCTGCCGGACTCCTTCTTTGAAGCAGGTGAGACCCGGGTAAACCTTCCTGATCTGATTCTGTTTTTTCTCAATCAGCTTCTTAATAATCTACAAAAATACGAAGAAAAAAAAACTTATCATGCCAACTAGAGCAGATTATTTGCGGGTTATCTCATACATACGTACCTCCTTCTGTCTCTTAATGATGTGAGACAGCTCGGTGTAAGGGATTCTCGGGTTCAGCTCACACTCCATGAGGGTCGCTCCTTCGTAGTCTTTGATGTACCCCAGATATCGACTCTTGGGCACTTTAATGTCTTTGGAAAATCCCTGCAGAGATTTAAAAAAAAAACACGTTAGCAGGATAAAAAGGCAGGAGTGGACGGAGGAAACCTAACAATGTGTCTACCTGCTTCTTGAAGTAGCCGATGGCATACTCGTCAGCGTACGTGAGGAAATAAAGAATGTTGTGTTTAATGTGGTACTCCTTCAGGTGGTTCATCAGGTGGGTGCCGTAACCCTTGAGCCAGAGACCAGACAGACATGATGAATACGTAACCAGGCCATTATGTGAACCTATGAAGATCTAAGTACCTTAACTTGCTCATTGGATGTGACGGCGCAGAAGACGATCTCGGTGAAGCCCTGAGTGGGAAACATCCTAAAACAGATGCCTCCGATGACACGGCCGTCTTTAATGAGGGCGAGGGTTTTGTGCTTCCTGTGAACACACGGGTGGTCAGGACAGGTTGGGGCGATGTCGTGTGATTAAACAGGACCCCCCACTTACGGGTCGAACACCAGCCGGGTGATGTACTCTTTGGGCATGCGAGGTAACTGRTGAGAAAAGACGTTCTGGAGGCCCACCAACCACATCAGGATCTTCTTGTTSGACTTCTGGGAGAGGGAGTTTCCGATGACGTGGAACTCTATGATGCCCCGTCTCTCCTCCAGCCTGGCAGTCTCATCTCGTGCAGCGTTGGGTGTCAGCAAATTAGTCTACCAACAGAAACCAATGGTTAGACACGAGGATATATGTATCTTCATCATAAATAACTGATTTAACCTCTTAAGCCTCAAAGAGGTTTTCTTGATGTTTTTGCTCAAAATACCATGCCAAAATGTAACTGAGTATATCTCAGCATACRCTACTTAAATAAACTTGGTATCAAATAAAGCTAACACTTGGGAGATTACAGCTGCTGTGGTTTTAGATATATTGGGGATGAAACATAATATATATACTGTATATTTCACTCTCACTTGAATAATTGTTTCATTAGACTGTATATAACCTATTTAAAACCATAATGAATCAGGCTAAAAACTCTTGGAAACCATAAATCAATTTGTGGACATTACCTGTGCAAAGATTCACTCTGCTAAAATGAACTGGAGCAAAGTTACAGAGGTTTTAGTAAAGAAATAATTTAGAGTTTTGTCATGTTACACAGGACAGACCATGATGGTACCATTAATAAATGTTAAGATATCCTAAGTTTAGGTTAATCTAACCCTTTTCCGTCCAAAAGTAATTTCTTTTTCTTATCTGCCTGAAAACAYTTGTTATTGAATGTTTGTTCTTTTGAAAAATTATCCAAACATTTATTTGTCCCCATAAAATAATGAGAAATTATATCTACCTCTAGTTGGATCATATTCACTCAAAATCAAGTAAAATAGAACTTTCAACACACTTTAGGTATCTACTTTGGCTTGCTTTTAAAAAATTGTCAAAAATTTTCTTTACAGATTTGTTTGAATGTATTTACAAACATGCAATGATGCCATTTTGTACAGTTTGTTTAATTTCTGATTCAACTGCTTGACGTTTGAACTGTGTTTGGTGAATGTAAAAATAGTTTCCATGAGCTTTTAGCCAACATTCTTAGGTTTCTTTTGATACCAAACATGTTCAGGTTCAACTGACAGATCTTAGTTAAAAGAAKTTTAAAGAAATAGAAAACGGARAAAGATGGTTTTCCCCAGGTACCGGGGGCATGGGGCTCAAGAGGTTGAAGCCATGTTCTCCAAACATACGGAGTAGGGGTAAGGGTTATAATCTGCTTTATACACAGGCATGAAACAAAACTTTCATATAAATGCAACATATTATCTATTTATTTACCAGAACCCTGTTGAATTATTAAAAAACTGAAACATTTCAGTCAAGTTAAACATTTTCCATCTTTTGTGTAGAAAAGACCAGGATGTTCAGTCACCCATGAGTAGGGCTGTGTATTGGCAAGAATTTGGCGATACGATACATATTATGACAGAGGGGTCACAATATGATATATCCCGATATATTGTGATACTGTAAGCAAGGCGATATATTGCGATATATTGCGATTTTTTGAGAGGGTGTCAGTCTTTTCCGCTCAGATTCAGCTATCGGAGCATGAAGCTAATGTTTATTTGTAATGCTAATGCTACCCTTGTTCTCTGGCACTCAAGAGGTAGAGGAGCCAAATGGCTGGCTGACTGCTGCCAACTAGTGATCAGAGGCTGAACTACAACACAAAAATGAATGGCTGGCAGGAAAGTTGACATTTTAAACCTTAATAAAAAAATCAATACAGGGCTTTAGAATATTGATACAGTAACGGGAAATGAAATATCACGATATTTCAGTGTATCGATATTTTCTTACACCTGAGACTGGTGAGTTCAAATGTAACCATAAAAAAAGGCATATTTCTCCATTTAGCTTAAAAGAACYGACCTCTGGTCCGAGCATAGCAGCGGGGTCAGTGATAGTCATCATGACTTCGTTAACCAGCTCCATGGGAATGTCTCCCATCACGCGAATCCGCTTCGCATCTTCTAGAGTCAAAGCCTCCGGCAGTTTGCGTTTTTCCCCTAAAGAGGAGGAGATTTATTGAGATCACAGACATAAAACAAAACATTTTTTTGCATTAATTTGAGATTAGACTACATAAAACATTTGAATGCATGAGATGTGTATAAACTAAACATAAATATGTTGGAAAATTAAAGTAAAGAAAGTCTTACAGACCTGAGATGGGCTCTACGGCTCCGGTGTCCATGCTRCCCAGAGTTGAGCTGCTGCTCAGACATTTGGACAAAGCAGAAGAGCCAGAGACTGAAGCTGAACTGATCCCTGATGAGACAAAAAATTATGAAATRTACCATGACAACAGCAAAAATAGCATTAGGCTTGGACGGTATTTTGGCAGAAACRTGCCAATTCCTGAAAAGGTGGGCCGGCTAGTGTCGAGTAACAACTTCTGAGACCACTTAAGTTTCTGAAGTCAAACAAATAGCTGGATTCATTTTTGATTGAAACTTTCGGTGATGCCTCATAGATCTTTTTTTTAATATATAATTTATTAATTTCATTTAAAAAAACTAACACATTCACATACAACAAAATGATAGCTATAGCTAATGCATTAAGTGTCATCATATTAAATCACTGGATTATAGTAATAATCCATCCTATTTCATCTCTTTTAGGCTTCTACGTTTATGCACTTGAATGTCACTTTAACCAAGGTTATTTTGGACTTGCACCAGGGCAGGTGAACAGCCCCTCATGCTGGGAGGAGAGGCTGCTACTTTGAGTTATTTGTACATTAGATGTTTATTTAAAAGACTACTTGCAGTTTCATTAATTTTTTTATGATCACATGTATTAATATTAGGAATACATGTGATTAAGCTTTTAAGTTTTATGGGTCATTATTTTAAATAGCTATGGAAACTTAACAGCGACATTCTCAGGTGTGAGCAGGTGAGATGAGACGAGCACTGGAGTTGAAGCAGGAGCTGCGCTCACAGGAACCATAAACATAAATAATGGTAAATAAATAAAAATAAAAAATAAATAAAAACAGACGACGTGACAAAAACAACTAATCAACTACCGTATTTTTTCGTGTATAATACGATCTCATGTATAATACGACCCCCACTATTTTTAGCCCAAAAAGCATAAAAAATTTAGTTCTCATAATACCTCTAATTTCATATGGATTTCAGGATTTTTCAGCCTTTGTAGTCTTTATATATGTTTCAGTAAAATTATCAATTGACTGTTGTATCAGTTTTTAATTTTATTTTAACAACATATGTACTAAAAGGTACACAACAACAAATGTGTAACTACAACAAAAGCTATCAATGCTCATTTGTTAACTGGTGTGATACAACAAACAGATAGAGAGCTATGTGGCTCTAACAAGTGTGGATGAAGCTGAATCAAAGCCTTCAAAATCAGGCTCACCAACATCAGCATCATTAAAAGTTTCTGGTATTCCTCCTCTGTGATAAAGGCACCAGAATCCCACTCAACAACAATCTCATCCTCTGTGTCTCTCGAGCGCCCCCTCTGGTGGGGAAACTTTTTTCAGGTAGACCAACTTTTACAGAACACCGGTAGACGGCAGCCATTACAGACGACCACGTGTTTGTTGTTGTTCCAGGAGCGGCCCTGTAGCACATTTATATAATTAGTTCATTATCATAATTTAGCTGTAGGACCTTTTTTTCTTTTTCTTTTTTTTCCCCACATCATGTTGCCTGCTTTGATCTGTTACTATCTCGCTTGGAGGCTCAAAGGAGTGTCAGAGGTAAGCTTACTTCAACCGCTTTTTACCGGTTTCATTTCTGGCCTCAGGCATTTTGTGAACGAGGCCGATATTTCAGTTAAAATACATCAGCAAAAATATTTATCCGAGTATAGTACTACCCCCCAACTTTATGCATGATTTTATAGATTAAATTTTACGTATTATACTTGAATAAATACGGTAGTTATTTTTTTCAAGTACTTTGTAGACCTCTGGCCCTGCGACAAGTCGGCCCTCCATCCACGGCTCCTCCTGCCCACCAGAGCTTCAACCTCCTCTCCTTCTCCAGCCTCATTCTCTCAACTCATACACCTGGAGCAGCCCTTCTGCCTTTTCCATTTCCCTTTCCTGTCCCCACAAACCCAGCCAGTCGAGACAGATGGCCGCCCGTCCTGATACTGGTTCTGCTGGAGGTTTCTTCCTGTTAAAAGGGAGTTTTTCCTCTCCACTGTCACCAATGTGCTGCTCAGGATGGGAGACAGTTACAAAGATCACTCTTATTTCTGTGCAGTGCCTTGGGACAACAAGTGCCAAAACATGTCAAATAAACTCCTTAACAGCAGCTTTTCTCCAGGTTGAAATGACATCACAGAGTTCAAAGGAACAAAGRCATGAAAAATGGTGAAAAAACATCACGTATAAGAAACAAAAAATGGACTTTTTTTCCTCAAACGGTGGTTAGCGTGTCCTGAAATATAAACTATTGTACCTGGAGCAAACGTGCACAACTTTATCTTCCACTGCAGAAGCATTAGCAACAAGTTCTGAAACAATCACTGCAGGTTTTTTCTTTATGCTGCCTGTTAAATGCACCCAAACTTTGCTCTTTTTCACTTTAAAAAGCTGAAATGTCTCTGAATAAAACTCTAACCTATAATTAGTATCTCACATTTTGTATTTGTCAACATGTTAATAAGAAAAGCTGAAATAAACCCAGTTAATGAGCTCATTTATTTTACATTCTTACCAACAGGTGATCTCTAATAAAATGTCTCTGGATTCATGTATTCATCTTTTTAAGCCTCCTCTGACTCACCACGCTTGTTGTCTTCGTGTGACAGAGGATGTGTGGTGGTTTGATTAGATAATAATAGCCGAGTAAACACAGGAATCGCCCTGGAGACAGCCATGCCATCACACTCTCCACCCATCGGAGAGCTTAATCCCAGTGTTTAATCAGAGCTGGCTGCCTTCAAAATTTGCCCTCCCACACTGCTGCTGAGACCCCGCGCTGTCACAGCACCAGCCTCTCCACACGCTGCAAAGCAGCCTCCAAACCCTGGAACTATTTTCAGTGGACGCCGGAGGAATGTTGGAATGAGATGTTGTATCACAGACAAAATGAGATTCTTTCCTTTGCTGCAGCTGTGTTCCACAGCAGCTGGCAAACCCAACATATCAGCTGTTTCTATTTAGTTGTTTAGAATCAAAATTTAATTTAAACTCATCTTTTTTTGTGCACAACTCGTCATTCTCAAGGGCACGCTTATCAAAGCATGTTTCAAGATAACTTTAGCTGCACAGAAGAAACTTTAATGACAGAAACATAAATCCATCCTGCTTTGAAAAATCTGCTGCTGCCCCCTACTGGACAGTTGAAGTCGTGCAGGAACTGCTTCTGCAGAACTCATCAAGAAACCAACATAAATATCCTTAAACAACGTACCCTGTATTATTTATGTATTTTTGTTAGAAATGTTTAATAACATGAAGAACAGTTTTATGTGTTTGCACGTTCTCTCCGTGCATGTGTGGGTTTTCTCCGGGTACTCTGGCTTCCTCCCACACACTAAAAACATGACTGTTAGGCTAATTGGTAACTCTAAACTATCCCTAGGTGTGAGTGAAAGAGTGAATGGTTGTTTGTCTTGTTTGTGTGTCCCTGTGATGGACTTGCCACCTGTCCAGGGTGCACCCCGCCCCTCACACTGTGACTGCTGGATATGCGCCAGTGACCCTGAAAGGAAGAAGCAGATGTAGATGATGGATGGATGGGGTTTTATGTGGCTAAATCAATGCTTTATTTCCAGAGAAACCTTTCTCATAATTTAACAACTAAAAAAGTGTATTGCAAGAATTTGGTGAAATAATACAAATCAGGGGTCACAATACGATATATCGTGACATATTGCCATATATCGCGATATATTGAGATACTGTATGCAAGGTGACACATCACCATTTTTTTCTCCAAAAGATTTTTTTAAACTCACCGCGTGCATGAAATCTGATTAAATTTCTTCTTACAACGTCCATCTATTAAGTCTGAATTAAAAATCGATACAGTATCGGAAAATCAAATATCGCGATATTTCAGTGTATTAATATTTTCTTAGACCTCAGAATCAACAGCAGCAAATTTCAAAATTTTGGATTTTAGTTTGCAAACAAAGATGTCATCAAGCTAAAATCTACCAAAGAAAGCTTTTTCTTTTTTTAAATATATATTTTTATACTAAAGACTCAGAACATGTAGATGTTGAAGAATAATAGTAAAAACAGCTTTTTATCAGTTTTACTCAACAAAACTTTACAACTGAATCAACATGGATTGGAAATGTTGATGCCTGATAAAACTGAACGTATCCCAATGATGACAGTAACAACTCAAAAAACAATTGCATTGGATTTACTTAAATAAATTATGTCAACTGGTTCCACTCAAATGAATCGAGTAAATATAAAACACTTAATTCACATTACCATAAATTAACATAAAAAATCTTTTGCATTTACTTAAATCAGTTGAGAAGAACATGCTGACATAATTTATTTTAAAAAATAGTTTGTCATGTAAGTATTTAAACTCATTTGACAAAAGTTTTTATGTCAGAAAATGTGATTTTCTCCAAAACCTCTAAAACAGTTTCTCCTTCATCTCCCTTCAGAAAAGAATGAGTCGTGTTAAAATTAAATCTCCTATTTGGTCTTACTTTTTAAGAAATAACAAAATGTAATTTTTTTTCAACACACTTGTGTTTATCGGCAGATGTGTCCTGAAGGAAAATCATTCTGATCACTTGCAGCCTTACAGTTTCTGCGAAATAAGCTGCTTCTCTGCAGCAGAGAGGACTTTTTACATAACGTCTGTGCTGCAGCTTCACCGTCTTTGTTACAGAGAAAAAGGTGAATTTGTTGAAGTCTTAATAATTCATAACTTGAGGTAGAAGCTCAGCAGATTTGGACCCAAACAGGACCGGCAGGTAGTGACGACGGCGCACCAGTTTCACCATTAATCTGAGCTCATCGGTCGCTGTGGAGACAGAAACATTTCAGACGTGTTGAATATTTAGAGGCAGAGTTTTTGTTTGTTCTGCGCCGACTTGGATTTTATTAAAGATATCACATCATCTGCTGAGCTCCAGACAGAAGGATGCTGTTCTGAATATGAGACGTTGGAGAAATCAGAAAATTAATTTGAAAAACAGCAAAGATATGAATTCTGCTTTAATGAGTTGAGCAATGTGTCCAGAAGACAATGATGTGCAAACAGCTAAATACCAATTATATTAGGAGAACACACACACACACACACACACACACACACACACACACACACACACACACACACA
>NW_013952406.1:2237905-2240467 GCF_001266775.1 Austrofundulus limnaeus
TCTTTCACCTCGGTAATAGGTCGACTCAGAGGAGAGAAAAAGAACCCGGGCGGAGAAGGAGTAAGTTCGTGGTTGGTCGCACAACAGGACCCACTGTTTCTTATGGGGACATGAGCCCAGTTCACATCCCATGTAAAGTGTAGGCTAGGTTTAGGGTCAAATGGTAATAGGAAATGAAATGTAATGTAAATGTAAATGAATGAAAGTCAATGCAAAGTCCCCATGAGGATAGAAGAACAAACATGTCTAAGTGTGTGTGTGTGAGGGGACAGTCAGAGCGCTGCAGGGAGGAAATCAGACAGTTCAGAGGTTTCCTCATGAGTTTCTGGGACAGCTACAGGCTTTTTGGGTGTTTTGTTAAAACAAAGATGGTGCGTTTAAGTTTCCTGTTATTTTTGGGAGCTACAGGTAAAGTCTTGACCTGACAAGTTTGTCGCGGGTCTGGGGGAGTTTCAGCCCCCACCCCTTCTCCTCCTTCTCTCTCTCTCTCTCTCTCTCTGTCTCACTCCTTCTCTCTCTGTCTCTCTCTGTCTCTCTCTCTCTGTCTCTGTCTCTGTCTCCCTCCGCAGCGAAATCCAGGCTCTAGTGCCCCGACACTTGCTGCAGCCCCGTTCTGCTTTGAAACGTTTTGTTTAGCAACGAGCTCTCATGCTAAAGCGAGAGTTGACTCCTCCCACACTAAGAAAACAGGAGGGGAGGGGTCAGCTGCAGGAGCTCATCACAGGAGCTCATCACAGGAGCTCATCCTGTGCAGCGGAGCACAGAGAGGGAGAGACACGAAGTAAACAAACAAGCAGGAAAATGAAACTTATCGGTCCCTTTTTTTTTACCGACCTCAAAAAAAGTTATCGTGCAATTAATTGATTTATTGACTATCGCGACAGGCCTAGCTTCAACCGCTTTTTATGACATGGTTTCATTTCCAAACTCAGGGATTTTGTGAATGAGGCCGATATTTCAGTTAAAATACATCAGCAAAAATATTTATCCGAGTATAGTACTACCCCCCAACTTTGTGCATGATTTTATGGATTAAATTTTACGTATTAGACTTGAATACATACGGTCATTGATTCATCCTAAAAAATAAACAACAAATTTATCGACTATCAAAATAATCATTAAGTGCAGCCCTACTGGACACCCGTCTCACCTGTCTGATGTCCCATCTGAGTGCCGTCTGAGGCCGGCATGGTGAAGTCGGCCTCCCAAATAGGTGAATTCTCACCATAGATTTCCTCCTCCAGCATTGACAAAAACCTGAAAACACACGTGATGAACAGGATCTTCATAAGAGAAATAAAGATTTATTTTAATATATAAGATGCATCTCAGTACACTCAGATTCATCTGATTCTATTGGTGGTTTTTTCCACCTGGAGGACTGAGATAACCCTCCAGATCCTCGTCTGGACCGGCGCGTGCAGCCATCAGCTTATCAGCGTCAGTTCAAGAGACCCCCACTTACTTGGGGAAGTGTGTGAGGATGAGCGTGCGTTTCTCCGGCAGCAGTTTGTCCTTCTCCACTCTGAACTTCTCCAGCAGCTGTCGTCGGGTGACGGTGAAGATGGATTTGAGCAAGTTCCGGCCGAACACCTGGGTGGTCTCGTAGCGGGGCAGGCTGTCGTTGCTCTGCGGGACGTGGCAGTAGCACAACCACCTGACCGTGGCACGCAGCGGAGACAAGCTGATGTTACATCACGACTTCACACACACACACACACACGCTTTCATCGTTAACACATGCACGCACCTGGTGTAGTCCACTTTGTAAGTTGTCGCTTCTTCTTTCTGCGCACGCTGACGGTACTGGGTCGGTGTCTCGAGCTTCCAGTAATTTAGACACAGAAGGAACATCTTTGACAGTTCGAACATGGTCTGCCTCTCCTTTGGTGCGAGGTGGCTGAACTTGTACTGAACAAAATTCAAAACCCCCTGCAGGGGGACAACGTAAAAAAATAAAACAAAACTGTAGTTAAACAAAGAGTAAAAACACTGTTAAACATTAGGACATATCTGGAAAGGTTTCATGTTGACCTGCTCAATGTTGGGCTTTTGAAACGGTGGGCTTCCAAGGGACCCCTCTACAACCGGCTGGCTCATCTGGAGGATGCATTTCCTCAGGAGCTTAAAGAAAAAGGGCGGAAGTGAAGAATAAAACGGCACCGTCATGCTTAGGTTTGTGCTCACTGTTCCCAGCCCCTAGCAAAAAGTAGTATACTTGAAGTTCATTTTAATAAGTATACTTGAGTTTAAGTTTAAGTATATCAAGTATACTAGGCACCATGTACTTGTAGTGTACTAGAAAGTGTACTAATTTAATACTTGTCTGTACTCAATTGGGACATAAGCTTATAAAAAGTAATGCTGGGCGGTACCGTTTTGTACCGAATACCGGTTTTTATTTTTGTCATGATATGAATTTTCTTAAAGGCACAGTGTGTAGGATTTTGTCAATTCTTTTAGTTGAAATTGAGATAATCACAAATGACAATAATAAAAAACATGTCTAATCATTGCAGACAAAGACCTTGTTTTATTATTTTGACCTTATAAAAAGCT
>NW_013952406.1:2241483-2254381 GCF_001266775.1 Austrofundulus limnaeus
TAACCCTCCTCCTTCACGACTGGACCAAAATGCGTGACTACTGTGTCCAACCACCAGTCAGAGAAAAGACACACGAAGGAGGGAAACAATGACACAGACAGAAGTACAGTAAAAGAAAAAAAGTCATTAAGCAGTGTGTGTACATTTTATTATCAGCTGAGCTGTGGTGAAAAGAAAAATACAGTCAAATACCGTCGAACCGGTGTAAATGTTGAAAATACCGTGATATAAAATTCTGGTCATACCGCCCAGCTCTAATAAAAAGTATACTTTTAAGTGTATTGTTATGTCTTTTTAAGTTTATAAACTTACCAAAAAGAAATATACTTTAAGCACATGTCATTAAGTATACTAAAGTATATAAAAGTGTATCTCCCTAAGTGTACTTTTATTTGCCATGTACACTAATATAAGTAAGCACTTTACTAGCAAGTATACTTCTAGGACTGAGTTGGCCCACAATAAGTTTATGAAAGTATACTCAGAAGTATATGGAAAGTAATCTTTTAAGTACATTTTTAGTTAAATCTTGAAATATACTACAAACAAACAGTCTGTGTGAAAATGTACTTTCAGTGTACTAGTAAAGTTTATCTTGGCCAACAGTTAAAGCATTTGTATAGAGTAAATATACTTAAAATTTAAAATACTTTTAGTACAAGAAGAGTATAGTGTAAGATAAACATGGTTAAGTATAGCTCATAAGTACATAAAAGGTCAACTGTAAGTATATTCTTTTTAATTTTTTTGTTTAGAATTAGTATAAATAAGTATACCTGCATTTACTACTTTTTGCTAAGGGAGCACCGTCTGAGTGGGACAAAAAACCTTTGCCTACCTTGAAAAGGTAGAAGTAAACCTGCTTTGTATCGGTGTCCTCCTCTTTGTGCACGGACATGAAGAGGTTCTCCACGTCGACCACCATCCCTAACAGCCTGTTGATCTCATCCTCAGACACGTTCTCCAGGTGAGACACGTGATCAGCTGGGAACGAATCAAACAAAACAAACAGATCTTTTGCTGAACGAGACGTTATCCGAACATCGAGTTCCAAAACCTGAAACGAAATAAAATCTGCGCACCAACCGGTGAGACCAAACCGAGACGTGGCACAGATTTGAAGGAGAATACTCAAACCATGTCTGAAGAATTCAAAGCAAACAAAAGATATTATCTCCTGAAGCTGTATTAATTAGAAACTGGAGCAATAAACCAAGTAACCAACAAACAAGCTTAAAACAACTTTGATTAGCCCAAACAAACCTAAAGAACTTTCAGATTATCCTGTTAATTACTTTTGAATGGAACAAAAAAACTGAGCATCACTTAATTAATACAATCCTTACAGTAAAACACTCACTGTTGTAGAGTTAACATGATCCCACTCATCAAATAAAGTAGTGGGTTTGTAGAAGCCATAAAGAACTGGAGCGTAGGGCTGCACAACATACATGGTTGGTTCAAATGTTTGAATTTCTGTGTTTTGACAGAATCAGTCTGATAAACAAAACAGACCTGAGATACCACGGCAAATCATGACCACTTGGTCAGAGCAGACAATGTTGGACAACTGCAGTGTGACTATTTGCAGTTGGATTTGGGTTTGTTAAAGTTTATTTTAAATTCTTTAATTCCTCAGAATTTGGACTTTGGTCTGAAATTTCTAACTTTGATCTGTGAATATCTTTGATCCCAGAATTTTAACACTGAGCTCAGAATTCTGACTTTCACCTTATTCTGAGGGGRAAAAAAATCTAAATTCTGACTTTGATATAAAATTTTGATAAAAGTATGAGTTCTGAAATTAAAGTCAGAACTCAGGAAATTTTTATTTATTTTTCTGAGACCTTAATCTTCCGTACAAGTCAAAGATAAAGCCTTAGGTGTGTGTTGATTTATCAGGAATGGATTGACTGAAATCAGTTTGAAGTCCAAACTGAATGCTGATGATCAGAAATGGCGTTTTGGAGAACCAGGTAAACACTGCAGGTGATGTTAGGTGTGTGTGTGTGTATGTGTGTGTGTCTACTTTGTACCCAGAGCATGTCCACAGCTGCGGCAGGGCTCGCTCAGACTGGCTGCTTGCTGCTGCAGATCCATACGTGGAGCTGAGGGTGGGTTTGGGTTTTTCCATCCATTGCACTTGCATGTGTCACTGGCCTTAGAATAAACAAAAAATAAACACACCACACAGGTGACTTACAAGCTGCAACTATCCCCATCATGTGTGTCACTTTCCAATTTTCCACCATGTAAAACGCATCTTTACATATTTAAATGCAGAGACGTTAACTACTACGTTTTATTTATTGTGTTGCTGGTTTGTTTTTAAGTTGCGGTTAATAAAAAGGTGATACGACTATAATAAAGGTGCTTTGTTGTCAACTTCGGCTAGCTTGGTTAGCTACCTTGCATGCGGAGAATACGCCAAGTTTCTCGAGCTTTTTCGCCCGTGGGAAAGCTCGGACTTGAGCTTTCTTCTGGCTCGCACGTTGCTGCTGACTGAGTCCTGGTCTGGCCGGGTCGCTGCTCCCCGGCCCGGAGCCTATCGCAGCAGAACCGGACCCCGCTGACCCGGTGGACTGGGCTTGGAGAAGCCGGGGTTGTAGGGCCTGCGTCGCCGGGTCCGACATATCCACGCTGCTGCTGCTTCTGCTACTTCCTCCGTTTACCTCATCTGCTGCCTTCACGTACCGTCGAAAAAAATAGGAATTTAGAAAAACAATCGCCGCCGAAACTTTTCAACTCGATTTCATCCAATCAGACGCATTTACTAAAATATACAGACTACAAAATACACTAAAACCAAATTCCTATTTTTTAAAAGAGCTATTTTTTTATTAAACCGAGACGTGTTTCAGATGTACTTTTAAAATCCTAAGAGCCCTTCTGCCCTCTAGTGGCCAAATTGTGCATCAAAGCAATATTAAATTAAATTTATTTATTTTTTAATTAAAACAAGTGCATGATGTGATTTAAATGAGTAATTCTAAAAAGTCAGGCTAATGAATATTGCAAATTTATAGATTAGATTTGTTATTTAGTCAAATATTACATTTTGCACTATAGAAAAGTCAAATTTGCAATTACACCAATGTAATTCTTGTTAGAAAGATGATCAGTTTCTGTTTGTWGTTTGAGTAAAATAAAAATAAATGAGTGAAAGAATAATTTGTGACAAAAACATATTAAAAATCAAAATTAGTTTTAAGAATACTAGAATTCAGTGTGATTTGACCAGTCGCATGCAGCTGGTACACCGAGACAAACATTCACTCACTCCTGATGATTGAGAGCAGCTAATTAAAGTACTTTTTTGAGGATTGTGGGAAGAAAAAAAACATGAACATGTACAAACGTAAACTTTACACAGAAAGGCTCATCAGGAGTCGAACCTGTGATGCAAAAAGTGCTACAGATTATTCCACCATGCAGCCGAGTTGTTCAAATAAAGTGAAATAATTAAAACAAGTGAACAAAAAAAAGATACCTTTCCCTTGTTTATTCATAAAAATGACATTTTCCTTCTGCTTTCTCTACCCACCTCTGTTATCCTCATATCACCTTACAGCAGTGCGTAATGTTTTTCAGATAATTCTGTGCTAATTGTTGATGTGGTAACAGGACGACAACACTTTAGAAGCCATTCTCTTCCTGAACCGATTAGTAAAATTAACGAGACAAAAAAAAAAAAGGAGAAAAGCCAAGTATAACAACTCAAATTCACAAGGCTGATGAGACAGAACCAGTGCATTTAATATCATACATTTCCAGAGGGAAAACAAATTAAGATATATAAAAAAATTTGACAAATGTGTAAAGATTGGGAAGATATTTTCTGACAATAACTACAGATCGATTATAAACTTGAAAAGTCTGTTACAAATACAGAAATGTGTTTTCAATGCAGATGCAATTTGGTCAACAAAACAAATCTTGCTTTATGTTTTTGCCATGTCACACAGATCATTCAAAAATATTACATTAATGCTAAAATTATGTATGGAAAATGTTAATAAAGGTTCATTTACTGTATGTGGTTTGATGACAGACCAACGACTGTAAAACCTTTTGAAGTCGAGGTTTTAAAATCATGGTGAGCAGCCTGCGTCGAAGCAAATACAGTAATAGTAGCAATACCAATGTTAATGTAATCAAGCTACACAGCTCTATAAAGAAAAACTTGTCTGCTCGTGCTCCCCCAGTGGAAACGTTTTCCTAATCTCATTCATTAAGCTGATCAGGAACAAGTCAAAAAAAAGGTGAAAGATGCTGCACACACCTTGCTTTAACATATGACCACGATGAAATATTTCTGATGCGTTGGAAAAGCGAGTACTAGCAGCGAAAGGACAGCTTTTATTCCTTCCTCCTGGATTATTTTCCTCTACACAAACACAGAAAAGTGAACAAGATGGTGTGCAGTTGGTAATGACTGTTTTATTTATTTTATTTTTATTTAATCCTTCCATGAATGGGATTTTTTTCCCGTAATTTATTTTATTTTCCCTCCAAGGTGACGTCAAGTGTTCATCAAAAAAGAGAAGTCATGGATTGGCAAGTCTGATTCTGTAACTAGGCCTGTTTGGGTTGATTTCTGGGTCTGTTGGAACCATCGGTGGGGTCTTGCAGTTTACTGGCCAGTGGACTCGTTTGCCAAACGGTAAAATGGTGCTGAGAGGAGAGCTGGTCTGACCGTGGTTTGGTTTGACCAACGGGACGTCGTTTGACAGCTGGCTAATATCTGGTCTGGTTGATCGAAGCCGAGGTGTGATCGGGTCAGCTGATTTATTGTTTTGAGTTAGTTCCCGCCCCCACAGCAATGGCCGCTTCTGCCCTGTGGCGCTGCTTCCTGCAGGTCCACGCCACCTCTGGCCCGTCCGCCGGCGCCCGCTCCACCCTGAGGCTCGTTCTTCGGGAGCTTCTTGGCTGTTGTGAAGAGAAAAACGATAATTTATAATCTACACGACTATGGAGGAGCTAAATTATCTGATTAGTCTTATCGCAAAACACTTCAAGAATATGTAGAGTTCCTACAGCTTCCAGGGATCCATGATTAGTTGTAACATTAGACTTTATTTGATAAACATTTATTTTAACTGTAAAATAAAGACTAAAAATACTGTAGGCTGTTTAGTTTTTAAAATTACACAAATGGGGCTATTTTATTTACACACAAAGCATTCTGGGTAAATGATGATGTGGATAGGTCCTCGGTGCGAGGCTGCTAGCGAGCTATATCCACCCTGAAGGTTAATCTTGGACAATATCTGATGATCGACTCTTTTAAATGAAACCAGAGAGCGTTGACAGAGAGGAGAAGGTAGAAATGACTCAAGCTGTAACTGAAAATATGGATGGAGGACAACAGTTAAGCTTGTTAGTTTGTCACGCTAGCACAGAGCTAATACATATAAGGCAATATAACGTCGGAGCTAATGCTAAAGCTAACAGGCTAAGCTGAGGTTCTACTTCCATGAAGCAGCTCTGTTGTCCTCCATCTGTATTTTCAGTTCCAGGCTGAGTCATTTCTACCTYCTCCTCTCTGTCAACGCTCTCTGGTTTCATTTAAAAGAGTCGATCATCAGATATTGTCCAAGATTAACCTTCAGGGTGGATATAGCTCACTCACACTGATGACCTATCCCCATTATTATTTACCCAGAATGCTTTGCGTGTAAATAAAATGGCTCCGTCCATGTTAAAATACAGTATATTTTGAAAAATTTATAAAACTAAACATCCTACAGTATTTTTACAGTTAAAATAAATGTTTATCAAATAAAGTCTAATGTTACAACTAATCATGGATCCCTTTAAGACCAACTTCACAATAAACACAAACAGAAAAAACTTCGGTAAGCGACAATTTAACACAAAACAACGAACTGCGAGAAGCATTCTATAGAGCCCGCGAGGGGACATGGGAGATTTTTTTTCTTTTGCGTTACCTCGGCCTGTGTAATTCTTTCATTGGTCATTTGATATCTCTACCATTTGTCACGCTCTTATTTGTTCATACGGACTCTGACCGGAAGTATAAATTGCATTTCCTGTCTGTTGCTACCCAGTGGTGACTTGACGGAGCTGGGTGATTTCACTCTGTCCGGTGCCCACTCATCTTGCATATGCAAACCTTATTAAATAATTTGACGACCAAACCACGCAGTGCACCTTTCTTTTATTCACGTGTTTATGCCTTAGTGGATATTTCCACGACACACATTTTACAGCTAATTAAGGCTTTATTTTTGATTTAATGAATTCAATGCTATTTAAGACTTAAGGATTTGTAGGAACCCTGATATGACTCAGAAATTTCCAGAGTTCAAGTAAAACAGATGTGCTTTCTAGATATAATTTCTAGATATCTAAATATTAAAGCTTTTGTCTCTATTTACAGAGAAATTACTGAATAACAGATTAAACTATAAAGCTGTTTAAATGTCTTTAGCCACATTCAGATATAACAAAATACAGGTACGAAAGGCCTTAATTTACATTCCCAGTCTGGGGTACACATTAACCAGCCAGGTTTGAATGATCTCAAACTTATCTGTCTATTTGCAACTGATAGATATATAATTTGAACAGGAGCTTCTGTGCTTTTAGGATTTTTATTCAATATTTTCTGAAGTCTTATTAACATTATCAAAACCATAAATTAAATATTAATCAAGATAATGACAATTTTATTTTCAGCCTGCGCAAATGATTAATGAAATGTCTTTTCCAAGGAAAACTTACCTATAGCCATAAAAATCTCATTAACATTCATAGCAGTCTTGGCTGAAGTTTCCATGAAGAGCAAACTGTTGTCGTCTGCGTATGCTTGTGCTTCCTAAAAGAAACAAATGAAGGATATGACTAGAGGACATTTAGAAAACGTGCTGAATCTGTTTGGTAAACTTTAACCTTCAAATGTAATCGTTCAGTGCTCACCTGGAAATCTACGGCTCTTTTGTTGGCCAGGTCGGCCTTGTTTCCTGCCAGTGCGATAACAATGTTGGGACTGGCTTGTCGCTGGAGCTCCTTCACCCAGTTTTTTGCACGTGTGAATGTATCCTTAAAAACAAAAAAGTGCAAMAGGCGTAAGACACGGTGCTTTTAAATCTTATATCTCATTGCAAAGAGCAAAGATTTGTAGCTGCACTTTGAATTAAGCAATCGTGAACGCAGGCTGGAAGACGAGGGTGAGTAAACATGACACAAGCGTCTGTCTTTGCCGACGTCCTGCTGCAGATCATACTACTCACTGTGTTGGTGATATCAAAGACAACRATGGCAGCCTGGGCTCCTCTGTAGTACATAGGTGCCAAGCTGTGATATCGCTCTTGTCCTGCAGTGTCCCAAATCTCAAACTTGACTGTTGTATCGTCCAAACATACTGTCTGTGTGAGGAAGGCAGCTGAAAATAAAGCAGCAACGCAGATCTTACATTAAGAGGAGAAACACAGAAAGCATATTCAAATTCTACCCTGGTGGTGAACTTGTGTTTCCCTGTTTTATTATAACAGCTTAACGTCAAACTTTTAAAACACAAGAAGAAAGGAGGAAGCCATTAGTTGTACATGAAGAAAATACCTCAGTTTATGAAAAAAGCCTCAGCTCACACAATCAGCCAACTCTCACATGATGGGAAATCAAGCGCCCTCCTACATGGCACATACTTTAAAGCTTTGTAATCTTTGACCGGCTGCACAGCTGACCAGTAGTTCAACAGAACGCCAAAAATGCTGACTTGTTTTTACAGTCCTTGGTAAGTATCCTGTTCCTACATCCTTGAGCAACTTTACTCATGAAAAACCCAGTTAAGCCAAGACAAACCTTTAGTTTCCAACAAGCATGACGTACAAATCACAGAAAAAGAATGTGATTTATGGCCAAGCGTTCGCTTATTGCATTTTTAACAAAAGAAAATAAATCAACATGCCTGCCTGCTTTGTGAGAAGTTTAAAATTTAACCGAGTCAGCTTTTCCTCTTTAAAGACCTGGTTTTACTAGTCGTCGTTCTACCTAAAAAACAGAGGAGCCCAAAGTGGGGCCCGCGGGCCAAATTTGGCCCACCAAGCCATTTGATTTGGCCCACCAACAGTTGCCAAAGTTACAAGGTTGTAACCTGTTATCCTATAGGTTGAAACAGTTTTTCCATTGGTCAAATGACTATAAAAGGGCTGTAGTGAAGGTAGTTTTCAGTCATGGTGCTGACATATCTTTGATTTATTAGGATTAAACAAGAAACATGAAATGACAACAAGAAATGTTTAGATCAGATTTAACCCCGTATGTAGATTTGTACACTTTATAAGGCCACAAAAACTCAAATTTTATCAATTTATGAAATGTCCCATGAGCCTTTGCTACTTGAGCGTATGGCAGACTTTCTCCAAGTGCACAGACTAAAACAAAAGAGAGCCATTGCACAGCTTAATGGTCAAAAATAAAGGACTTTACTTTTAAAGAGTATTTGTATTTCATTTATTATATAACTGCATTTGGCCCACAGCCATGGATATATTTTCATTTTGGCCCCCTCAGGGAAAATGTTTGGGCACCCCTGACCTAAAATGACAATATAAAAGAAGAAGACATGAGAGGTATCGGTTCCTCTTAACAGGCAAAGACCTGTACAGTGCTTGTGTGTGACGGCTACATTTCATACATGAATTCTTAGTAAAACCTCACACTTATCTGTTGATAAAAGCTCCCTCACCTCCGATGGTGCTCTCCTGGTACTCGTGGAACTGGCCTTTGACGAAGCGCAGTACCAAGCTGGACTTTCCCACTGCCGATTCTCCCAGAAGCACTAGCTTAAACTGACAGATCTTGTTGCTTGCGGCGGTGCCGTTGGTCCGTGCCGGTCCGCCTCGCCCCGCCATACTGATGTGTTGAAAAGTGAGAAGTTGGAAGGTGCTGGGGAGGGGGAGGAGGGTCGACTAAAGGCTTTGGGTTTTAGTGCAGAAGGATGGTGAAGCTGGGGGGTAGACACAGGTAGGTTCAGGTCATGCAGGTAGCCTTTGGCGGGGGAGACGATGCCTCACTTATGGGAGCTGGAAAACAAAACAATGTATTTACTGGAAAACACACAACACCATTTTTTGTTAAACAATACCTGCAAATAGTAGGCCAAACCCATTCAGGCTTAATCAACGCTGTGAACACTTAACCACACTTTTGCCTTGATTCCAAACTGTTATCACCAATTGTTGACAAAGCCTATACTACACACAGGACTGTCAGGAAGAGTGATTTATTCAACTTTGTTTAGTATACACAATTCTGAATGAGAACACTCTTTGAAGTACGGCCTTTTGTTTCGCTCCCACAGGAGGTGGATTAACTTGTTCAGCGCCATGAAAGGTTGACACTACAAGCAGAATTTACTTTACTGAAAGTTAAACCACAACCAAACAAGTACTATCATGCTCAACAGTTTTTGGAATATATCCTATTGATTTTTAAATAAAATAAATTTTCAAAATAATACTTTCTTCTAAAACTAATTAGTGTCTTAAAATCAACCTATAATAATTTCTTTACAGTTCTGAAAGCACTTTTATAAGATCATTTGATTGGTCAGAAGAGCAGTCCATAATTTGGAAATATAACTAGAGAAAAACACAGATTTGAAGCATAGTTTAAAGATAGAGCACTGAAAGTGTCTAAAAAAGAAATTAAAAAAACAATGCCATTCTTCAAAAAAAAAAAAACTTTGCCAGCCCAACAAAGTATTTCTTTTGAAATGACAATAATAGTAAAAATCACGGCATAAGTGGATATTTTTTAAACACAAACTGTTAAAGATCTGCAACATACTTTGCCCAAACATGTTCCAAACATGAAGATTTTGAATTCTGTGGCTCATTTTCTAACATGTCTGTCAACAAGTTTTGCTTTGAGGTTACAAGAAGCATTAACAAGATAAAACATAATAAACCACAAGCTGCAATAAAAATGCTAGCAACCTGCAGTGAAGACTGTTTGGTAAAGAATAAACAAATAAAAATGTTTACTGTCACTTCTCATTCTAAAATCAACACAAACCTATGAATTRAATTTTTCGTCAAGTTTAATTTGGTACAAATGTACAGCAGAGTTGTATGTGTCCACAGCATGCCGTGATAAAAATGTTTGTTTCACATCAACCAGATATGAAACTTGGTTTAATCTTTTTTTTTTTCAGCCGAGTGATGCACATGAGGTCAGCCAGCTTCTGCTCGGTGACAGGACAGGAAACAACTCAGCTAAAAGCAGGAAGTGAAGATTGCAGAACACATTTAACTGCTGAGCACAATAAATTCAGCACCATCTAACACACACACACAGACAACATGACGCAGGGCCACAAAACAACACACAAGACAGAAGGTGGACATTTGTTGGTGGGGGGACCGGAAACATTTAAAAATGAGGAGGGGAAAGATGCTACTGCAGATAATGAGGGTGGGCTTTCTTTCTTTTTCCAGCTCGCTGCATAGCTGGGTCTAATCTTTAGCATGTGACTAGACATCACAGCTTTGGCCATAAAATATTCAAACCTTGCATGTTTTATTTGACAGTGCAGCAGCCATGTTCTACAAGTGCATTAAAATCACCCTTCAGAGTGCTGAAATCCATTTAACTCTATATATGATTAAGAAARAGTGTGAGGAAGTGCACCAATCTGCATTTGGAGCAATGATCAAAAGAAGTCTAAAAATCACTCTGCACTCTTGATCCAGCACACAGACACACACTTATGTTTGCAGCATCAAAAATGAGGAAGGAATGAAGGCACTCTGTTCATCCAAACAAACAAGTCTCTCTGTACTTATTTGATTTAAAGCAGCTAAGGTTACATCACCTAGTTACACTTATTTTTAGAGGAACCAGCAAGCATTCAATTACTGGCAAAACAAAAACGTAGGAAAGCTAAACAATCACTGTACTAAATAAATACTATGCAAGACAAAGCCTTTCTAATTAATAATGTAATAAGTGGTGACAGACAGGGCTGTAACATAAGCACCACCAAACAGCATAAAAGACAGAAGCAGCAGACTGACTCAGACCACAAAGCGTTTTACGCCATTAAGATCTTTACACACATAAAGCAACCTGCAACTGATGCTTTGATGGGGTCCCTAAAAGGCACTCAGAACCACCACAAGGAAGTGGGTCAAATGAAACAGGGGCGCTTTCACAAAACACAGGACTCCATTGCCTTCATGCTCGTTTCATTTCTGAAAGCTCACATCTATGCGGGACGAGGCCAGCTCCACCTGAGCCTAAAAATGGACTGGGCTTTGCGGCCATTTTGCAGAACCGTTTTGTAAAGTGAGTCTTGTGGGACACGGGTGAGAGAGAGGGAGAATTGGCAGTAAGAAACAGGGGTGCACTGATTTTCATTTCTGATTAGATGCCTGAATTTAATATATCGGCTGATTATCATCATCAATCATTTAATATTATTGGTATCATTATTGCTGACTTTATAAAAGTTAGAATACAAATCTAAACAGTAACATTCATAAATGTTAAATTTAGCAAACCATCCTCCACCTCAAACAGAAGCTGTAGTTTCACATTCAAAAATTGCCTCATTGTTTTGACTTAAACACAGTAAAACTGTAAACTAAACACACACCTACATATTAGTTATAAAATCCAAACAAGCTAAATATCTTAACAAATAAACTGATGCCTCAGTCAGAAAGGAGATGTATTTTGTTGGGGTTGAGAGAAAAGCTAACTGATGGAGAATTGGAGTGTTTTCTCCTTGATTTTGCCCGTGTTTCCTGCTGCCTCGCGTTGCAGCAACGTGTGTCAAAATCAAACATTTTAAGAGAATAAAACATGTTCCATATTCTTTATCACAACTCTGGTTTTACATGGCCTACCAACACAATTAAAAATAAAGGTGGTTTATAGTGCTGTCTCTAATTTTAAACACACAAAGCCATGATGTGGTGAAAAGTTGGCCGCAGAGCTGGCTGCAAACTCTGGAACAGATATCCTAAATGGAGGTGGGTTGGGGGTCCTCATCGAGACTCACCTCTGTTCAGGAAATCCATTCCACTGTTTGCAGCCGAGAATCACTTCTGGAGTCATTCAGCAGACAACGTTATAAAGAGACACAGCTCATGGATCAGAAATCTCCCCACGATGGATCAGAAAATTCCAMTGTGATCAATATGTTGTAGKGCTGGGCGGTACGACCTCAAATTCATATCACGGTATAAATCGAACCCTTCATGGTAACCGTATATATCGCAGTAGAAAATTATCATAAAAAGTTAAGATACTGTAATTTTTGCAGAAAATTGTAATCGTAATTAAACCCAACATGTTTACTTTAATATCTGCCTACCAAACAATGAGCTTCTGCCTGCTGCGCGCTCATCTTCATCATCAGAGCAGAAGCTGACTTTACATTAGCAAGATGGATTTACGACTGAACGAACGTCCACGTCTTTTTTTTTTTATAATCTCTGTGGGTAAAAAATTTTTTCTCCGACAATTATGTGTGAAAAACTACAGTTGTTAAAGCTTTGCTCTGCGCGACATGCAGCGAGAGGAGAGGGGAGGGAGGAAACGATCCCGCGACACGACGTAACTTTTCTACAGCTGGAGGAGGAAATTTGAGGATTTATTCTCTCTATACGCGTCTTAAAACACTAGAATTTCTTCATTATATTTCGAACTTCTGCCCAGTTGTCTCTGCACTCGCAGCCCTGTTGACACAGGTGCGATGACGTAATGACAATAGGACGGTAAAGTATAAATTTCTACCGTAGGCCAACTTCATAGCGTTTCTACCGTCTACCGCTGGGGTGGGCAATCCTGGTCCTCGAGGGCCGCAGCCCTGCATGTTTTATTTTTTTCTCTGCTCAAACACACCTGATTTGAATGAATGGGC
>NW_013952406.1:2255816-2267753 GCF_001266775.1 Austrofundulus limnaeus
GAATTTATTTATTGGTCCATTTATATATTTCTGCTTTTTTTCTAGTTATGTCAGTGTCGGTCCTCCATACTGCAGAACTTTAACGAGGTAATTCAATGTCTGAATCAGGTGTGTTGGAGCAGGGAAAAACATAAAACCTGTAGGGCTGCGGCCCTCGAGGACCAGGATTGCCCACCCCTGGTCTACCGCATATACCGCGCAGCCCTGTTATGTTGGTATCGGAGCCTGATACTGGATCAGCTCCATCCCTTGGAAGAGCTTGTCAAGAGGCTGTTAAATATTCCTGGACCTCCTGTTTGCTCCGACTGCAAACATGAGGTCTAAGACACTAGCACGGATTGTAGATCATCTAACATATATTTAAAAAATAATATTTTTATGGTGTTTCTGAAGCACAAGAGGCGTAAGCTTTATCTAATGACAATGGTATCTGTTGTTAAAGATCTATGAAATGAGGACAAAACCTGATGCTCAATCTTTACTGATTACCGTGGTCGTTTCCAAGAAAATCTTAACCTGTAAAATTCCAAATGTGTTTTGGATCGTTTGTACTGATGTTTAGATAAGTTTTCAATCAAATGTAAGAATGGAGACAGTTGAATAATAAAGATTAGTTCAAAGTAATAGGTCCAGCTGTTTAACTGTTAATAGATACTGTAACTTGCATGCAGGGATAAAGGCCCACCTGAGGTCCTAAAACTGGTCCAACTTGGTCATATGAAAGCAAGCAGAGACAAGCAATTCACAAGGGAAGGGCGGGGTCCGAGAGCAGCTGGTGGTGTCTGATAGAAAAAGGCTGTRTACCCACAGTCCTTTTGTCTACTGTGCCTAAAAATCACCATCTTATCTTTAGCACATTTTCATCTGTTCAGCACAGGCATGTAAACTGACAAGGTAAAAAAAAAATTGTTCAAGATAACATTTAGAATGCATTTTGATCAACATTGCTTTTAAACTAAGTTCTCAGAAAAAAAATGCAAGTTTAAAATGTGAATGCGATGGTGTAACAGGAAAAGCAAACGTGATGCTAATCAGAAGGAAATTCTTATTACTTCTGTAAAAACTTAAGTCGCCAACTCAATAGATTAAGCTTTATTTATTTATCTTTTGGAGTTTTAATTAGCCAGGAGCATCTTCTCTTCTTTTTTTAGTTTTACTTTGTATTTGGTAAACAATAAAAAAGAAGTCACAATCGTTGTTTCATTATTTAAACAATGTAGGGATGAGTGTAGTTAAGGCGTAAAACAAAAATGCATTGATCACACGGTTTAGTAAAGAAAACACAGAATCTAGTTTCCATTAAGGTGGCACAGCAGAAACGGCAAAAGCTGTAAAGTCTCAACTTTTTTTTTTAAGTCCTGACTGGTTTGCCAAGATGGGTCATGACTTTATGAGGACAAGGTCTACRCATCATAAAAAGTAGAAAAAGTGACCATAAAGCTCATTCTGTCTCAAAGGTCCAAGTTCTGCTGCCTGTAATAAGCTACCAGCTATAAACAAGATCCATGAACGCGTGCGATTATATAGCTGTTAACTGTAAGCAAAGACACGTGTAGACACATACCTTTAACAATTTAATGTGCAGAAGTGTAACATGACTGCTGTCAGCGATGACAGTTTTATGAGATGATGATACTGTAGCAAAAAATAAAATAAAAATTACAGACAGGGCATTTAAAAGGCCATAAACGAGATGCATCCATGACATGGCTTGGGGTTCAGGACAGCATTTAACATAGCCTGAATAAAACAAATGTAGATAAAACTTAAAAACATTGATTACAGAACTGTTCATGACTGTATCAAGCTTTGAAGAAACAAAGAGCTTAGGGCTTTGACTTAAAATGTTACCTAATTAATAAAAAATAAATCGGATTGCTTAAGTAATAAAACTAGGCAGACAAGAAAGAGCATTCTACTTACAGCTAGCTTTAGCAAAAGAAAACTCTCATAATCTGAGTGATCTGTTTAATTTATAAAAGGAGTTAATAAAGCAATTATCTTTGAGGAACACGTCAGTATTTATAAAGTATGGCATAAATGTTATTAAAACGGATAACGTAACACTGACCTGCACACTGCACCAAACATTTAGTTAATGTTGCTAACATTTATAGTTAGCGTTAGCCTGCGAGCGTGAAACATACAAAAACTTGAAACTGCGCAGCTGAAAGGGAAACTTGACTTCTGATAGCATTAGCTATTAGCAGCTGTGTCAAAAACGTCATTAGTAAGACAACTTTTCTTTTCTTGGTTACATGTCGTCGTCAGCTGTTTCACATAGCCTGTGAGAAACTTTCAGGCCGTTGTTGCTGTCCGTGCTGCCATGAAACTATGTCATATGTTTGTCAAAGAAAGCTTTTGGCGCAGCTTTATGGGTATTTTCTCATTACGTGGTCTCAGGCAGGCTAAGCTCATAGCCTCTCTCCGTCTGATGGACATTTCGGCAAACCCGGACTTAAAATAATTTGACCAAACAACTCTGTAAAATAGACTCTCGGCAAACTAATCCGCCACGTTTCAGCTTTCATCTTTACACACATTCCGTTTCCATTTCCAATAGTTTCAACTTACATTACTTTCTCTTCTTTTTCTGGCCTCATCGGCAGCGGCTGTCTTCTGCTTCTCGGGGTCTGGCCTTCCCTTCCGGTTAGCAATTTTTCCGGGAACCTCCCACTTATTTTGTCAGTGGAACGCAGCATGACCTACGCAGACGCCGTAACACCGCAATGCTGGCTGTTTCACTACGTCAGTGGCGCCGCCATATTGGAGAGGGAAACACGTCTTCTGATCAAACAGGAGAAATTCAACTTTCAGCACAGGAAGTTGGAGCTCCAACAACCCTATTACTATCCTAAAACAATATTTTAAAATTTCTACTCACAAGTTAGAATAAAGAACTTCTTTAAAATGCATCATTCCACAAAAAAACATATTTTATTTCATTGTATGGGCCTACAGCCAGATCAAAATAGCTTCGTTTTTGAAAAAAAAAAAAAAATAATAATAATAATAATACAGTTGTTGAGTGTCTTTATAGAAAACTGACAATTGCAACTTTTTTATATAAGTTTTTTCTGTTTGGGTATTTCAAATAGGTTTTATTAAATCTGCAACATTAGCTTTTTCTCATTCTCATTGTGATAAAAATGCAAGCACATTTGTTGTAATTTGTTTTTATAACCACACAGAGGTGCTGTATACCTTTGATTCACAGCTTATCAGATAAAAAAATCTATTGGAAAATAGCAGTCAAATGTCAATATTTCTCCAAATCCTGATGTATTTATATGTAACAAAGTTATAGCAAAATTAACAACTATAGTGACTTTTGAATTATTGAGAAAGTTATGTCTGACATCAGTTGTTGCTAATGATCTACCTGAATAGATGAACCATGTTGTAAATAAACACTTAAGTACCATTTTATTCCTTAAAAATAAATTATTAATTTACAGCAGTGAATAGATCATTGCTGACGAACAATACACAATTATTCTTTCACAGTAAAGAATTGTCATTAACATGCAAAACACAACTAATATTATCAGTCCTGTAATTTAAGGAGATTGTTGTCTGCACCGATGTGGTCCTTCCTCTCATGATAGAGTGAACAGTCACTTTCTGATGGATGTCCCAATAGAGAACGTGCACGCTCCGGTGAATGATGGACAGGACTGGATCCTATTGGATCATTTWGTCTCACAGAGTTCTGTTGTGTCTTGTTATAAACCGTGGACATTGATGTGGAACTTGCTGAGGGTGTCAGAGAGCTGAAGGCGGTGTGATACTGCGGCTGACCCGCTGGAGTGTTGGGGGAATGAATCGGTGTCTGGGGATTGGTCAGATTTGGCACAACGTCAGCGTGAGTTTGAATGTTGATTGATGGATGAGAGAGACCGTGGGTCACTGGGAAAGTACCAAAAGCTGAGCTAATGCCCAGGAGGGAAGGACCTCCCTGGGTTTGAGTCACTGGCGTTGCTCTGGGTGCTTGAAAGGGACTGTGGTTCTGTTCTCTGCCAGAGCAGCAGAGATGTAAACATGTAGCACTCGATGAATGCTGCACGACAGAGCGTCTGCTGTGTGAGGGCGTCCCGCTGCAGCTGGATGCTGGGCGGCAAATTGTCTCGYGATGCAGTTGCATTTCATTGGGCGTGTCTGGAAAAACGTGAGAATGCCGGTTGCCGCAAGTCATCGCACCAGAAGAGACATGATGCAGCGTGGTCATATGAGCCTGCAGGCAGTGCATCATGTTGTGGAGCTGTTTGGCCATGTTGGACACTTCCTCATTYAAGCTGTTCACCTGACAGGAAATAAAGCAATCAAACAAAGGCATATCTACACTTTTGTTTTCACGTTAACACAAAAGGAAATAATATATGCAGAGTTGCTCATAAATGAAATGGTTGTACCTCTTTGTTGAGCTTGCTGATGTTCTGCCTCACCTCCTCTGTCTCGAGCAGCAGGTTAGCGCTCACCTGTAACTGGTCTGCAAAATGAGATCAGTTTTTAATTTTAAATAAGGAGGTTCAAACATAAAAAAGGAAAATTTAAATCTTTTTTCTTTTGCTAAGTCAGCCTTGACAAAATGTTTTAAGCATTTTGTTCTTTTTCAGTTTTATAATAGTTTACCTTGTATATTAGCCTTTGTCTCACCCTGCTCTACGTTGTACTGAAACGTGTGACCGTTGTCTTCAATTCCATCTACGACTCTGACAATTGGACAAAAGCATGTTAGTTATTTATTCATTAAAGAAAGCAGCACAGGGAAACTTGTGATAAGCTTACCTGGGGCTCAGGTTTAGAGGACTGACACAAGGGAAGGATGGAAGGAGTAATTTGGAAGGTCGATGATTTACATTTGAGTTATTTTTTAGCGAAGAAGAAGAAAGCTCGTCGTTTTTTAAAGGCTGAGGAGAGGGGCTGCGGCCTCTGCTTCCCAGCGCAGGTGATCGACAGAAGGGGCGTGTCTCAGTGTGATGAAGCTCCTCCCCTAACGTACTGAGGCGAGACGGGTGGATGGGGCTGCTTAAACTTTGAAGCAGAGGAAACCTGTGCCAGGAGCAGCTCAAAGTGTCCGCTGTATCAGTAGCCTCAGTGATATGAGGTGGTTTGTGGTCTGTAGAATTATGACTCTGGAGGAAAAAACAACTCGATGAGGCAAATGTTATTCTCTTGGTTTAGAGTACTTTCTGAACCTATTGAAATAATGCTTGATATAAGTCAACCAAAAACTAAAAGTAGCACAAAAAGRCCAAAACAGAGCTAGTTTGGTAAAGCAAATTTCAAAGAGAACAACATTTTTGAAGAAACTTTAAAGCGCTTGATGCATTTCTCTGGGGAAAATATTAGCAGATAAAGTTAAATTTAAAATGTGTTTAAAATTATATATATAAACCACTCATCTTTTAAATGAGCTGAATGCTTTGATACACGAGTAAGTAAAATKTATTTCTACAGCACCTTTCACAGACACAACATCACAAAGTGCTTAAAGGGGCAATATCATGTAAAAAAAATCAACTTTTTTGAGTTTTATATCATGTTATAATGTTATACTCTCATAAAAAAAACATGCCCAAAGCCTTGCTCTGACTCATTCATGCATGTTTGAGAAATCCTGCAGCGTTTTTATGAAGCCATGCTGAGGAGCAAAACGACAGGTGGGGACCAGAAACGCCTCTGGGACGTGTCTTTAAGCCGAGCTTCCTCATGGCAGAGCGCCCCCTCCCCTCCGCTCCCACCCGCTCTGCGACTCCGGCAGGCTACGTACTGAAATGGGCGTGACTGAAGTGTTTGGATAGACAGAGACCTATTTCAAGGCKTTTAGAAACTGTCAAGATGAGAAGTAAATTGTTTTGGGGATTTTTACAAACATATAGCTCTTTCATAAGCTGAAAATGTGACATAGTTACTTTATTTTAGTATAAAATGRAAATATAGGCTTGGAAAGCACATAATATCACCCCTTTAACACAGACGGAGAACAAATATAATGGAGAACAATTTTAAAGACATAAAACAAAACTATAATCAAAAACCTGTCAGAAGAAAATGTCTTAAGATGTTCCTTAAAGTAGACATATCCTGCTTTTWAATCCTTCCTTTTCACATTTAAATCATTCATTTCATGCTTTGGTCTGAATTCCTCTTTATTCTAACTTTACCAGCCTCTCTTTCACCACTTTTCTGATGTGTGCCTCAAAGCAGCTTGTTTTGTTACTGTTCCTTTAAGACGCTTCAAGCCCCGCCCCCCTCTGGCTTCCAGACCAGTCCACTCCGGTTTCATGGGGCTGGGGGGATAAATTTTCTAGCTTACAGAAACTTTGTATTTACAATAAAAAAAGATGTCAACAACAGAAGACTTGTCCATCCAGCAAGTGAGTAAATAGTTGTTGGTAAGTCCAGACCTTATTTGGCGATTCCATCGCAGACAATTTGACAAAACAGGCTCAGAAAAAGTAGAAAATACAGAAAACTGAACGGGCTGAAAATATGACCCAAACAGAATATAAAGATATCTTTGTAGCACCAGGAGAAACTAAATTCAACTTTTCTACCAGTCCTAGAGTCTCCAACAAGTACAACAAAATCTAAAAAAAAAAAAAGTGGATATTGCAGGATATGTCCCTTTTAAAGGAGTCAGTGGAGTCTGAGCAGCGAAGAACTGCAAAAATGAACAGGAGAAAAAGTATTCACACTGAATTTGTTAAATAAAACTCATCTCATAGTCAGATACAAACATACCAGCRACTTCCTGGGAGTCCATGGAAATCTTTTTACTCCCTACAGGTAAGTAAAAAGAAGATAATTACATTATATTCYGTGTATACATCGTTTACTGTACAGTTAATGTTTGTGCTTACATCAACCTCGCTGCCCTCTCTCAGGTTGTAGGTCAGATTGTGGTGGATGTCAGATCTGAASCGACTGCCGTACTCTGGGTACAGCCTGAGGACTTCCCTCAGAGCCTTAACACTGATGTACTGCAGGTCGCAGTAGGTCAGAGCCTTCACGTCCGCATTCGTTTTGATCACCTGGTCGTTCTCCGGCAGGTCTGCCCCGATGAGGTCACCTTTACCTGMACAGATTGTCACACGGACGCGTATAAATGACAGGGGGAAACAACTGGAAATGGTTCCCACTTTGTGCACACCCACCCAGTATGGCTTGGACCATCCCATCTTTCAGGACCTCGAGGGAGCCGGAGCAGACAAAATAATTAGCGTGCAGGGCATCTCCGTGGCGGATGAGGTACTCTCCAGGCGCACAGAAGGAGGTTTTGATGTGCAGGGAGAGGGAACGCAGACACCCTCTGCTGGCTCTCTCGAACACAGGCAGTTGCAGGATGTCTTTGTTCAGATGCATGGCGATGTCGGCACGCAGCTCATCGGGGAAGTCGTGCAGCAGCTGGAAGAATGTAATGGTGAAAATCAGGGCTTCAGTCATCATTAAATGATCATTAGAAACAACTTGGCAACATATATCTATGTTGGGAAGTGGCAGAGGCCGAACGAGAGCTGAAAACAAAATGTAGACATGAGAAGTCTAGTTTTTCTTCAATGCACATCATTTGTTCCAGCTTATGTCAAAGTTTTAAACTAAGATCATCTTCGTGTTGAGAAATAACAGCATTTTTTTAATCAAACCATATGCATAAACTCATGCATTATGTGGGAAATTTGTTTCAGATTACTGTTAACGTGAAAACAAAACTGTACTGTATATATGGTTTTTAATTATTAAATCCAACACAACAGATTTCTGTTTTAAAGGGATGATGCACTCACAAGACAGAGCTCAACCAAAACAGACTGTGATCAAAAAACAACATGTTCACAGAAACAAGTGTCTGTTTCTTTCCACACTGAAATAATTAAGCATTGAGGTGCCGGTGAGAGTGCTAATGAAAATTCACTCCATTTCAGCTCCTGCCTTTGTAATTAATGGGAACATCTCCAAGACAGATTCTGGCATCGAAATTCTATTTGCACCAAAATGGCATCTACTTAAGGAAATGAAAAAGAACGGACTCAAGAGAAKTGAAAATGTCCCACATTTAAAGGATTGTGACTGGGAATCTAGAAATACCCTCGGAAAATGTGATGCTTCCTTTCTGAGGCATTAAAGGGMTAGATTAGCACTTTGAAGAGGGGCTCTGTTAGAAATAATCAAGTGATACCTTACCTGTTGTACACAGTTGTTGAAACAACCGCAGTTTAGAGAAATGGAGTTTCTGGATTGATGAGYGAATGGCTAGTCTGAGCAAAGCCAAGACCAAAGTGGAACACTGCTGTCATAAAACAACTACAATCTTAATTTAAGATTCATTCGACTTACCTCATTGGTGTTGATGCCGTTGTTGACCGACCAGGTGGCCTGAAAGTACTCTAACATCCTCTGCTTCAGCTGCTGRGGCAGTCGATGCACACGAATGAAGTCTTTCAGATCTTTCATGCGGGTGTGGTAGAGCGAGCGGCGTGAGTACATGCGCTGGATGATGGCCGTCACGTTGCCAAAGACCACTGCATGCATCAGAGCTARCGGTGGCAGGAGACGGTAACAATCATCCTTTGGGAATATTTACCTCACATGGTAAACTTTTATAAGTGAGATCAAACTCACCCCCAATGAGCATACTGCAGATGGAGAAGATTTTCTCTGCGTCTGTGTTGGCACATACGTTACCAAAACCAACACTAGTGAGACTGCTGAGGGTGAAGTAGAGGGAGGCAATGTAGGCGCTGGGCATGGAGGGTCCACCTGTGGTGCTGTTGATGTACGGCGTCTCCAGGCGCTTTCCTAATTCCTGCAGCCAGCCTGACCAGATAAAGGTTTTTGAGATTCAATTTCATTAAGTCATTCCTTTTAGATTGCATCAATGAGTGTCATGAAATGGGTTGTRTCAGACTGATATAATTCACAAGAAGGTAAAGGAAACCCTGTGTCTTAAAATAAAATGAAGTTAAAGAGATGCTGAACAATTCTGGTATTTAATCACAACAAGAGATATACAGTAGGGGTGGGCATATTGGTCTCAGTATACCATTGATACCAAGTTGAGTATCGTTGTGGGATCAATACATGCATGAAGAGATCAGTTATTTTGTTTACACTTTATTTGAACTACTGATTTTATTTGTCCCTGGATTACTGAAGACAGAAACAAATGTTTTGTCTTTCTGCTAAAAYAATGACAATGTATGGATGCAGATCTGACTAATCCTGAGCAGGACCAATAAAATGACCAAAACAAGAGAATTTGATGTACTTTTCTCCCCCCTTTTTTTTGTTTGAAAACATTTTTCATCAGTGGCAACAATATTTATGGCATTTTGTTTGGCTCAAAAAAAAAAATAACCCTGAGAAAATTTCTGCATTTCAATGGAAATACTGCATCATTGTTTGCTAATCTTTTTCACAAAATCACTTGTGTGTAATACTTGACTTGCATGGAGACACCGCTGAGGTAGACTGGAGAAGAAAATTTGGACGATCCTGAACTGATRAGAACTGCTTATAGTCACACCCAAGAGAGAAGGAGTTAAACAGTTGCTGAGACTCTATGTCCACTAAYAGACTTTATAAATACTCCCCATCATGCTACAATTCTGTGCCACACAAGGTCGACAGTATGCCTGAAGTCACATGAGCCAAGGCTGACATGCATAAAAAGGGCTTGGACCCCGGTCATAACTGCATTACAGTTCTAGTTAACATTAGTGCTTATATTTGCAATCTAAGTTGTAAACACAATTCATTATTAATATTTGTGCTTTTCACAGTTAAAAAAACAGCAATAATTCTAATTGGATTTTAGGATTCTTGTGTGCTTTAGAGCTGCTGTGTTGATACAGTAGCTCAAAACTAAAAAATAACTTCAAAATCACAGGAGGTTATGCTGAACAGAATAACTCCAAGTATGACAAGTTAAAGGATCAGTGTGTAACATCCAGCGACATCTAGTGATTTGATTCGATTTGTTTATTTAACAGGAAAAGATTATTAAAAATCAAGCCTGACTCAGCATAATTGCTGTTTTACAGCAGGTTCCTGTTCTGCAGCACATAAATATAACATAATAAATAAAAATCAGGAAAACTAATCTGAATCCTGAGTCAGTTCTCACACTATTATACTGCTGATTTGATGCTCAAACTGGGTCAGAAACACGCTGCACTCACCTATGTCCCAGGTCACGGGGTCGCTGCTCTCTATCTCCTTGCGTCCGATGACGTACCAGACACAGGCCATCCAGTGAGCCAGCAGAGCAAACACAGACATGAGCAGAGTGAGGACCACAGCGCTGTACTGGGAGTAACGGTCAAGTTTCTGCAAGAGGCGCAGCAAACGCAGCAGGCGAACCGTCTTCAGCAGGTGCACTAATGAGGTCTGACCAAGAAGAGAGAAAATAGAACAAACAACACAAGTTCTGTAATAAATGTTACTTGTTAAAGCCTAATTTAAAATGTTTTTCATTTTTTATGTTTGACGTCTGAATAGATCTTTGGATAGTTTTTTATTTGAACAGTTTACTTTGTAAAATAAATCACTTTGCTTTGGACTTACAAAGATCTTATTGTGCATTACTCATTAACAAACATCCATAAAAAATTCTAATTTGGTTAAAATATGAAATATATTTAAAAAAAGATTGCTCAAAGAAGAGTGTGGTAAAACTATTTTCAGTTTCCTCTCTGTGAAAAACCCATTAGTCGCAGGTATTGTTGAGGTTATTTTAACAGTCTTACCACTGTGACGTTAAAAGCATAGAGGAGGTCAAAGGGCAACGCCGCAATCAGATCCACAAAGAACCAGGTGGTGCAGTAATGCAGGTAAATGGATCGAGCGTCGTACACCACCTGACCTGACTGGCTCACAAAYGTGGTCCGAAAATTCAGGATAATATCTGTAAAAGGGACAAAAATAAATGAATAAATAAACGTGTTCTGCTCAGATTGTAGTCACAGCAGCTGGAAGAAAGAAAAAAAGGACATGTTTTTACCAAAAAAAAAAAAAATTTAAAGAAAAAAGACGTGCATGTGATTTGAATCTCTGTTTTCCAGACAAATCTGTCGTGATGTTGTGTGACAGATGTGTTAAAGCAATTTCGTTGGAGTAAAATTGGCACGAAGTGAGAGAAATCTAATTAGGATTCATAACCCAGGGTGACTCTGACACTGYGAGTGGGTGAGAAACAGTGGGAGGTAGTCATGTGTTCACCATTGCCAAGGAAACAGCTGCACCGAGCAAAAATACTGTTGTCCTCACTTCAAACTCACTATTGTTGTTTTTCATGTTGATGTTTTCGAATGAAGGTCATTGTATGGGCAATGTGCAATTTATACTGAAGATACAGCTCTAGTGGTACAAGTTAGAGACAATGAATCTTTTTGAAAAGTTTTTTTTCTTTTATCTGACAACATTATCTTTGATTATTGCCCTCAAAAGGTGAAGGTTGATGATGATGTTTGGGTCCGTGAGTGTGTGCCTGTTATTCAAAGGCCTAGCATTCCTTAAATATTTTAAAGGTGGTGCATTTCTCAACTTTTTCTGTATATCATTTTATTATGCAATTCTGTCATCAAAAATAGCCAGTGTTGCTTTGACTCATTCATGCATGTTTGAGAAATCCTTGAATCTCTCGTAGTAGCCACATGGAGCTGCCTAAACACTTGCTGGTACAAAGCTCCGCCTATTTGTACAAAGCTCCTCCCAGGAACTCAGTCCACCGCTCCTGCCACACAGAGCACCCCTCCCCTGAAAATTTGTTGTGACGATGTGCTGAAGTGGGTGTGTCAGAAACGGTAGGAGGTTCTTAAAGAGCTAATTTCAGGGAGTTTAGATGGGCTATGATGTGAAGTCAAATTTGTTTTGATGTATACAGCTTTTTCATAACAACTGAAGTTACTTGTTTGTGACTATGTTCTTTGAAAA
>NW_013952406.1:2269726-2272297 GCF_001266775.1 Austrofundulus limnaeus
ATATATGTATGTATGTATATACCGTATGCTTGTGCTGCCTCAGTTTGGCTTAAAGAATAAAGTTTAATTGAAAACAAAGACAAGTGTTTCCCTCCTTGCCTATATATTTCTGCTTTTATTTCTAATTATGTCAGATTCGGTCCCCCCAACCAAATCCCCCCCCCACCCAAAGACAAAAGTGCATTCATACCGAGCATGAAGAGCATCTCCACTGCTACGTCGCTCCATATGGTGCTGCGACTGACRAGCGAAGGACGATCGCTCCCCTCGTTTTGACTGACAAAGCAGACGTTGAAGGGCACGGTGACGGCAACGTAGAAGGTCGCCAGGAGAATCAGCCAGTCCCACAAGGCCTTGGAGATGCTGTAGTGCAGCAAGATAAAACGTGACTTCCTTACTGATGCCACCTTGTACTCAGGTGGGGAAGGTTTCTGGAACATACTCTGAAAAAAGAAAAAAAGTGGCTCAATACTTGAACTTTGTATCTCAACGCAATTGAGCTAAGTAAMGTTCATTTCACATGTAGATTTTATTTGATCCAGACTCTTGAATAATAAAAATACAATCATCATCACAGCAGTTTGCATGTTTTTTTGCCCGTCCCCTGTGGCAAATTTCATTCAAACACATCAAATCAAGGATGCTAAAAATAGRGAGACACTGATCAAAATGTCACTTTTACATAATGAATAACAAATACGGTTTCAGCTAATAAAAATACAAATTTGTCTTTGAGTAAAAGCAGTATGTGYCATGTCAAATAAAAGCAGACCACTCAGCTTGTCATTAGTATTAAATAAGATGAGTTTTAGTCAGAACTTTGCACTCACATTGGTCAGTTTCCCTTTTCCCCTCTTTGTGAACAGGTTGTTCAGGTGGTGCACAGTTGTTCTCCCCCTTTCTCGAACCCGGCTAAAATATGACGGGTTGCTTTTTCTGCTTTCTTTCAGAACTTTTGGCACATCTGTTTGCARAATCACAAAGCGCACCAAGTCAGTGTTAATCACATTTACAAGGTCTTCACGTGACAGCATCGTTTCAAAGTTAACCTCATTTAAACGTGGTTTGGGTTTTTCGTGCAGCCCAGGCTCACCTTGTTCTTGAACGTAATGACGGTTTTTCTCATACGATTCACTGACATCTTTAAAGGATAACAGGAACAGCACCACCTCCCCCTTCTCGTTTTTAATTGGAACAATATCCAGGAGACACCAAAACTGATTTCCTGGGAGGATTAAAACGTTATTGCAAAGAGATTTACTCAAATAAAAGTGCCAGACATGTTTCAGCTGAAGTAATGGCTGGATATTAAAGGTTTAAACATATAAAAGCAAAAGCTCACAGGGACCCAAAGGCCAAGGAAATATACTTGTTTATTGTGTGGATGCTGAGTCAATGTCACTGCTTTCCTGTTTATACCTTCTTCTGTACATTTGCTGCAAATTTTGTGCTATTTTAGCTCTTCCTAAACATTCTGCTCAGTTAAGTGGATAAGAAAATCTAAAAAACCAAAGTGTAGCTGATCGATCTCACCATTCTTCCTGTAGAAGCAGACTTCTCCCTGGTACTCCTGCTGGCCCTCCAGAGCTTTGTGGACCTGCAGGATCACAGAGTCGCTGGTCTCGGCTCCGTGAAGGAAGCTGCAGGTGCAGGTTTTCTGCATCACCTCTGTTCGAAYGAAGCCGGTCAGTTCACAGAAGCCATCAGAGCAGTAGACAATGGGGTAACCGTAGCGGCCCTGAGCATTTCCCAGGAGGAAGTTACTGTCTGTGAGGGAAAATGCAGAAATTGTCACACATTTATGAACCWAATTCTGATGACATAAAAGCCTTATTTGTGAAAAATACATATAGTGTTCAGATTTGTAAGCATTTGTGACATCGCCATCGTTTGAGTGCAAGATGTGTGTGTGGTAAAGAAGGTAAGTAACGAAACATCTGCTCAGACGCTGAATAACTTCTGCAGCAGTCGTTAGTGGTGCTTTCACTGTACTTTTTTACATGCTGCGTTCGGGCAGGCTGCCACATGGATCAATAAAACCTACAAAAAAAAAATCAATAAGTCAGACAGGATGATGTACATAATTTACAAAAGCATCATCTTTTTCTATTATTGAACATCAGGCATATTTTTCTCTCCTCCATTCTCTATGTTTTGTGTATTATTTATATATTTTGCTCTGCATTGACCGTGTGACTGAGTTACAATTTTAGAATTTAATCTTGTTTTGATGTTTCATTACATTTCATTTTATCTTGCCACCATTTTACATTGTTAATGATTGCGCTTTATAAATAAAACTTTACTTACTTACTTCTTTRCTTACTTATCTGTGAAAGCAGAAGATTAATTTTCCTGTTGTCTGTTGACAGAAACTCAAAGGACTCGTTTGTGTGACTTTATCCGTGATTTATAAAGTAGGATGTGCTGAAGAGTTGGCACAGAAAGGGCCCGCTTTAGTTTACTTAGATTTGCATAAGATACAGTTCAAGTGTTGGTAATGAGTTGTTGATTTTACAGTAAAAAAAACTACAACCAGATGTCTCTCCACAATATCACAGCCAATAAATT
>NW_013952406.1:2273792-2275098 GCF_001266775.1 Austrofundulus limnaeus
CACACACACACACACACACACACACACACACACACACACACGAACTCCAGCGCTGCCATACGTTGTCTTCGTTTCTGCCCGAGTTGCCATGGCAACACAAATGCAGAAAGACCTTTATTTAGCTTCTCACACACTTTTTGGTAGAAAACATTCACGCGTCTCCAGCTGCGTGTCTGTCCCTCTGAAACAGCAGCTTCAGTGAGGAACAGTTTAATCCTGCTGGCTTTTATCTCTTTAAAAATGTATTCCTTGTGAGATTTTTTTTTTGCTTTTTTTCCTGTTTTCTCACCTGAAGTCAGAAAGTTTTCCCTCTAATCTCCTTTTATTCAAAGTGAAACCATCAGCTGCCACTGAACAAGCTCAGAATATGTACATTTGGTACACTCAGGCTAAGAGTGATGTATAAAATATGCCTCTCAGTTGACAGTRATTACCAATAATTTGAAGCAACAAGTGGATAAATAATTGAAGTAATTTTTCTGCTTTCAAAAAGGTTGACAGAGTAAGACCTCAGCTGATATTTGATACGTTCCCGCTCCTCTGCATAATTCATTTTAATCAATCCCCCTGCCTTCACATCAGGAGTGGATACTGTCTCGGCTCCCCCTCGCAGCGTGCTTTCAAAAGGCAGCTTGGCATGAAAAGGTTTCCCTTTCAATCAAGGCCGATTTGAGAGAAATTCATGAACTGGGGGGTGGGGGGTGGGGGGGGTGCTCACACTGTTTTCATCAGGTGGTCAAGAAACAATTAGAGGCCGAGAACATCTCTGATGTGTCTAAGTGGTAAAAAGACATGCAGTATCATCACGCCCTGTCTTCACCGAGACCGTCTGTGTCTTTTTTGGTGGTGTGAGGTGCAGAATAAGTCTCATGAAGCAAAGCAAACCAGGAAAATAAATCTGAAAAACTGTTATTGTTGTTTTTCTCCTTCTCATTTAAACTGTGATTTTAAATGAATTATCTGAGTGAGAGCATGACTGGGTGTTTGTCCCTATGTTAGAGTTGCTCAAAGTGGGGCCAGCGGGCCAAAATTGGCCCACCGAGCCATTTGATTCAGCCCACCAGCAGTTGAAGTGGTTACTCTGCGTGGGCGTGGAAGTGCGTGGGAAAGTGGACCTCAGTACCCAGGGCCCAAAAGGAGGGAGAGTGGCCCATGGAAGTCCTGATTTTTTTTCTCCCAAATGAAATTGGCCCTTCAATTAATTGGTGTAACGATTTATTTCAAATACAGCGGGTAAAATAAGTATTGAACACGTCACCATTTTTCTCAGTAAATATATTACTAGAGGTGCTAATGACATGAAATT
>NW_013952406.1:2278483-2283174 GCF_001266775.1 Austrofundulus limnaeus
GCACAGAAACAGTACTATATAACATTTTAGACACATTCTAGACAGTTTATCAGCTAAAAAAAGTTAATTTTGGGGTAAGTTACTCTTTAAATTTAGCACACGTCATGTACCAAATGTTTGTCTAAAGTTCAAGATTAMATGTTTTTAAATCAAAATGGATCACAACATTACTACACAAACCAGATGTAGCATAATGTTTTGAGTATTTGAACACAAGTAGGCCAAATGCATCAATTCAGCTGGTGAATGAAAGAACCACTCATCAGTACTGTATAATCTGAATTGATTGTAGCTTAAAACCCTATTTATGCTTCTTTATTCAAAAGAATATCCCCCCTTTTTTAAATTTTTTTTTGCTTATGCACCTCATGCACTGGCCTGGATAGAGGCCCACTGACATCAAGAGTGTACAGAGCCCAGAATTTGGAGCTACACCCCTGCTCTGTTGTAATTTCCTSTCATCTGATGTAGAAATGCTGAATTTCAACTTACTGTTGGTCAAATGACTATAAGGGGCTGTAGTGCAGGCTTGACTTTTTCTTTGAGTTATATTAAGATTAAACATGAAACTACAAGACATTTAGATTAGATTTAAGCACACTACAAGATCAGTTTATAAAATGTTCCATGAGCCTTTGCTGCCGGAGCGTACGTCAAACTTTCTCCAAGTGCACGGGCAAAAAAAAAAAAAAAAACAGGCATGGACTGCTGCACTGGCTGCTAGCCTAATTCTAAAAAAGAAAAGGACTTTACTTTAAAAGTATTTGCATTTCATGAATTATATTATCTCATTTGGCCGCAGCCCTCTGAGAGTTTATTTTTTGCCCTCTCGGGGGAAAAGTTTGGGCTCTCTTGCTCTGTGTCCCTGTGAGGGACATGTGACTTGTCCAAAGTGTCCCCTGATTCCTGCGCTATGACCACTGGAAATAGACGACAATGAAAGAAACAATAAAATTAAATAATTAGYAGCTTATTCTCCCAAAAGTCAGCATTGCTCTTACAATGTTTGTATTTCAGAGCTTCACAGTCAGACACTTCTCAGTGATGAGTCTGATCTAACAGCTCGTTTTCTTTTATAAGCTTCTGTTAGATCATAAAACCACTCATTTTACTTTGCAGAGCTCAGATAATAATTACCTGCTCCTGCTGTTCTTTTAGATTAGCTTGTGTTTTAACACAAAATCAGTTTTGCATCCTGTTCCTTAGATGCTTGAAAAGATGTTTCATTATAATTAACAATAACCTCCCCAAGTTTAAACTGATWTAACCTCAAGTGTTCAGGTCAGACTGAATAAAAAAACACCAAAATGTCTAAAAATAACTTAAGTAGGTCCTCTGGATGAGTCCTGCTTTGTTGAAAAAAAAAAAAAGGATTTCACCTCGTCTCTAAGAGACCTCTTCAGTCTGAGGAGTTACAGGTTGAGGCTGAAGAAGTCGTCCAGAGAGGACCTACTCAACTTTTTTCTACCTGGATAATTGAGACACGTCAGTACACCAAAATGTAGTTTTTTTAAAAAAAAATTGTTAAAATTGCAGGTTTATTTTAGGCCAGTTTTATCTTTATTTTATTTTATTATTTTATTTTAAAAAACTGATTATAGTCCAGTAAACAACAGTGTAATGGCTGTTTTAGGTTCAGTTTGATTTCACGTCGTGATATTTGCTGAAGGACTGAGATATAAATATCCAGTGTTTTATATTATAGAACAGAACAAACTGTTTTTACTTTTCACAGTGATATTACCTGAGAACCATAAYGTGCTTCAGCTGGATATTTCCAAAACCTCAGAAGGATTTAATCTGATGGGTTTAGTTTTTTTTTAGAACAAAGAAARAGGAACTTTCACAAATGACACAAACACTCTAAAAACGTCTCTACTTTTTAAAAACATACTCTGCATCCTTACAAATGATTATTGTTGAATATGTTTGTCATTTGCAGCTTTCAGCATCAGAAACATTTTTTAACTTGGAAAAGCTTAAAATCCAGATGACTGTAAAACTGAGACAAAAACACACAACTAGAACATTGGATGACATCATTTCTAGACTTACATGAATTGTTTTGCACAAACTTGATTTGTGCAACCATTAGACACTTGGTCATAAAAGCTAATTAAAATATAAATACACATGTACGTATGACATACAATGCATCCGAAGGTACTTACGGGTGCCATCAAAATGGTTTGCGATGCTGTCCARGAAGGTGTTTTGTGGAGCAAGAAGGCCCTTCATCACAGGCATGTTGTAGGAGATTTTCAGGAGGAAAGTCTCAGCTTCCGGTCACCATTCCAGAGCAGAAAGAGCCAAGCACTGCTCCTTGGTCTGGTTAGGACGTATTCCGCAAAGTTGAAGTATTATTTAAACTATGCTGTGCAGATCAAACCACAGCCTTTCAGAGAATAGATCCGTCAGAAGCTACCCCAGATGTTTGCAGGTCTCTAGCTTCTCTGTCCTGTTGGACTGTCAGGTTCAGTGGAGCATCCCTCTTTGTTAAGTCCTGCTTTAACACTCCTGCAGAACTGCTTTCAGTCTGCAACTCCACTGGTCCCCGCCATCCCCGAGTCCCCTCCCTCACTGAGCACGAAGCCTTTTCCCTGCGCTGTGAATTCACATCTCCTGTCTCCTCTCTCTCTCTCTCTCTCTCTCTCATCCTCCTACTTTTCACTCCCCAGAGAAGTTATCAGAAATGACTTTCGTTCTCTCGCAGCCCGTTCCTGCGTTCTCACCCTCCACGCCTGCAGTGAGAGGTTAGGTACAGCAGGATGCTGAGCTGTAAATCATCACTTTTCCAGTGTGGAACTTGGTTTAGCAGAGCTGTGAGACACTAACTGAGCTCCAGCCTCTGCTTGTTGCTGTGGAGATTCTGCAACACATGAGGAGATGCTGAGTCCTTTTCTATGTCTCTTTTTTTTTCTTTTTTCATTTGCTCTCATGTTGGCTCACGGAGACTAAACATGAAATGGAAAACTGGAAAATGCCACACATTAGGCCCAACATTTCACTTTCGCTGTCTGTCATTTTAGAATTCCTTTACATCTGAATTCATTTATTTAGTTGAAGAATAACCTGTAGCTCAGAACACCAGAACACCAGAACACTGACTTAAAGACTTTGTAGGACCTGTAACTGATTGATGTGTAATGATATGTACAAGGAATCTGATGTGTTTTGTTGCGTTGTTACTATGTTAAAACTAAATGAAAGTGAATGCACTCAGTCTSCCTCTATAAGCTTTCACTGGAGCTTTTTGGAGACCTTTGTGTGAACATGGTTTTTATCTGTGTGAATAACTTACTCCTAACAACATAAACAAATGTACTTTAAGATATACTTTTTTCTTGTACAGTTTCTTTACAACTAAATGCTTCATTTATTTTAACAGAAATTTGTTCAGGAAAAAGAATAGCGATGCATATTCAAAGATAAGGGTCTTTTATGACTTTAAGTTAGCTTAAGTCGACTCAGTTTTCCTTATTTTCAAAACCAACTAGGCTTCGATTCAGAATGGAGGATTAAAAGCAGGTTAATCAAAACTGGATTTTTTAAATCGGCGGCCAGAGAAAGATGAATATGAAATGAAATGAATTCTTGAGAAAAACTTTAAACTTGTTACTAACTAAAGACAAGTTCTCAGATCGATTTTTTTTATTTACATCACAAGTTTTTTTATACAAACTTTCACAGGCTTAAAATGATATTTTAAATGATAAAAATATGTGCATTTTTCACAGTTATACCTCACAAATCTGTTTTTTTTTTCTTTTCTAGAACTATTCAACATATTTGGTTGTGAACAGGCTGGGTGTCGTTGACCGGTCCCTTCACGGCTCCCCAGCCGTCTCTGCGGTCCTTCTCCCCATGGTCAGGATCCCGGCTGCCTGGTTCCTGGAGCCGTGGAGCAGCTGGTGCAGCCGGCTCTGCAGGCGAAACTCCTCCTCGTTCCGCTTCCCCAGAGTGAGGATCCCGGCGGCCGCGTCCTCCACAGCGGTGCCCCCCGTGCTCCTGCTGCCGGAGCGGCACAGCAAGGCGTGGAGGCGACAGGAGCGAGGCGGCTGTCTGCAGCACTCAGACACAGTCTGTGCATCACAGTCCAGCTGAGACAGCAGCAGCAGCAACACAAACACCAGGACTTTCTGTGCAGGGAAGGGAATGAGCTTTAGAACAGGATGTTCAAACTTTAGAACCTAATTCAAGCAACTTTGATCTGTATTCTTTAAAATGCAGCTACCARTGTACAGGTTAAACATGAGAACAAAATCTCCATATAAAACAACTATTAGTTTGTATTATTGTAACTAGAAAGATTTTATTATATCGAACTGCTTATTCATGTTGAACAGGAATAAAAAGGCTGAGTCTCCAAGTTTACAGTTTATCCAGGTTACAGAGGTGGGGACTCAAATCTTTAATGTGACCCATCATATCGAATTTGGTCAAAATGACCTAATAACATTGTCAGAGTGGACATTAAATTACCCCTTAAAAAGAAATAAACCAGACAGAGACGTAAGCATTCAGTTTTAAGACAGCTTTCTCTTTGCAAAGAGTGAGAAGTTTCTGAGAACGCTTAAAAACAGGTCTCACCAGAAAGTTCTGACACTGGCTGGCTGGGAAAATTTGTACAATTTATTACAAGCAGAGCACAGAGAGAAACATCTTGACCAATCACAGGGTTGCTTCTTATC
>NW_013952406.1:2284463-2286536 GCF_001266775.1 Austrofundulus limnaeus
CACACACACACACACACACACACACACACACACACACACACACACGATTTTAGTCTTTTAGATAAGATTTTTTAATTTGATATGTTTTGCTAGTTATTGTCCTTCTGAAACTTTACATCAGTTACACTCAAAAAAACAGATGTGTTGGATTTAATTTAAAAAACACTGGTTCCACTCAACTGARCTGAGTAATTTATTTACTTTAATGTAAAATAATTGTCACCATTACTCAATTCAGTTGAGTGGAACCAATTAATTTTTTTAAATTAAATCCAACACATTTGTTTTTGAGTGTAAATGGTGTAGCAAAAATCMAAGCAAACTGCAATAATTAATGCCTTATATGATATTTGTGATCTATAAAAATGTACATTTCAGACATTTTCACAATAAAAACAGAGTCATGTTACCCTCTGAGACGCGTCCATCCCAGCAGCTCTCTGGATGTTGGTGTGGTCCCACGTCATCCTCAGGSTCTTACGAAGACGAGTCGTCTGATCTTCTGATGTCCTCAGGAGAGCGAATGTCTTATATTCTTGCTTCTGTCCACATCCCCAGTCATTTGGACGTCATCTGGGCCCAAACACGAAGCAGAAAACCTCCGCTAATTCTCTAGTTTCTGATCTTTGCTCATTTAAAGTTTGCTGAACATTAATTAGACTCCTGTTGTAGATCATCTCCAAGGCGTCTCTGTGGACCAAAGACAAACCGCAGGCATGTCTTTGTGGCGGCACGGCGAAGCTCTATTAGGACATTCCACTACTGTGAGTGGGAAATCTGACGTGTCAGTAAATACATGAAATAATCCAAGTGCATAAAAAAGATCTAATTTCAGATGGGAAGCTTTTTAAAGGCCATGCTAATGAGGGCTGTTTTATACAGAAGGTGCCATAGTGACACATCAACAAGAATTTCTGCTTTATTTATTTATTTAAAACATATTAAGCACACAGCTCAAAATTTCTAAAAGTTTATTGAAGCTGAGAATCCAAGTATTTGAGTGGCCAGACAATTTTTAGCTTTATAAAAAAACATAATGTTTTTTATGTTCAACTCCAAAGACCGAAACTTAATAAAAGTAATTCCTGATTAGGATAATTCTTCACCATCATCCTCCCAGCAATTTAGCTGTTTGTTGCCATCTCTTGGACAACAGGAAGCACTGCTTTAAACAGAGGAWCTCGTTTCTGACAGAATATGTCGCCTGAATCGATGAGGATGTAATTTTACATCAAGTGTGTTAAAACTGTGCAGAACAGCTCTTCAGAAACAATCAATAAAGCTTCCCATAAGCTTTATTGATCGTTAAAGCTGCTTTCAATATATTCAAAGACTTCGTTGAGTTCGTTAATAAAGGTCACCGTGTTTGTTTGGATGAACCCCGGAGAGCTGCATTTCAGTGAAGTAATTAAGGGGGAGGGGGTGCATCTGTCTCTTTAAGAACCTCCTACCGTTTCAGACACTCCCACTTCAGCACGACTTCATAATGCTTCGAGGGAGAGGAGCTCCGTGGGGCGGTGACTCGGCTGGGGACTGAGCCCCAAATAGGCGGAGCTTTGTACCAGGAAGCGTTTAGGCAGCTCCACATGGCCACCACAGGGGATTCAAGGATTTCTCAAACATGCATGAATGAGTTAAAGCAACACGTTGGGTTTATTTTTGATGAGGGAATGACATTAGAACATGAAATAAAGCTCAAAAGTTCAAAAAGGTAAATTTTGCATAATACCCCCTTTAAAAGCCTTGCATTTCTTGAAAGAGTATACCCCCCCACCCCACAATCACCTGCAGCCTTTAACCATGTAACAGTAGCCCCTAAAATTCCTTAAAACCCTTTTTTCTTTTTTGTAAGGGTGTCAAACTAAAGGTAAGAACCAGAGGAAGTGGTCTGATACCCTAGTTTTCAAAATAAAAGCCTTCAGTAGTGTCGTGAAACATTTAAAGGCAGAAACCGCACAGTTTTTGCCCACGTGTGGAACTAAGACTGGGGTTAAAGGGGCAATATCATGTAAAATCAACTTTTTTGAGTTTTATCTCATGTTATAATGTTATACTCTCATAAAAAACATGTCC
>NW_013952406.1:2287255-2290495 GCF_001266775.1 Austrofundulus limnaeus
AACTAAAGGTGGCATAGATACTTTATTATGGTATAGTATTTAAATATATGCCTGAGAAACACATAATATTGCCCCTTTAATGAAAATCACTAAAATCATCTGCTAAAAAGAACAGACTCTTTTGCTCAACCATCTAATGTTTTTACCCTCTTCTTCTCTCCGGATTGAAGAGGAGCTGGAGTCTTTCTCCAGCTGGAGGGGCGGGGCACGGCTGGACGGGTCGCAAGTCCATCACAGGGACACACAGAGGCAAACAGGACAAACACTCACACYTGTGGATATCTTCGAGTTCAGTGAATCGAACGTGTTTTCAGTCAGTGGGAGGAAACCAGCTGGAGAAAACTCAYGTGTGCACAGGATGAACAGACAAACTCCACCCTACATAGAAAGGCCCGAACCCTGACCTACTCACTGTGAGGCGACAGCTCTAATKACTGCACCAGATTTTATTATTAGGGTGGGCTGTTTAACAGCCCTTTATGTTGGGATTGAATACTTCCCATTTCTGCCAGACAGATAAATAAAGAAGAGGAGGAGACAGGATAAACAATGAAGCCAGTTTTAATGGAGCTCTTACAGATTCCAGACTCACTTTGAAGTGAAACATCTGTCAGGTCATCATTTGATCTTTGCATGGACCCTAACTTGTTAATCCCCCCCCAACCCCAGTCCTGGCCCCACTGGTCATCTTAATCTGATCCACAGATCCACAGAACAACAGGTGTCAAATGACTGCAGATGTGCAAGTAAYGTTATAAAACAAAAAGAATAAAACTTACAACAGTTAGAATATCAATCCTTAATATATGCTCCCTTCGAACATTTTACATACACTTTACATCTATGGTCACTTTGTATTAACAGCAGTACCATTGTTGTGTTTGACCACTCACCTTTAACAGGGACAGTCACATATTCCAGTTCTGGGCTGATCGCTGAGCGCCACCACTTAAGGATGTAGGTTAGCTCCACCCTGGGGGACCGAAAACTGCAACTTACGTAACATCATACACACAGCCCCCCCGGGGAGGAGACAATGAGATCCTGTGGGGAAGTGTCCAGCAATGATTAAGTCCTAAAGAATGGTCCTGGAAATGTGCCGGGCCCAGTGGAGGTGGACAACAGCGGAGGAAATGTGAACGAACAGCTTTGGGTTGTTATTTTCTTTTTCCTACATTAGCTCTAGAAGCTCCCTGGTTTGTGCTGAAAAGGTCATAAGTGACTCCTACAGTGCTGAGCCAAGCAGAGCCRCTCTAACTTGTGCACTTCGAATTAAAACGACATCCTCGTCGTCGAAAAAAAAAAGAGAGTTAGCATTTTTTTCTCCCATAAATGGTGACAAAAAGGAGTGCAAATATAAAGAGATAAAAGCTCAAAGGTGTCTCTGAAATGAAAAGGCATATTTGTGGCATAAAACGCCAAAAGTGAGGTAAAGCCTGTGCCCACAGAGCAGATGTACAAACACCAAGAAACAGAATGTTACTAGCGCTGGCCAGAGAGAGACGGGGATATCGACAGGGCTGCGAAAAACTATTCGCCCTCAAACAGATTCCTTCTGTTTCTGCATTTTTAATAAGATTTTCTTCTTCTTTCTGCTGCCTTTCATTTTATTTGTGATTTGTGATTAGTATTATTTGTTGTGTATAGTATTTGTTTTTTTTTTAATGAAAATAAATAAATTTCCATCTATCCATTATCTATACCCACTTCCTCCTTTCAGGGTCACGGGGGTCACTGTTGCCCCGCAGTCACAGTGCGAGAGGCGGGGTACACCCTGGACAGGTCGCAAGTCCATCACTCCATCCATCCATCCATCCATCCATCCATCCATCCATCCATCCATCCATCCATCCATCCATCCATCCATCCATCCATCATCTATACCCACTTCTTACTTTCAGGGTCACGGGGGTCACTGTTGCCCATATCCAGCAGTCACTGTGTGAGGGGTGGGGTACACCTTGGACAGGTCGCAAGTCCATCACAGTGGATGTTCATGATTTCATTGTAAAACAAAGTAATGATAATGATCTATATTTATAGTTTCTTTGCAAAAAGTAGCATAACATTGACGTTATTATGTATGAGAGGATGACTGGGATTTGTATTACCAAGCTGAAATGTCTTGTAAGAGCCTCTGTACTCGCTCCAGTACTTTAGAAAATGTGCTTTCCAGGTCTGATGTGGGATCATTAGAGTAAAATTCAACTGTATCCTGAGTTTCYATTTTCAGTTGCTCCTTTTTTACAACAAAATACAACGCTCCAATGAAAGGTTGTAAATGGCATGAAGCAGTGTTGTGAGGACATGCTGAAGTGAGAGTGTCAGAAACATTTATTTTTGATATATACAGCATTTTCATAAAACTTTATGTTACTTGAATGTGATATAGAATTGATCTATGTGCCTTGAAAATACACAATACCCCTTTTAAAAGATCTGATCTATGACTTTAATGGAATCTTTAGTAGGAAACTAAGAATCAGGACTATACAGGGCCCTATAACCCTTCTTCCTGGCTTTTTCCGCAGAGACAATTCAAAGCGCCACAGTTTGAAATTCTCGGAGCGAGGCATTGGGTGTGCGCTAAAAGGTCAGGAGAGGCTTGCACTCAACGTATCTGTCATTGCTTGTCAAGTGGCCCGTGCATGAAAATGTCACATTGTCAGTGGAAGTTGTACGTGGCGCAGGTGTGTGGTGACCTCTCGGGTACAGCTCAGTGTCACATGATGTCAGATCCATTCAGAGTCGTCCCCGCGGTGTACTGTAAACGCCTTCCCCCCTAATATTTCCTCCTACAGTACTAGCATCGTATCGGTATCCCATGTAATGCAAAAAAAAAAATCAGAAATAAGCACCACCTTTTAGTATATCAGCGCGTGAACCAATTACATGCTAACATTCACAAGACATGTCACTGATATTGCTATGTGAGAGCAATCTCAATGCCTCTCTTAGCTCGGCAGGAACCCATGCGAGAAGTAATTGTGCATTTCACGTATTAGGCMTTCTGTCTTCTCTATGATCTATTTTCTTTTCCGAGACAGACACAATAATACAGCACCGAACGCAGCTTGATAGAGCGTCTATTTTTGGTCAAAGCACCTTTCTGTGAATGAGAATGAATGAAGGCGTGGTGCGGTGGTAATGTATCAACATAAAATATTGAAATAGCCCAACCAAGGGCAAACTCCATGTAATTGAAACTCTCTCTGTAGTCGGAACAAGGAACCGCCGTGC
>NW_013952406.1:2290505-2298423 GCF_001266775.1 Austrofundulus limnaeus
TAATAACAATTTTTTTAGTTTTATAATGTCACCTCCATTGACCGTAAAAGTTTTCGAAAAGACCTTGAAAAGGCCCGCGGACCACTTGTTGATAATCACAGCTGAAGCTTGTTTTGCGGCTCTGGACACATTTTATTAATGAGACTAGGAGCAGAAATGGCTCTTTTGATTGTAAAGGTTGCAGACCCCTGGTTTGGATAGATTAAAACATAAAGTCATCATTTAAAAACTGATTTTTTTGTATTAGGTTATTATCTTAACTAACGTTTGATGATCGGAATAAGCGTGACAAAAAGGCAAAAACAGAATAAATCTGTCAGAGTTGAATACTTTTTCACAGCACCGTAGGTCATCAGTATGCATTACGAACCAGATTTGTTTCCAGTCGTTACCCTTCTGCTTTTTGTGAGAAAGAAGACACGATGTCCACTCCTTGCCTGAAATGAAGTATTGTTCTAAATTGAACATCCTGCTAAGAAATGCATGGACTGATTTGTTAATTCTCCCAATTTTTTTTTTTTTAGCTCTCTGACCTCCTCCTGTTAAACTCTCGTCTCGCTTCGAGCACGACGGGTCTTTCTCACCGCCATCATCTCTCTCGCTCTCTCTGTAACATCCTCCACCTCTCTATCCTCCTGCTTCTCCTCCGCACCACTCTTCTCCCCGTCTCGCTTTGGGTGGGACTCTTTGTGGGCACAGGCTGCCAGTCAGCAGGAAGCCGCAGGATTCTCCCCGACCGTCTCCTTCTCCCTCTCGGGGATGGTGCCGAGGGGTCCTGCCGCCCTCTGCTGCTGGCTCTGGGACTGATTCTGGGGCAAGGGCGGGGGCTGGGGGTAGGCCGGCGGCTTCAAAACGTTTTGGACGGGAGGGAGAGTTTGTGGCAAGGCGTATTGCTGTGGGTGGGGGTGCAGGTAAACCTGAGGTGCGGTTTGGGACTGGTGGAGCGGCGGGGGCTGCGGGTGGGGCTTGGCCTGAGGCTGTTGCTGCACTTGTGGCGGCTGGTGGTGAGGATGATGCTGAAGCTGCGGAGACGCGGCTCCGTTTTTACTGAGGCCGCAGGACTGAGCTGCACAGTGGATCTGACGCAAAGTGTCCAGCGCCTCGCTCTTTGCGTGCTTCAGCAAGTCGGCCTGGCCCTGAGGGGGAGATTTAAGGAAGAGATAAAGAAACATTTGTTAATATTGCTGATTCAGCATTTCCTGTATATGCTTTTTAWTCTAACTACCTACTTTGTGTTACTGTGGTTATTCCTTTTGTAACGGTTCATTTTGGCACTTATTTAAAAACAAACAAATATTTAACTTTATTTACAAATATTTAACTCATATTAATACATTACAATTTTCCCGATCAGTCCCTTAAAAAATAGATCTTTATGAAATAGTTTTCAGCATAYTTGCTATGTTTTTGTTGTCCGATGATCCTTTTAATATTCAGCTACCATTTAGCTACTTTTAGCTTTTAGCTACTATGCTGCAATTTTTACTTTTAGCTAGCCTTTTGCTACTTTTAGCTTTTAGCCAATCCTGTGCCGCTATTGGCTAGAGTTTTAATACTTTAAGCTTGCAGTTACCCTTTTGTTACTTATTGTTTTTAGTATTTTGGTCATTTTTAGCAAGCCTTTTGCTACATTTAGCTTTCATCTAGCCTATATGTATTTTTACTTTATTTTTCGATGCAGAAATTAAAGAATGAACCACCTAACAATAAAAAACTTTGAATCATTTGGATGGTACATGTGGTCAAAGTAGTTTTCATGTAATAACAAAGATTGAACAGAAGAGAGCAGTATAAGTCCAGTGCTTCTGGTTTGCAGCTCCTCTCTGCTGGAGAACAGTGCTGTCATATGGTGGTAATGTTACTGCTCTTTATTTGAGCAGCCAGAGGTGAGTCCCTGCCATAAGGGGAGGAAGTGGTCAGAACAGACATCCTGTGTTTCCAGCACGGTTAAATAAATCTGGGACCTGCCAGCCTGRGATTTTTATATCTGCCGTGTGGAAATGAGGTGAAGCTTTCTCTACAGGATATTGTTGCTGTGTGGAAAACACATGTATATTATTATCCCCCACTTCCAACACAAAACATCCCTAACTCAGACATCTTTACAGATAAAGCTAAAACTTCAGGTGAGATTTCAAAATATCGCATGATAAGGTCATTTATGAGTTTTGACCAAAAGCGCTAGCTTGTCCTTCGCTTTGCTTCGTACGAGGGTCTGGACTCTCAGCTATAGAGAAGCGATTCTTGCTGGAGGCGTGGCCTYTGGTGAAGTTTAAAATGATTGGATCGGTTGGCCGTGACATATGTGTGCCAGCTCCACTGTGAAGGAGGCGAAGCTAAGAAGCTAACTGGAAGTCACATGCGCTGTAAACAACCCTACTGAGAGGAGAAAAGTACCGAGCCGAACGAGACGACTGTAAATGAGAGCTGCTGCTTTGTCAGACAAATTTAATTTAATTTGGAAGCCTTATCAACACGGAATGGCTTCATGCTCTTCCTTCACTGCCGTATGCTAAACTAACTAGCAGACACTGCGCAGAAAATCGACGTCATCATTCAAAACTCCGCCTTCTGTTCTCTGATTGGCCCGGACGGAAATTCTCCTGTAGAAATCCTTGTCTGTGGGAGAAATCCCAGATGGAGCAGTGAAGGGAAACTAGAACTGAGCGGAACTGCGTAGGAAGGCTACAAAAGAGCATTTTCAGCATAAAATGATTTCATTTTTAAAAGTTTGGTAAGAAAGGTGGCAGGCAATAAGCATTCTTTAAGAAAAACTGGGCTTGTTTTACAGAAGGAGCATAATTTGTGAAACTCTTTCTACGTTTCTTTCCCTTAGAACCCAAAATCTATATGTTTTTTATTCTTTTGAGGCCTCAACAATGTTCTCTTCTCCAAAGAACCCTCTGAAGCTTCTCATCTGTGCTTCTGCAAATATTCCCTCACTAAGAAGCCCCCGTCTATCAGACCCACTGACAGCTCGTTGGACTAACATCACCGCGAAGCGACACAGGCTTACCTGCCGTGCGCAACAATGACAGGTAAACGATGAAAGGGATGAAGTTCCCATTGTGCACTCGGCACACACACAGCAGTCTGACATACTGCGGGAAGAGTAAAGGTACTAACCTGCTCCCCAAAGCCTGACATTCTACACACAGGTGATGCTAATCTGCAGCAAGTGGCCTTTTATCCAAACCGTTCCAGCACTGAAACCAGCAGCATGAATAAGTCATGGGTTTGAGAAAAAAACGCTGAAATTATGTAAGTCATGACTCACCAGGCATAAAATAAGAAAGCGAGATGCTGGTTCTGAGCTGTAACAAGCAAAGCGAACGTATAGTAGRTGCATTCATTCCTACAGCGGGGCAAAATGACCCACAGGGGGAGAACTGGACACCGAAACCCACCACAGCATCCTCACTAAATTCTATACCGCTTTTCTTGTTTAATCGAGCAGATTTCTAAATTGACTGTGTTTTATTTTAATTTGTTCTGTATGGGAGCAGAACCTTCCCGTTTAAATTTAAAGCCTGGCATTTGTTGAAGGAATATACAGCTCGCCTGTGTAAAATCTGTGGTTCATGAGGTAGTTTGGCAACAATACAGACAAACGAAAACACTAGCAAAAACATTATTACCTCTTTCCTTCCAGGGCAGGTGATAAATACACCTACAATGTTTCTCAAAGTAAGACGATTTGCCCAAACTAAAGGGGGTCCAAAACTGAAGTGGAAGGCAGAAAAAAAACCCTCTGAACTCCTTCAGCAGAGAGCGGATCAAATGTGCACGCCTCAGAGAAATTTTAATTACAGTAGAAATTACAATTGAGAGGGATTTGACACTCAAGACAAGATGCATAATTTCTTTGAGGCTTTAATTATTTTTAAAAAGGAAACTTCAATCGGTTTGACGTTTGCTTCAAAGCTGCTCTTTCTGCTTTTCTTTTGACAGAGAGATGCAACGAGTGACAGAGATGTGCAAAACGCATCATTCACCGTGACAGCTCTGATCTCCCTGTCACTGTCAAAGTACAGCTGATGTGTGTGTGTGTGTGTGTGTGGGCTACAATGTTTAGATAAAAGTCTTTCCCCACTGTTCCGTTTTGTTTCTGTTTTTTGTTACATTTACAGATCACCCCCCAAAAAACCTTTATGTCATAACAGGAAAACACGAGTAAACACAAACTGCAGTTTTTAAAGGATGATTTCATGTATTTAGGAATGAAAAGCGTTCCAAACCAATCAGAAAAACAGTTACTGTCCTCTAAACCAAACAACTAGTTGTGTCAAACTTGGCGGCAACAACTGCCACCAAACGTTTGTGACAGCTGGCAGTGCGACTTTTATTGGGCCTTTGTGGAGGAGTTTTGTTTTTCTGCTTTGAATCACTGTCATGCTGCAGAACCCAAGTGTGTTTAGACTGAATTAAGGGTACAAGAGGACGGCCGGACGTTCTCCTTCAGGGTTTTCAGATGGAATGAAGAATTCATGGTTTTATTATTGAACACAAGCAGGTTAGCCCCAGATCATCACTCTACCTCCACTGTGTTGGGACTGTTGATTTGTGTCTCTTTCTTATGATGAACTCTGACATTAAAGAGGGGGTATTATGTATTTTCCAGGCACGTAATTAAGTAACTATGTTACTTTTGGTTCTAAATGTATTGAAACTGGCCTCTGTCTCTTGAATTTCCAACTATTTCTGACTCTCCCACTTCAGCAAGTCTTTGCAACAATGCTTTGGGAGCTGGAGACTGAGTTCCAGGGAGGAGCTTTGCGTAAATAGGCGGAGCTTTGTACCAGCATGCATTTAGGCAGTTCCGAATAGCTACAACAGGAGATTCAAGGATTTTTCAAACATGCACTAATGAACCGAAGCAACTCTCTGGGTATGTTTTTGATGAGGGAATGACATTATAACATGATATAAAGCTAAAAAGTTAATTTTGTATATTATCCCCCCTTTAACTGARGCAGGTGAGGCCTGCAGGACTTTACATGTTGGGACCTCCTGGATGAGGAGGAGGACTTTGTGGTCGACCAGCTGCCGCTGTTCAATGTTTTTTCATTTTTGATAAYAACTCTTGTTTTCTTGATGCTACAAGTCAGGCCGTAATCAGGCCTGAGTGTGGCTGACGAAACTGAACTTATATTTTCAATGAATAATAAATAAATAAATAAATAAATAAATAAATGAATAAATAAATAAATAAAAACAGTTTATGATTTAAAATTGAGGGGGTGGATTGGTGTTTTACATAGGGCCAGGTATCGTTTTACTGATATTGCTATTTGAATTTACTCTAATTTTCTTTGTTTGTTTATTAAAATTTGTTTGCTGATTTAAGCATGCCAAAAAAAAAAAGAGGCAAAAACACAGAAATGTGTAAGGGGGCAAAGGATTTGTCGAAGCACTGTACGGTGCCTCACTGCCTGCTGAGAATCTAGAGAGGCTGACAGGTGAAATAACAAAGCGTGAATGCCAGGCTTGGCAAAACAAGCTCCAACCTTTCACCAAATGTTCAGTGTGATCCACAAATTACAAGCGACAGATGAGGAAAAGGAGGCGGAGCTACAGGCATGCCAAGATGCCTTTCTGTTGAGAGCATGGCTCGTTGAATAAATGAGACGAGGAAGTGGAGAAAGAGGGAAACGTGCAGTTTGAAAGCCAAAAAACATGAGAGGAGTAGCTCCCAGATTGCCTTTAGATATTTATTATAGCCTTCCACTAAAGAAGATTTTATTATTATTATTATTATTATTATTATTATTATTATTATTATTANTATTATTATTACCCGAGTTTGTGAATAAGGTCATTTACAAGATTTGACTGGGACAAGGTGGTAAAACCAAAATAAATGTTTAAAGTTATCAGAAAAAAGCTGCGATCCTTTAGAAAACTGAAAATAGCTAAGTGCTCTTAAAAACCTGACAATAGGAAAACATGTAACTCAGRTGTGTCGTTTACCTGTAGGACCCTCAAAAATCGGTAACTTTCACAAAAAATTCGTAGTTCTCGTATGCAGGGGTGGGGGTGGGGGGCTTGCAGGCGGACTGTCGGCCACGGGGTCAGACAKAACGTAAGGCAGAGGTAACAGCGCCGAGGAGCAGGAAAAGTGGATGGGATAAGGGGGGGAAACTTATTTTGAGCAGCAGAACAGGGGAGATGGTTGGAAGATGGTTATTTATTTTAATTTATAGTTTTTTTTAAGATCCTACAGATTCTGAGACAAAAAAATATTTGAAAATGAGTTTTTTGAAAAAGTCAGGCGTTGAAAAAAACCCATGAGATTGCCCTATATGTCAGTATACCAAAGTGAGAGTAGAGCTGTGTAATTTACGGACAACCCATAAAACATGATGTACAGTAATTCCCACACGATGTCACACATAATAGGGTAAAAAAACAAAACCAGCTTTCCCAATAACTTACTGAAGAAAAAATACACTGCCTTGCCAAAAAAAGTATCCACCTGGGTTTAACTACGGTCTATGATGTGGGGTTGCTGCAGTTGGTCAGGTCCACGTTCAGCATCAGTCTGTGCTCAAAGAATGAGGTCAGCTGACTACCTGAATATACTGAMTSACCAGGTTATTCCATCAATGGATTTTTTTCCCTGATGGCACAGCCATATTCCAAGATGACAATGCCAGGATTCATCGAGCTGGAATTGTGAAAGAGTGGTTCAGGGAGCATGAGACATCATTTTCACACATGGATTGGCTCCACAGAGTCCATTGAGAATCATTGGGATGTGCTGGAGAAGGTCAGACTCCACCATCATCAATGCAAGATCTTGGTGATAAATTAAAGCAACACTGGATGGAAATAAACCTTGTGACGTTGCAGAAGTTTATTCAAACAATGCCACAGAGAATGTGGGCCGTAATCAAAGCTAAAGGCGCTCCAACACAATATTAGAGTGTGACCTTTTTTTGGTGGCGACTCCCTTATTGGCCAGGCAGTGTAGGTTATTGTTTGAGCTTTACTGCGTGAGTGAGAGAATCACGATGATTGTGTGTTGCTGGCTTCAAGGATGTAAAAAAGGTGGTAAATAAAGTAAAGTTTCATTATATTTAGTCATATCCATAGGATTAAAAGCAGCAAAGGTAAGCTAACTTGCTACATAGCATCAAACGTCTGGGCTGGGCGCTGGGGTGTGTGCCGGCCTGGCCTGGTGACTGCCTGCTGGGGCTCGGGGCCTCTGGACCTGTCGGGCTTTGGCCTGGGGGGGGGTGTGCCTTGGAGGCCCGGGCCTCTGTGCCCTTTCCTGGATCTGCTCTGGTATGGCGGGTGCCGGTGGGGCCCATGAGTTTGTCGCTGCTGGCCCCGGGGGCTGTGTGTGTGGTTGCTGGGGGGACTCTCCCAGTTCTCCCCTATGGTCTGATCTGGGGGGTGGGTGGGCGGATCTTCCTGTGCGGATGCCCCTTGGGGCTCTGCGCTTGGGATCCCTCTTGGGCCCTTGGGCTCCGGTCTTTCCAATGTCTGCCTCGTGTCTTGGGGGTTGGGTCTCGGTCCTCCACAGTCACTATTAAATATTCCATTGGAGAAATCTTGTATATACACACATGTTCACAACTGCTCACAAACAGGTGCTCTGATTCGGGGGTTCTGACTGGTCACTGAGTGTGTACATATGTCTGTGTGTATATACTGACAATATTTATGAATGTAGGCATGTATGTATGTATATCTTTATGTATGTATGGATATGTGTACATTTTTATACAGTATATGCCCTCCATGTATTTATCCATTTATTTTTCAGGTGAGCGGACAGATGTTGGGTGTGTGGTCCTGTGTTTTGTTTTGTTGGTGTATATTTAATATACTTCTAATCGCTATTTCAATCTTTCTATCTTTCTAAATACTCCTCTCTCTGTTTTTCTCTCTGTCTCTATTTTCTCTTCACTTA
>NW_013952406.1:2298474-2300784 GCF_001266775.1 Austrofundulus limnaeus
GAGGGTTTTTTTTTTCCTTTGTGTGGCTGGATAATAAACAGAGAAAACACGTCATTTAATACTGCGTGGATTTGCTCCGATCACTTTTTTAGCAGTAAAGATCATTTCAAATGTTTCTAAAAATAACAAAACTGAACTCAGTCAGAATTAAAGTGATTASACGTTTCTGTTCTTGTAAAAATGTTCATTTCAATTTCAATTTACACTGATGCTAATTACAGACAAGAAATAAAGACAATGGTCGTGCTTGTGATCAGAATTTTGTTCTGTAGTTTTAGTGTCCTTACATCTTTCACCAGCTACTGTTGCTTTGGTTGAAAGGGTCCAAAGACTTTCAGAATCATATTTCATCCATACTTTATGTGAATGAAATCATTTACAATGTTGATGTGCCTGTCTTTAGCAAGTCCAGCTCTGCTTACATTTAGCCTTTATTYTACTCATGTCTCAACTATCTAAGGTAATATTTCCTAAGTGTTATCCTCTGAATAAATATATAAGAAATAATAATATTACGTGCAGCTCTTCTTGAATCCAACACTAACACTAAAACTCAGGCAAACAGCTGAACCATCAGATCTTTTTTTCAGTTTGTAGTAAATAAACGAGATGACATCATGTCTGCGCGGACCATATTTAGCCAAGTCAGCTGTGCACCAACACTATTCATGAGATGAGAATTGAGCTGCCTTATCTCTGGTGTCACAGGGCAGGCAGAGACAAGAATGCCTTTTTTCCCCTCAGCATCATCTTTAAGGCTTTGGGCCTAKAGCTAACTAATTGTGTGTAGTTGTGCGTCTTTCAACGAGTGTGAACAATCCTATCAAGTCTTGTCAAGATGAATACAAGAGCAAATAAATAAAACAATGCTTGGAATCAACGTTAATTACTTAAGAGATTTAGGGATTAGAGAAGAGAGAAACACAATTAGCCCAAGGAGCTTTCCATAAGACWTCATGAGGTTAAAWCTCAACYACAGAGTCTGGGATTGCTTTTSCAGCTGGTTAAAATCTTCAAAATAACCTCTGAGGTGCATATCAATCAGTGTTCATATCTATCATTTAGATAAATTAGATTAGGATATTGTCAAAGGGGGTCTTAGTTGTGTTGGAGGTCTTGCATGAGGCTCACCTTAAGCACAGTGATGTTCCAAGCGTAGCTCTCCATGGCCTTCTGAAGTTTACGCCCCTTCAGACCCTCCTTCACTCCAATCCGATGCAGGTCTTCGTGGAAGTCCAGACCTGAACCGATGTAAACCATCATGTTAAGACGTCATAGTCTCATCATGGAGATTAATGTAAAATAAAATGTTTTGGATCAGTACAAATGATGCAGAATAAAGTGCAACTACTTTTAAGAATGGAGCCAATGAAAGACAGCCACTCTCTTTAAGCCTTTCATTGTGAGTTCAGGAATAACTAAATTAATCTTGTCTTCTTAAGACTTTTATTGACTTAAGTGTAGAAAGTTTTAAATGGGAGTGAGCCTGTGTCCTGCAGGTGGCATCTCATCAGGAAGAATTTTTCACAGCTATCTCACTGAATCATAAATGTTAGTGACCAGTGAACTGTGAGGCCATTTAAAAAAAATGTCACCCATGATGACTTGCAAAACTTGTACCCAACTTGGYTATTTTTTAATCTACCAAGGAAAACAAAAGCAGCTTGCAGGTTCAGACTGTCTGTGCCAAGTCTCACGCACAATCAACTTATATCATTCCCTCATCAAAAAYATGCAGTGTGTTGCKTTGACTCATACATGCATGTTTGAGAAATCCTATAATCTCCTGGTAGCCATTCGGAGCAATGCTTGCTCATACACAAAGCTCGGCCTCTTTACCCAGAGCTCCTTCCTGAGGTTCAGCGGAGCACTCCTCCCCCACATGCATGCCCATTGAGTTAATAATACTTCTGRGTCCAGTTCTTTTCAGATTAAAAAATGCCTTCATCAAAAAATTTTATTTTTGGATGCCAAATCTGAAACAACTTGTTTCAGCCTTTCTACTTGCTCCGGTTCTTCAGAAAACATACTTTTCAGATCCGACGTTGGATCACTCAATTAAGATTCAACTGTATCCATTTTCAAAAACTGATATGCTTCTTTTTATTTATTTTTTAATTAAAAAAATACAACGCTCTTTGTAAATGGTATGAAGAATTATTGTAAAGACGTGCTGAAGTGGGAGCGTCAGAAACGGTAGGAGGTTCTTAAAGGGATCCACGATTAGTTGTAACATTAGACTTTGATAAACATTTATTTTAACTGTAAAAATACTGTAGGCTGTTTAGTAAGTTTAAAAATATATATTTT
>NW_013952406.1:2301265-2324878 GCF_001266775.1 Austrofundulus limnaeus
TATATTTTTAAACTTACTAAACAGCCTACAGTATTTTTACAGTCTTTATTTTACACTTAAAATATATGTTTATCAAATAAAGTCTGATGTTACAACTAACATGAAGCCCTTTAAAGAGACAGAGGCCAATTTCAAGGTGTTTAGACAGGCCATTTATTGATTTATTTTTCAAATGAAGATCTCATTGTTACCGATTGTGTTATAGAGTTTAAATATGTGCCTGGAAAATACATATAACACCCCTCATTTAACTAAAATGATTTGCTTACCAATTTGACTTCATCTAGACATCAAATTTGGATCATAGCATCCCTGCCTATGAAGGGTTCACAGAAGTGGCACATTGCAGACTAATTAACCTCTGAGCAGGTCAGGAATTATTTTGTCTGAGGCAGACCATCACTAATCCCTAAGGGTTTAGGAACAACTCCCCCCTTAAACCTGTAAGTCTCTGCGTGCTGACAGTCTGTCACTGAGCAATGACCTCATGCCAGTTTAAATCTGATTTACTGCACAGACATTAAAGAAACATGCTGGGCCATAACTCAGTCCTGTAAGTTCTTTTTTCCCCAGCTTTTTGCAGTAACTACTAAACAGAGAACTGCGCCTTGTCTGTCGTCAAGAGAAGTAYAATAAATGATTTTCTCGGAGAGTTGAGAAGTACCTTACTTCTTTTTATAGATTTAAACAACACATCGATTGAGCAGAGAATAAATACGCATGTGCCTAAGCTGTGYTATATCAAAACATCTTTAATATTTAACACTGTTTGCAATCAGAACGAAGATAGCTTTTGTTGTTTGTCACWAAATGAAGCCTTTATGTGTAATTATATGTGTGGATGTGCACACAGAGTTATGACAAACAGRAAGATTTTTGCCCTTACAGTAATTCAGACTACCAGAGAATCCCAGTTTCTAAAAGTTGCATTAACAGGGATTAATAGTGACATGATCTTATAATCTGTTGTCGTTAATGAGCTGCTGCTTGTGCACAGCTGAGCAGAGGAAGTCTGAAGTCACAAGCCAAAAGGAAAATGGCAGAAACTGAGCTGAGCGAGAGATGAAATTAGCTGCTGGCAGTTTTGTACCGACACAACTTCTTCAAGTATTTAATCTGGCAATTATTAGGCTCCGTTTTCCTACCACAGTAACACAATTTCTGTTCCTTACTGTCACTTTAAATCTGAAATTCAAGCTAATCAACAAAATRTGGCCCCGTGGCACACTCTGGAGAGAAACAGGAAGAGAAAGAGGAGCCTGGGTGGGAGGACAAAAGGGACAAAATCTCCTCTGTGTACCCACACAATTGCAGCATAAGGCTTCTGAATATCCTCTGCGTGAAACAAATATGGTTTTAGCCTTAGTGTTGCATATTTCAGTTCAAAAGCCAACAAAACCCAGCATTAATTTGGAGAAAAGGAAAGGTAATAAATAATAAAATCAAGCAGAATCTTTGAACAGAACAGATGAAAAGAAATAAAAAATTGAGCTAGACGGTGAGAGGAAAACTCACAGCTGTGTCGGATTAGTGTTTGATCAATTTATCTCCATCCATACACATTTCACAGCTCATGCAGAGTGTCATCATTGTAAATAGGGACGGGGATTTTTTCTGAGCTGTGAAAACAATGATTAAGAATCTAAAGATGACAAAGACAAGGAAACGTCTTTATCCTTGGATGTCTGAAGACTCCAAGTCTCTCTCAAGAATCTCTGGGCCTCATGCAAGAACATGTTCCTATTCTTATCCTAAATTTTTCTTACCTTTGTTCGTACGAAGTGTTCGTACGAACACGTCACGTCAGATTCAACAAACTCTTCTATCTTCAGGAAAAGTTCGTAAATGAGCTGCGTAAATTCCACCTGTTCGTATCCAGCTGCTCGTGCACGAGGAGAGGTTATTTACATARTTAACACCCCAAAAATACCATATAAGGATGTACGTTTCCTGCCTCACATACCAGGAAGTGTCCATTTATGAATGACATCGCAGTGTAAAAAGAAGAACTTTACGAGTTCGGAGATTGTAGTCCTGCTCTCCGAGATCGAGAAAAGAAAATCTGTTCTCTTTAGCAGCGTCTTGTGGAATTAAAGGAGCTGCTTAAAGGAATGAAATGTGCTGTTAATGTGTCTCCTGTGGGTCGTTACAGTCATATTCATCTCTCTCTAGTCCAGCCCCGGTTTTTCTTTGGTCAAATATTTTTAATTTAAGTGTAAACACCTGTATTACTGTGTTTACAATTATTCAGAAGAAAGGTGGTTGCGCACCCCCCTGCCTGGCCGTCTCCCCCCTCCCGGCTGTAGTGACAGATGCGGTTCTGAAAAGACGCATTTTAAAACGTCTCCAGACTTCAATTAATGCATAATTTAAGTTGTTTTTTAGTTTGAGATCTTCATATTAACATTGTAGTGTTATACAACAGCACTAAAAGACAGTTTAACTTACTCTAATCAATTTATGTCATTAAAATCTAATTCCAGTTCAAACAGAATAAACTATTGTCAACACACTCTAAAAATGAAATGTTRGATTTACTTAACYATGTTATGTGACCTGGTTCCACTTAACTGAGTTGAGTAAATTCAAAGCAACATGCTCATGTTCTTTGGTTAAAAAATTGGTATACTGCTTTGAATTTACTCAACTCGGTTAAGTGGAACCAGGTCACATAACAGGGTTAAGTAAATCCAACATTTCCTTTTTTACAGTGTATGATTTATTTTCAACTCGAAATATTTTCTAAATAACGAAATATAAAGTTATTAGTGAAGAAAAMCCGTCTGGATAACAGCAGACTGACTGCTCGTAAAATATACGACAGGTCTGGACCACTCGTGAATTTTGTTCGTATCTGAAAAAAATCGTAGAATACGAAAACATTGGTGAATGCCACAAATGCTCCTAAATCACTCGTACGCACAACTTAAGAACAAATCTGTGCGTACGAACGGTTCTTGCATGASGCCCTCTGTGCGTACTGAATTGCTCCTTCAACTCTGAGCAGTTTGCCAGTTTCTGCTGATGGAGAACATCCCCACAGCATAATGCTGCCACCACCGTGCTTCACCGTACAGATGGCGTTCTCAGAATGATGAGACGGGGTAGATCATTTGCTTCAGACATAACGCTGTCCTTGATGGTTTGACCACTTAGGTCTCTCTTTACAGGTAACACGTAACTTTACAACACAACTCAAAAAGCACAACATGACAGCGCAGATTCTACGTACCACTCAAACCACAGGAAAAAACTATACATATGTATGCATTAATTTAAAGGGGATATTTGTATTCCATTATATCCATTAATCACGTAACTACATCATCAGTTGTACATAAAAAACATCTGACTTTGCATCTAAACACCTTTAAATTGGCCTATGTCTCTTTAAGAACCTCCTACTGTTTCTGACACTCCCACTTCAGCTCGTGTTCACAACAATGCTTTAGGAGAGGGGTGCTCTGTGGGGTGGGAGCTCAGCCGCGGACTGAGCTCTAGTGAGGAGCTATGCACAAATGGGCGGGGCTTTGTACCAGGAAGCGTTTAGGCAGCTCCACATGGCCACAGGAGATTCAAGGATTTCTCAAACATGCATGAATGAGTCAAAGCATCCCTGAAGCATAATGGCTGAGATTTCAGGTTCGACACACACTAGATATGGTTCGCACACCTTGATGCAAAACTCCGTCTTAGAATGTAAAATGCATGTTTAGTATTTAAGTCTTGTCGTACACGTTGCCAGCCTTTTTTATTTTTTATGTTTTTGCACTAGCCTTTCATTTCTGCAGCTACAGGAGGGGTATCTTTGGCCTCCTGGGTGGATTTTTTTTCTTTTAAAGGGAAAGTGCCTAGATAAATCATTACATAAATGAACTCTCTTCAAACCTAATAAATTAACACCTATTATGGAGAAGTGTGAGCCCCCCCACCACCACCACCACCACCTCAGACACACACAAAGATATTTGATATTTGCACAGACACAAAGACCAGTGCTTGCAAGAGCACAGAGGTACCATCTGGAGGTGCCAGAGTGYGCATCCCAGCTGTTTTCCTGGTCGCCCATTATCAGTGTGTGTGATGGCGAGCCACCAATAAGGCCCGGGGGGAATCATCTAGCACCTCTCCATCCTCATCAACACATAAGCTTCAGAGCCCAAATTAAACTGATTAGCTGCATCAATGACTGTGCATAAACTGAACACAGGAAGAAAACAGGAGGTGTTGTTGATTCAGGTCCTGTTGCCCAGATTTAAATGAAAATTTAGGAGGTTAGAGTTTAGCTYGACTCTTTTGTTTTAGATCACAGCCACGGCTGTGATTGGGGCTTTTAGCTGATGAGCAGAGAACACGTTCGATGCCGAGGGCAAAATGTCTCTGGTCCAATCACAGGCTTTAAATTAAGCTTTGACGGCGCGGAGAGAATCACAAATCCAGCCCCATCCCACATTGTTTCCCTGAWACTGACAGCTTGTCCTCTAATAGCACCTTCCCCACTCCTCACACATCCGCTGCACAAAATTATACCTTCGTCTTCTTGAATGATCATAGGGACAAAACCTTCAATTGAATGCAAATATCTGTTTACGTGCCTCTCACTGATTCCATTTCTGTTTTTATGCCATCACCCTGTACATTGGCATTGTACAGCTTCTGCAGGGCTTATAGTGCCTGTCAATCTACCACAAGAGGCAGTCATGCTTTCCCACTCATCACAAGGATGTTAAGTGGGTTTAAACACAATGTTTTCTGTGGCTTTTTTTTGTGTTCAAGATGCTGACAAATGATCATAAATACAAACTAAATAAGACACAGATGTTAAAAACAGGAACAAAACCCATTTAGGATGAGCACAGGAAGGAAGGAGAATCTGTTCTGCATCTTATTAGATCAAGTTTCAGTAATTATAAACTTAAAGAATCGCCTTTTTAGTAAGTCCATTACAAGAGTTATGAAGYGGTCAAGTTCAAGAACACCTCAGAGAAGCTTAAAAAATTAGTATTATTTCAGCCCTACAACAGCTTTTAGAAATCACAGATGCAGGTAAAATACATTCCCCTATTAGGCTCAATTTAATAAGGAAATGCTGCTATATAGGTTTTATTTATAGTTGCGAGGAGGCAGGAAGCAAACTGAAAGGACAAAGAGATTGTTGAGTGTTGCAGTGGGATGGGAGCATTTAGATTTATGAGTAATTAGTTTATTAATACAAGATGATATTTGCAGCCCAATGAAAAACACTGAAAGTCATATGGCGAATCTGTTAAATGGCTAAGAATGCAGAATACTGCTGTTAGACTGCAAAAGAAAAACCTGTAAGGACAGGAAAGAATTATGTACTGGAACACAGCTTGTTGTAGTGCATATTGTTCTGTTTCTAATAGTTCAGAATGACATCTGTCTGGAAGACTAGATAAATAAGGATCAAAGTGATGCAAAAACAACACAATACTTYCATTTATTATAATATTTTGATTTGAGGCGTGAGTGTTAGATTTGGGGGCACTGCGTTCAGAGTGGGCGATGAATCCACAGCATTCACACAGTTATATGGCAGATCTTACAGGTCTTTCACCTGACAGCAGCCTTGTGCAGAGGCGCAGGAACTGCTGTGGATGTGTGAGGTTTGAAAATCTGCTTAACTCTGAAGTCAGCGCCTTTGAACATGCTTCCAGCTCTGGGCTGGAAACCCTTGGAGCCAGGGGAGATGGCTCAGTGATCGAAGCCCCGGCGTCCAGCCTCCATCCCTGGGTAATTACACAGCATGAATATCAGGTTAGCTGGTTCTGTTGGAGAGAGTCAAGCATGTGCTTCCTCCTCTGTGAGACACCAGGGTGAAAAGCTGGACTTAAAGTGGCTTATTTGCTTCAGTATATTAGGTTAGAATGATCCAATGAGGGACTGAGCCCAGTTATCACACACAAAACACACCAAACTGTGGCAAAGCAAATTACATCCCATAATATTAAAGTGCATATGACATGCATATCCACCAAATACAAAAAATATTAATAATAATAAAAAAATCAAAGAAAACATCTTTATATTAAGGAAACTTGGAACAATACACAAGATTTTACCCATTTTATCACATAACTGGTATATTTTCTTTTGAACTTGGCTCAGCCAAAGTGAAACAGGAAGTGACATCAAAGGGGAAGTCTGTAAGAAAAGAACTTTCTTTGTTTATTGAAACAATATTAAACTCTGACTCTTCAGCTCTTTGATAGAATCAAAATAATCTAAAGAAACATCAGATTCTTCTCTACAGTCTGTAATGTTAGCCGTTGTAGCAACCCTCTGTTTACATGCAGACATTCCCCTTTGACTTCACTTCCTATTACTTTACACAAGAATATCTCAACAACTGTTCATCTCATCGACATGAAATTTCTTTTGCAATATGTTAGCAATTATATCTTTCCAAAAATGCATTCATATTTATTACAAACTATGATGCCACAGGCACTTTAAGGCATTTTAACAATGTATAGCTTTTACATTATCACAATAATGTTTTTGATTTCTGAAAGTATTTTTTTGGCATTAATTATTGGCATGAACTCTGTCTGTTAGCAAACCAGCTCATGGATCACTGAATGGATTTTATTGAAACTTGCAGGAAATATTCATTAGATCTGATAACATTTGAAAGCAAATCCAAACCATGACAGCTGCCACAACCAGCTGAATTCAGAAAACACACACACACAAAAAAAGGCTCAATCTTCAATTTAAAAAAATGGATGTGGTTGTAGCTATGAGTCGTTTACTACCCATTCTAAGTGTGACACCTCGTGGTATCGCATCAGATTGTGACTAACATTATTGTTAAGGTTTCTGCCATTTCTCATTTGAGGATAACTGTTGTCCAAAACTGTAGCAAGAACGGCGGGAATAATGCATTTCCATAAGGAAGGCGTAGCCTTTAACTTGACTTCATTCTTGGGTTAGTTGTAGCGCCGAAATGTGAGACAGGAACATAATGAAGACGTCAGTATTCAAACTATGTTCTCCCATTTGTGGAGCTCTTCAGCAGAGGCGCTGCTGCGTAGCAAGAGAAGCACCGAAAATGAGAAAAGATTAGTTCTGAATGTAAAAGAGGCCGGCAAGGACGAGCTGAGAATTCTTTGATTTAAAAAGGTATTTCTCCAATAATGATCTTAACATTGATTTGATCTATTTATTTAACAGGAAAAGATTATTAAAAATCACGCCTGACTCAGCACAATTGTTGTTTTACAGCAGGTTCCTGTTCTGCAGCACATAAAACACTCAGAATTACAGCATCACAATCACATCATTATACACCATAGACACAAAGACAAACAAGCATACCAAATTTCAAAAAGGCAGCATTTGCAAAATAGGACGTCTAAATATGAGCACAACAAAATGTGTCCAGCAGATGGCAGACAAGATTCTTCTTAAAGGGCTGTAGTTTTGAAATGGACTTTATGTTTTGAGGAATGTCATTCCATGCTTTAGTATAAACATAGAAGAAAGACCTCTGGCCGTAACAGTTTTTAAAAGTTGGTAATATCAGTTGTCCTTTTGTAACAGATCTAGTTGAATGACCACTTCCAGAATTTGATTTGGGCAGCAATGCACAGAGAGTTCCATAATTGGCACCTTGGAAGATCTGAAAATATAAATTAATACCACTATACAAAACATGATTCTGAAAAGTCAAAGCATCAGACACTGAAAGAACTGTACAGTGATGAGTCCAACCAGGAAGTTTTTTTATGAATTTTGTAGGCCCTGTTGTAGAGCCTAACTATGGGTTCTAAGATTTCATTTGTTGTAAGAGACCAAACAGGTAWACAGTACGACATGGTTGAGAGTATAATGGCATGAAGATAGATATTTGAAACAGAAGATGTCAGATTGGATCTAATTTTCAAATAAATGTATAATTTCTGTTTCAACTTAGTGGTTAAGACTTGTAAATGATCACAATAAGTCAAATGAGAATCCAAAGTAATTCCAAGATATTTGTAGATAGTGACAATATCAAGGGGCTTGTTTAAAAAAGTGAGTTGATTTGCTATATTGAAATGTCTCCTGGGTGAGGAAAAATACATGCACACAGTTTTTTTTWAACATTAATTGACAAAAGATTATCTTGAAGCCAACCATGAAATGTCTGAAGATCTGCTTGTAACTGACTATTAATAGATTCAATATTGAAATCAGACAAAAAAAGAACAGTATCATCAGCATACATTAAAATATTTGAATACTTCAATATTTTTGGAAGGTCATTTATGTATAATAGGAAAAGCAATGGGCCCAGTATGGTACCCTGCGGAACTCCCACTGAACAGGGCAGAGACCTGGACACAGAGCATGGTCAAATTTATCCTTGGTGATGAGACTCTGGACATTTTACATAAAAAATAGAAAAATAAAAATCATCCCATGTACTGATGTAATGCTTTTTAATTCCATTCCTTTCTCTTCATTTTCACTGCACACTATGCCCAACCTTTTCATTTCTCTCCTCCCCTCAAAGGATGTTTGCGCTCCCTGTCCTCTGTCCCTGGCAGCCCTTTGTCTGCGTGGACAACTGATTGCTTTCACCTGCCCACTACTCACAACTATTCTGCACTGACTCACTGCTGATGGCCTGTTCCATCGACAGCAGCCGCCGCTGTTGATGGAGATGCTGTGGGAGTGGGTACATCATACCCTCTCTGTCAGGCAGAAGGATGAGGAATATTTAAAAAGGCAGCAGAATCGCGTTTGCACACGTGACTCACTCTGGATGGAGAAACGGGAGAGCAGAAACCGTTGAGTGTTTTTGAAGGACACATTGGTTGCTTTTTTTAATGTGCCAAAGTAAATAAATATACCATAAAGTTTAGAAATTGGACTTAAATCTGATAAATCCTGTCCTTGAATTGTGAATCAGAAAGATGTATCTGCTTTTTTTTTCTTTTTTACCTTTACTGCAATTGAAATGAGAGGCTACTCAAAAATGAATGATAAAGAAAACAAAACATTAGGTTACAGCTTGTTGATGAGATGCATACCTGAGCGTTGTGCTTGTGTGAGCTTGGCGTAGACGACATCAGCTGACTCTATCAGGGTTTTGCTGGTTTGGATCATCTAAAAGACAAAAAGGACATCAAGTTAGACTCAAAGTCGTTCCGTGGTCTCCTTAAAACCCTTCAGTGGACGTCCAGCCAAATCAAACAGAACATTTAGTAAGATTAACCGTATTTATTTTTGTATAATACAATCTCATCTCACCCCCACTTTTTTGAGCTTAAAAAAGCATAAAAATTTAATCCTCAAACAACCTCCAATTTCATACAGACTTCAAGATTTTTCAGCCTTTGCAGTCTTTATACATATCAGTAAAATGATCATTGGACTGTTCATTTTATTTTAACAACATATGCACTAAAAGGTATTTTGACAACAAATATACTGTATATCAGCTGTAGCAGCATCATATGAATTCTGGCATTTTACACATAGTCCACCAGGAGGCGCAAACACAAAAGTCAGAGACTTCACATGAGATTCGGACCATCTTGTGGGGGAAAAGCAGATTACTTCCTACTCGCAAGCGCCCCCTCTGGTGGGGAAATGTTTTTTCAGGGATACAAACTTTTTCAGAACACCGGTAGACGGCAGCCACTACAGACGAACATGTGTTTGTTGTTGTTCGAGGAGCGGCCCAGTCACACGCTAATGTCATTAGTTCGTTATCATTACTAAAGTGCAGAACTACTTTCCCCCCCTTTTTTTCACATCATGTCGCCTGCCTGGATCTGTTACTATCTCGCTCTGAAGCACGGAGAAGTGTCAGCGGTAAGCTCGTTTCAACTGCTTTTTCACGTCGTGGTCTCATTTCCAGACTCAGGCATTTTGTGAATGAAGCCAATATTTCAGTTATTTATCCGAGTATAGCACTACCCCCAACTTCATGGATGATTTTATGGATTMAATTTTACGTATTGTACTTGAATAAATACGGTAAAATCATTTATTTTTGTAAAGCACTACTAAGTGTTCTGTTATTTGTGTTTCACTTTTGTGGAACGTTTGTAAGAGCACCGATTGAATGAATCTAAATGAATATTGAACATCAATCACTCTGACAGACACCATGTATGAATTAACACCACAAAAGCCTAAATGTGGCAGAGGCGTCTTTTCACTTCCACTTTCACATCAGACAAAACAACATTTGGTGTGGTGCATAAACATCACCCAGTAGAACCGATCAGGAGCAGTTGGACAAGAGCTACAGCACAAAGGAGGAGGATAATTAAGTTTCAGTCTCCTGCGGGAGACAGAAAGTCGACTGTCGCGCTGCACATAAACATCTTCCTCCTGGTCCTCCTCTTCTTCTGATGAGCACCGCTTTGAATGCAACTCTGCAAATCTCCAGTTCCCAAACTGTGAGATTGAACAAGGCTAACGGCACATTTACTTACAATTATTTTTAGAACGTGAAGCTTATTCTGGTCTCAGAAGAGCAGAAACTGAAGCTAGGAAAAAAGGCGTTTTCTGTGAATGCTCAAAAAAGCTCAAATGCTTAAGCTAAATAATAGGACAAGGAAACAATAACAAGATAGAACTTGATGCCAACCATCACTGATGTCCCCCGTCGCCATTCAGTAGTGACCAACAGTTAGCAGTTTTGTTGGAGTCATCACAGGCCTTCATTATTTAAATCATCTCATAAAGAGAACAGATGGATGGCTAAATTGATCTTGTCAAACTACTGCACAAACGTGTTGAGCAGGTCTCCCTTATGATGCACACAAAATTTGGTTCAGATCGGATCATGTATGTGTGATTCAGAGCTGACCGTGTGGAAAAGTGGGCGGGACTAAAGTGTATTATTGCATTTCTATGTGAAAGTTACAGCTTTCTGAAATTGTAATGGATTGATGGACGGAAAGCATTTCCAAGTCCCAAAATTTAGCAAAACAGACCACACTTAAGTATAAAAAACTATAGCAAAAGCCATAATTAGAAGAACTGGAGCAAAAAGCAATTAAAAGTTGCCAAAGGCTCAAATGATTCCAGTAGCTAAAAGCAAAAATTAGCAAAACTATAGCTACAAGATAAAATTAACCAAACGCTATCTCAAAGCTAAATGTTGCAAGACCAAAGCTACAAGCAAAAATTAGTAAAACAACAACTCGAAGCAAAGAATAGCAAAACAGTAGAAAAAAGATAAATGCAGCAGAACAGTTGCCCTTCTGTCTTCAGCTTTAATTTATCATCCCGTAAGCAAACAATATATAAATTACACATGGAAAAAAATGCACACTAAATATAAGCTCAATCAGCTTCTGAGCACGTACACAACAACCTGCTGGGATTATCTTCCTATAGAAAAACAGAACGCGCTGATGTTTTGTTCAGCAAAGGGTCAGAACATTCGCTGGCAACTGCTCGCATGTGTGTTACTGAGAACACAGACTTCACACTGATATTCTGCAGTAAATAGCCTGGTGTTGGCTGCCATGAAGCCGGCTTAACATAATAAGCTTCTCACGCACATACACGCACACACACGCGCAAACACACACACCTTCTGTTTTTAAGCAGAGAGTGTGACAGCAGGACAAACAGTCAGCTGCCATGACCTCAGCATCAAACATGAAGCACATATGCTACTAAAATGCAAACAACCTCTGATTTATTATATCCTTATTTTTCAGCTTAAAACATTTTCTCTGCAGATAATACAAACTTTAATATGAATTGTTAAATGTTGAGAAAAAAACTGGAAGAACTGAGAATAAAAAACATTTCCTTGCACGTTTGTGTCGTATCTCAAGTCATTAGATGCAAATTCAAACACTTTTTATTACCAACCTCACAAATGTTGAACCTGTGTGGCTGACTGCAAATACTTTCTGCAGCCCATAAAATAATAAAAGCCAGCAGCATATTCTATGTGGTAAAGTGCGTACAGCTGACGTGAGCAGCACAAACCTCCCGAAATGACTCACCAGCTCCCATCAAGCCTTAAAATAATAACGAATCTGGGAAGAAACTGCAGATGATAACTAATTTCAGAGCCTTCCCCTTCGGGCCGTGCAAAAGTCAAACTGTGAAAAATGCAGTGGCTTTCCAGGAGAGGAGGGAAGCTGAAGAGGAACATGTGTGTTTGTGCAATAAGTAGCTGCATCCTGACAGTTTGACAGGTCAATTACTGCTCGTAGCTCTGTCCAGCTGAGGGAACGTTCAAATCAAGAGCTGTGCAATTTGGCTTTAACGTGATGAGAAAGATATTTCACTGGTTTAAAAAACATTAAACGAATTTAGTTCGATGTCCCAAACTATACCAAAGATGATCAAAGCGATGTGATTTGCATTATTTTTTATTTCATCCTGTTCTAGAATAAAAATAATTTTCAAAAACAAAACACTCACGCTAAGTTTTACCTGAGCTTTGTGCCTCAGTAAAATCTCTCATGGGAGTTTTTGCCAAGCTGATATCATGAGATAATTCAGAATGACTGCCCGGGGGCAGTTATTTTTACCTCTCTAAATGATGAAGCGATGCAGTAAAATTAAAAATACACACTGGACAAGCTGAAGTAAGCAGAATTTAAAAAAAGGAGCAAGTTGGCAGGGTTTTTGGAGCTTTACAAATTATGCATGGCAGCGCGCACATCATTCATTCACAACATGGAGCGGTGTCGACATATGGCACGACCACGCAGCAAGAAGCACACACTGGGGTGTGTTTACATTAAAATACAAGGTGAAGTGAAGCTGTCTGTGGACTGAAATATGCACACATCAGTCAAACGTATGCGTGCACAACGTAGGAGTGAAATAAAGACGTGATTCAGATGCAGTTTGTGAAAGAGATTCTCTCACTGTGGCATGAAAACAAGGCATGACGATAAAAGTCCACGACAGATTTTAGCTGAACCTGTCCTGGTGAGTTTCTATTTATATGAAGACTTGAGATGTGCTAAACTCCTCCTGAACATGGGCATTACTACTGAGAAAATATAGCAACTACAGCGAGAAAAGCATTAGTTGCCATATATATACTGTATTTATTCATGTATAATACGACCCCCCATTTTTTTAGCTTAAAAAGCATAAAAAATTTAATCCTCAAACTACCTCCAATTTCATACAGACTTCAAGATTTTTCAGACTTTGCAGTCTTTATACATATCAGTAAAATGATCATTGGACTGTCCATTTTATTTTAACAACATATGTACTAAAAGGTATTTTGACAACAAATATATATCAGCTGTAGCAGCATCATATGAATTCTGGCATTTTACACATAGTCCACCAGGAGGCGCCAACACAAAAGTCAGAGACTTCACATGAGATTTGGACCATCTTGTAGGGGAAAGCAGATTACTTCCTACACGCGAGCGCCCCTTCTGGTGGGGAAACATTTTTCAGGGACACAAACTTTTTCAGAACAGCGGTAGACGGCAGCCATTACAGATGAACATGTGCTTGTTGTTCCAGGAGCGGCTCGGTCACACGCTAATGTCTTTAGTTCGCTATCATTACCAAGGTGCAGGAATACTCCCCCCATTTTTTTTCTTTTCACATCATGTCGCCTGCTTGGATCTGTTATTATCTCGCTCTGAAGCATGGAGGAGTGTCAGAGGTAAGCTTGTTTCAACTGTTTTTTATGACATGGTCTCATTTTCGACTCAGGTCTTTCGTAAATGAAGCCGATATTTCAGTTAAAACACATAAGTAAAAATATTTATCTGAGTATAATACTACCCCCCCCCCCCCAACTTTATGGATGATTTTATGGATTTAATTTTATGTATTATACTTTAATAAAAACGGTAGTTGCAGAATTTGACCTTGTCTTTTTATGTTTAAGTGGTTGCTGAGGTTTTATGTAACTGCAATACCTGAATCTTGAGTTTGGTTTAGTTGTGCATAAACTTATAAGAACAAATGTGCTTACAGACGCTTTCCTGCTGCACTTCCTGTTGTACAATCTGCCACATTCACAGGTTATAAAAAAGCAGCTAAAACCTTGACAGATGAGGCACACGGTGCTCTTTATTATTATTTTAGTGAAAGCTATTGTCATGTCTTGCTTTTATGAAAATGCTATTCTTTTCATCCTTCGTAGAGGGCAACCTGTGACCTGTTATGCTCAAAGGTTTTCTATTGCTAGTGTTCGAATGTGGGCACAATTCCTATATTGGTTTTTATCGCACCTGGTATTCCCATGTGGTCTCCCATCCAGGTACTAACCAGGCCCAACCCTGCTTAGCTTTCAAAATCAAATGAGGTTTGGGTATATGTCGGAAAATGCACGAAGTAAATGATATAAACCTCACTCTGTCAAATTTTCAATAAAGTTCTTCAAGTTTCAATTCATCCATGACAAATATTGTTCAAAAAGACTAATATCTTTATCTTTCCCTCTACTTTTTAACCATTACCAGTTGATTTATTTCCAGCCATAGCTGCTGTGCAGTAACAAGAATAAAGTAGTGGGGAAATGTCATCTAACATAATGTACTGCACTAAAATAAAAGTGTGAACAGGGTTGTCAGAACTGACCGCTTACAGTCAAATCACCCAAACTGAATTTGCAACAAGAAGTCTGAACAGAGCCAGTAAGAAAACTGTTTTCAGTGCAGTTGTTCGCTCGTTGCGTCAGCTGACAGTTTACCATGTCGTAGGCGTTCAGGACTTTCCGCAGGAGCTCCGGCACCGCGCTCTGAGCCTCCATGGTGGGGTAGGTCTCGCTCAGGTCCACTGTTACCCTCAGAGTCCGCTCACTGTTCATCAGCCAGGTGGATACGGTCAGGATGCACTGCTTCATGTTGGCTGCAGGAGTCAGGCCGCACAGCTCCTTAAAGGACACCATGGCATTCTGGGAAGAAAACACACATTTAGCGCAGAGACTGAGTCAGCAAATTATAATGGTAAAATTAATTTATTTTAAAGTGGCATATGTTTTTTATTATTGTACACTCAATCATAAACAGGCATTGGTGTCTATAGGATTTTGGGTACCACTTCATAATTATAAGGCTACCCTTATAATTAGTTTATAGATAGGTTATTAATTAATCTGTAAACACTTTATACATCATTAATAAGCATTTATTATGCTTTAATTAAGGATGAGAAAGGGACAAAACTGTCTGGTTTCTTGCCAAATAGTGAGCCAAATCTGTTATTATACGTATCTAAAGTTGCTCTATTAAACATTTTAGACTAGGTTTATAAGCACAATGTTGATTTAGAAACACATATTTTACATATAATATTGTACTGTATTAATACATTATACACATCCCAGTTATCAAAGGGAGCCTTATTGTAAAGTGTAAGACAGTACACTTTTGTGGGCCTTATACATAACCAGTAGAATATTATAATCAACCAAATCAAAGAACTTCAATATTTTCAATTTACAAAATAATGAATATGATGGGTGACAGTAATAATTCTCACAGCTCTTTTCTGTAATTAAAAAAAACAGGATTTGTAATTGTCTTACACGCTTTCCCACAGACTTCAATACAATAAACCAAGTGTGGACCTACAGTATTATTGCATTATACAACACATACAGTGCTTTATCATTAAATAACTCCCTTACTTTATACAGAAAAGCAATAGATTTAACCATCTTTGTTCTTAAATAATAATAATATATTAATGATTAATAAACATGCATAAATGCCATAAAGGGGGCCTTATTGTAAAGGGGTACCGGATTTTGTGACACAGAAATACCTTTTTTGCTAATTTTAAGATGCTCTACTGCACCCACCCACAGTAAAAAAAAAAGCTAATCATGTCAAATCAACATTAGTATTTATAATAAATCATTTTATTGGTCCTCAAACATTTTGATAGTCTGACTGAACCAGTAAGTTCTGGTGCCTCGAACAAAGACACATTCCTRCAGAGGTGCTGTGATCTAATGGAAGTGGAAACGCTGCAGTCACGCACCGTAGATGACCTTGGGAGAGAAGACTTAAGCAGGGGAAACTACCACTTCTGTCTGAACAGTCACAAAATGAGATTCATCTCAGGTGAGATGATGCATTTTTTATCATCTTAAACTAATCATTCATTCGATCACTCAAAGTCAGACCTCCGGTCACGACCTGAAAGTGTTTAAAACAATCTATTCATCTCTTTCTTCACTTATCCATCACATTACAGTTTCTTATGTTGTGGCTATACATTGTAAGCTAAATGAAAAGTGTTTAAAAAATTAACCATGCTTCTGCAGAAATAAATCTCTGCCTCGATCTTGTTGGCACCAGCTGGAAGGGTGAATGTGATTTTTTTGATCAGGGGCAGATGTGGCTCAGTTAGCTGCTCAGGTCTGCTAACATTTGCACATCGTGCACCTCCTCTCCACATGCTCGAGTGTCCTTCAGCCGCACTCTTAACCTCAAAATTTTCCCCATTACAGGTCTCATTTTAACAAGCATTTGCTGAAGTCCTGATAAAACAGGAGCTCTTTAAGCGAATCAAACAAATACGCAGAATCGTAAGTACTGATGCTGACAGCATGGTTAGGCAGCAGTTTATTTCTTCACCAAAACCTTTGCTTACTCGTGAATGAGAGGTGCAGTTTTTAAAAATAAAGATCTACAAAATAGATTCTGATTGGTGGGGCCAAAATGTCAAAGCTTTGTTTATAATCATTTACTTTCTTGCAACATAAAAACAGATTTGAGTTTGTCGCCAACAGTTGCAGCCCAGTGAGACCAGAAAAAAAAGGAGCTGAATCAAACAATGTGGTCTGGGAATGAGGACATGAATCAAGACCCGCTGAGGACACCCCGTTATTTATTATAGAGCATGAGAGTGAATAAAAGACAAAGGCAAATAACAAATATTTGCACGGAACAGGCCAGTGAGGTATCAGGAAATCAGTTCATGCACTCAACAGAGTTCTGGGTAAGAGCCAGTTGTCTCCTCGGGCGAGACCTCCAGGCCTGAAGAAAAACCTTTGTACCTTTGAGGATGTGCCGCTACTGCGAGGCACAACCTTCCTGCTGACAAAGAGGTTGGCCAGAGGACAGAGCATCTGTATGCAGAGGCTCACACGCAGTTAATACCTCACGGACGACCGCAGACGGCGACAGAATAAAACAATATTCCGAGGCGGTGGATTAAAAACCCGCTGTGTGGTGATACGCGAGCGTGTCTGGCTGCCGGTGTTTACATCTCAGCGTGGTATGAGCTGAACTTACTACCGAGCTTTGAATAATTCCTCGCATGTGTGCATGCAACCACAGGCACAAGTGGTTTTTTGATAATTATTGCACAATAAAAGACGCTGATTCCAAATCACAGCGTTGCAAAACCCTACGAGACGCTTGTGTTTTTAATTAGCTCCCCCTCCCATCCCCCCCGCTTTATTCCTTTTCCAGCATTCCCCAAATGAGGGCCCCGTGTCCGGTTACACCGGTGCTTTTCTTTCTGTTTGCCCAGCTCTCTCCGTCTCTCTTTGTGCTTTTGTCTCATCGCTCTCTTCTCTCTGCCTCTTTCTGGCTCACAGCGCTAACGTGGCGATGATGGCGCCGAGACGTTTCAGCAAATAAAATCAAACTTCAGCCTGGCATCACTCCTCCAGCTCTATTCACACTCTATAGGCTTCGCTGGACACTCCTGACAACTGCAGAAACAACTGATCACTCCTTTACTCATACAGTAATGTTATATATGCCCATTTGTCTGTGATTACAGACTCACTTCTTTTTAATGGTCAAATGGGTTTCTCGTTTGGATGCTGGACCTTTAAAAGTGTCCACGATTCCTTGTAACAGATTTTATTTGATGAACATATATTTTAACCGTAAAAAAAAGTCTGTAAAAATACTGTAGGCTGTTCAGTTTTTATAAATTTACAAAAAAATGATTGTCACGTGGACAGAGCCATTTTATTGACACCTCAAAGCATACAAAGATTTATCTACACTGAAGGTTAATCTTGGACAATATCTGATGATYGACTCTTTTAAATGAAACCAGAGAGCGTTGACAGAGAGGAGAAGGTAGAAATGACTCAGCCTGTAACTGAAAATATGGATGGAGGACAACAGAGCTGCTTCATGGAAGAAGAACCTCAGCTTAGCCTGTTAGCTTTAGTGTTAGCGCAGACGCTATATTGCCTTATATGTATTAGCTCAGTGCTGGCTAACAAGCTAGGTCCTCCATCCAAATTTTCAGTTACAGGCTGAGTCGTTTCTACCTTCTCCTCTCTGTCAACGCTCTCTGGTTTCATTTAAAAGAGTCAATCGTCAGATATTGTCCAAGATTAACCTTCAGGGTGGATATAGCTCGCTAGCAGCCTGGCACGGATGACCTAGTCTATGTCATCACRCCCAGTATGCTTTGCAATGTCAATAAAATGTCTTTATCAGTGTGACAATATATTTTTAGAATTTTACAAAAACTAAACAGCCTACAGTATTTTACAGACTTTATTTTACAGTTAAAATAAATGTTTATCAAATAAAGTCTAATGTTACAACTAATCGTGGATGGATCCCTTTAAAGGAGAAGAATATGACCCAAACTCAATATAAAGAAGTCTACGCAGCACTGGGAGAGACTAAATTCTAATTTTCTGCACTACTAAAGACTCCAAGTTCACAACAAAATGCAATTAACAGCTAAAAAAAGTGGCTTATGTCTCCTTTAAAGAGCTTCGCGATGTGAAATTATCAGATAATTTATTTTYCTCTGGTCAGGATTATCAGGAGGTTTGCAGCGTCCGGATTTCTTTTTCTTTATTTTTTAATTTTTTAATTTTTTTTGCTTTGCGTGTTGTTGGTCCTTTGTGCCTCCATGCAGGACACTTGCCTCCACACAGGTGGCCTCTACAAAGTCTTTAAAACTGTCATTTTTTTGCATTTTAAAGGGACGGCGTCATTCACGTTTATTTATCTCCTTTAACATCCCTCTCAGTTTCAGCATATTCATTCGTCCCCTGAACTTTTATCTTCATTTCAAAAAGACAAATTAACATTTCAAACCTGAGGAAAATGAGGCCTGCTGAGCGTTTATTGCCGCCAGCGTTATTTGATCAGCTTAACACAGGCTCATATTCAATCACCTTAGTAGCAACATTTTTCACGAAGGCCCACAGATTAAATTCTGAGGCCAGCCGTTATCAGAGATGATTTATAGCACAGATTAGAGTCTTATCTATGACACAGGCAAGTCTGTGATTAATTTCCAATTTAGCATTAGTTAGTTGATTGCAGTTTTACAAAAGTAATGGTGTTTAATTAGTCTGGGTGAAACTTAAAGGGCTGTCAAACATTTCCTGTCCTATTCATCATTTCTACTGTTTAAAACGAACTTTATAAACAGGAATCCACTTTTATTAGTTAGACTGACAATCTTTTACGACTAAAGTATAAAATATTGAAAAATCTAATTGTGCAAGGTTACAAACATTAATAATAAATAGAATTATAAATTATATATTTTTAAAGTAAATGTAATATTATCACTAAGTCTAAAAAAGGGTCTGATTCAGAGTCTGCACCATTCAAAGTTTTATTATTTATCACACACGAATTTTAACTGTTCATTTTGGATGCAAGCTGAAAAAAACAATAAATTAAAATCTTTTAAAAATTATTTTTTTTATTTCTCAGATTTTAACGGTTAGTTTCTTCGGTGCAGTGAGGTTACAAATCTTTATTTGCTCATTAAAGGAGTCTTTAGTTGTCCACTGTGCCTAGCAAACAAGTCCTTTTTCGTGAGCAGTAATTGTCCCTCATTAATAATTACTCTGTTCATAAAAATTCATAAATGTACAGTAATGTCACTTTATTACCTTTTTTCCCAAATACTATAAAAGCATGATTAATGGCAAGCATTTGTCCAAAATAGCAAGAAAATAAAGTCTTTTTAAAAACTCACTTTTGGTGCAGTATTTGTACTGACCGCTTAATATGTGTTCAAAATACCAGTAAAATGTCTGCRTGTACATCAGTGATGCTGGTGAAATGAAAATTTGACTTTATAAAATACTGTAGACGTGAACAGTTTTGAAATTGTATGCATTCTCAAAAGATTATAAATTATAAACTTGGCACAAAAAGAAAAGAAATGAGTGTAGGCAGATTATTTAATGCTTCGTGGAAATAAACCTTATATCGCTGGAAAGCCTGTTAATTTCCCTTTTAAACGGTGCCACATTTGTAGGGAACATGCATTTGTGGGATGAGCAGTAGAGTTGAGTAAGTGGGTTGCACGCAGGAAAAATTTGCCAAATCTTCTACCCCAAACAGCCAATTTTTCTGTTGCTATTGACATTTTTTGAGCTTCTGGTACCCTGGGTGCTGCCAGTCAGATGGCCAGTATAAGATTTATTGCCAAGAAGCATTGTTACAATTAAGAAATAATCTACCAAATCTAAATGTCTTTATTTTTTGTGCTAAGTATATAAACTTCATACACTTTTGTTGAACAAATGTTTTCCTAATTATGCTTTAAAGTGTGAATTTGCTTACCTGCACATTTTCTCTGAGGTCTGTAGCTTCCCTAAGCGGCTGCGTGGAGGCTCTGAAGAGTTCATCTACTACTTTGATCCCAGTGGTCTTGGTGGTGGTATACTCCCGGGCTTTTCTACCCTTCTTCACAGAAAGACCCCTCTTATGTGCCTTTCCTCCACCACGTCTGTTGGTGATAGCTACATGAACAAACAGGGTGGTGTTGGGTAGGAACTCTCCTGTAAGAGATTGCAGAGGGACGTGCCTATAGCCTGGTTGTAGGCACTCAAATGGGATGGTGTACTGGCCAATGAACTCATCTCCAATGTAGTCGTCATCCAGAACCACGAAGCGCAAAACTGCAAGTTCTGGCAGGTTGATCTGAAATTCAAAACTCTCATCAAAAATGGGATTGTCTCCATTTTGGGACACTGTCTTGGTTCTTTGCTCGGCACAGTCAGCTGGTATGCCGTGGATTTCTACATATATGTAAGGCTCAACCACGTCACCCTTAGCAGCAGAGCCACGAGGCTTAGGCAGGTTCTGCCCACTGATGACTTTGATGTGAAGTAGCTGTGCAGACACTCCTGGCAGGGAATCTCGAGCATTCGCACTAAAATAGGACACCTCCTCTCTCATGATGGCTGGCCGCAAAACATATCCGCAATTTCCATTCTGCCTGAACCAACCGAGATTCAGGTCCATCATCAGTCCAGGTGTTTGGTAATTCATGGCCACAATTTGGCAGCCACATTTCCAGAAATCCTGGGGATTCATGTTACTGGCGTCAATCCTCATTGATGTGGGATAAACTCTGGAGAGGAACCGTTTGTTAAAACAAACAAATTCTTCTGGAAACTCATTGGCAAATCTGTTTGCATCAACCTCGTTAAAAGAACATATCTCCCAGTATTTTTGCTCCCTCTTGGAGATTTCAAAGTCCCTGAACTGAACCGACTTGCAGAGAGATACAAGGTCAGATAGCTCTCTGCACAACCTGAGTCTTTTGCAGCCCAAACCATTCAGGTGGTCCTTCTCGTCAGCTCCAACTCTGCGGGACATTTCCAGACCCTCCTCCTCATCTGTTACGTCCCCATCAGGATCAGTGCAGCAGGGTGGCAACTTTTTACCCTTGAGGAGTATTTTGCCTTTAAGGTTCTCAGGAGATGGTAGGTAGTTTTCTTCTTTGTTGGGGGGTTCAAGATATAGCTTGTCCCCAAGAATCTTCTTCAAGTGTTGTGCCATGACTCTTTGTTGGAGAATACAGCAGTGGGTCACCAAGCAGAGAATAAGAGGATACTCTGAGCTTTCAAAAGCATACTGGTTTATGATGTCCAAAACTTTAGAGAACGCTAACTGCGAGGCCACAGAACTACCTACATACACCACAGGCTCATTATCAGGACCATCCCACACTATGACCTCGATGCTGCGGCATCCCATCCTCAGAGCTCTGATGTAGCTGCTGATGTCTGATGAACCCCAGAAATGATCATCGAGAAGGGAGGCGTTATGTGAGGAGTTAATATAGTAGTGGGAGAGAGGCTGTGTCATGTCCTGACACACTCGTTTGTGTTGGGGATCAAAAATGTGGCATTCTGAGGACAGGAGGTAGTGTGTAAAGCCATCAATGGAGAGGTAGCCACGATCTCTGCCCTTGGCGGATGGCTCAAATTTCTGAACGATATCCCTGCACATTTCCTCAGTCACACCCTCCACACCCTGCTCCACGTCGACAAAGAGCATCAGATCTTTACTGTCCAGGTACTCCTTGTTGCTAGAGAACTGAACGAGCAAAAAGAAAATCTCTGGCCGAGTGCAGAGCTCACAATAAGCTTCCATGAAAGTGTCCATATTAATGGCCTCCCCATATTGGTCTTTAGCTTTTTGTAACTCCTTGAATTTCAGCTCTATTCTAGACTCTTTCATGCCCGGATTGAGACCTTTGATTATCTGGGTGGCTCTGAACAGGTCTATATTTCCTTCCTTTTCCATGTCTGCTAGCTCAAACACTGAGCCAATCCAAGACGTTCTTAGGCTTGGTTGACTGGGTTCCACTATGTCCACAGTGTGGCGGCCATAGGACACCAGATATCTTAAGCCCATGACCCATGTGCTGACAACATCTGCTGTGCTGGCTACCAAATCTAAGCTCTCGTAATTGTCTCCATAGATGATTGAGAAGGCGCATTCATCAGGAAACTGATCCGAGAGACCATTGCTGCGCAAAACAGGAGTTTTCTTTCCCAAACGAACTTCCTTAATGCTTTTGATTTCCAATTTGGCTTTCTCCGAATCCTTCTTGGATGGCTCCCATCGCAGCCAGTGCAGATCTGGATCTAACAGGAAGTAGCGGTTGTACATGCGTGAGTTGGAGCGCACCTTCTTCATCTCACAGCCCTCCATCATGAAGGCAATGCAAGCAGCAGTGCTGTTGAATTTACGGTCACTTGGCATTGAGCTGAAAGACACCGTTTTCTTCCTGACCTGCTTCTGTTTGGAACCATCCTGGGAAGAGAAAAGGGGAAGGGGAAGGTTGGAGGGGAGAAAGTTTTCCTGGTTACACACTGAATTCATCAAACTGCTTTGAATAAAAAGTAACATCATAATATAATGAATAATATACATCACTACATTTCTTTGAACAACTTTAAAAGGCGGGACAAAACTGCAAATGTCCACCATATTTTTAAAGACATTCGAGGATAATTACGCACTTATTTAGGTAAAAGATGTCACTTTTTGCAAAATAAAAATAAATAAAAAAATCCTATTCAGAATGTATTTAATTAACTTTGTGTGAAACCAGAGTACCTTCTGGCATCAAGCTTGAAAATAAATTGTAAAGTACTATGTACTGCAGTACTGAACACTTGGCTGTAATAAAAAGATATGAGACCGAGGATCTGATTTCCACCTTGGCTCAAGTCTCATTTCACAAGTAACAGGCTTTAGATTTGGTGCAATCTGTTACTGCAAAGTAGATTTGTGAATGAAATATTCATCTTGTGGGCAAGCTCTGGTATTTTTTTATTTTTATTTTGCAAGCCAGTTTCAAGGAGACGGCAATGTTTTCTGAATTCCTACTTTCTACAATGTATCTACAACACACACACACACACACACACACACA
>NW_013952406.1:2324933-2334998 GCF_001266775.1 Austrofundulus limnaeus
ACACACACACACACACACACACACACACACACACACACACACACACACACACACACACACACACACACATACACACATGCATATAAAATAGGAAAAGCAGCTAAAGAGATGCACTGCACCACCTGTACTGACATGACTGCACTCCTGCAGCTTTTTTGGTTTTCCTGTCTAGCTGGCAGAAAGCAGACTGTGCTGCCCTACTTCCATACTGGGCTATGGTTTCCTGGATAGCCTGAATTCGAATGGCCTGGTTTAGGATTTGGACACTGAGCTTGATGAATAATGCATGACACAAAGAAAAGTAAAATCAAAAACAAACCAATTAATATCTTAAAGGGTCTGAATAAAAAAAAGTGTTCCGAGATATAAAATGTATTGTTCTTAAGTGATGCCAGTGGTGGTGATTATTTAATCCAGTAAGAAATAAATGTAAAGAAAATGTTGAGTTTTAGCCCTTTTTTTTTCTGTCTTTGTTAATCTAAAAGAAAAGCTAAAAAAGGGAAGAGAACCCCAGGGCTTTCCTTGTCCTCTGCTCAGGTCAATGACAGACAGCACAGGCCTGATGGATCTCCTTGGAGCTAAGTCTAACTCTAGTCACAGAGTAACCACCGTGGAAAACCTCGGGCCAACTGTCTTCTACCTGATGGTTAGAGGTTGATCATGTCTGGCAGCTAACAATTAATAAGCACATTTGAGGCAAWGATTCTGTCATTTTTGTCTTAACTCTTTCCTGTATTTCATTATCCCTATTTTTTATAAATGGAAAGAAAATATACAATAAATTTTGAACAAAATTATGGAACTACAGCAGATAGTAGCTTTTGATGATGGGACACTCCAATTAGAGCCATTTCACCCCTTATTTCTTACAGCTCAACAATATGGTCTGTCTTTCACCAAGGTAACCAGGGAGTGACCACTTCTCATAGGAAGTAAACGGACCATAGCCCTGATACTAACCTTATCTTCTCCCTTTGCTATGCTCTCATTTCCTCTAAAAGATAAGCCCCACTCCCGCATCTCAGTGGTAATGGAAGATAAATCTGGAGGCTGAAATAAAGAGCTCAAATTTCAAATGAATCTGAAATGTCAGAAACATTCTTCTTTCCCTTCAAGGGTTATAAAAACCATAATAAACTCAAACAGACCAGAAAGGTTTCTCTTGACATGTGCTCTTTTCAGGAGGTGTTTGCAAAAATCATCTTTATGGACAACCACACTGATTGGGGGGTGGGGGGGSGGGTATTTGGGACAAGGGAAACTGAAGTCAGACTTGATGACTGGCTGGAAGAACACTGACCTGATAGTTTCCAGGTGTTCTGAAGGAAATGTGCCCAAAGGCCAAATGGTGTGAGGGTAATCTGTTTCAGTAACATGTTGTTCTAATTATAAACAGGACAATGTCTGTTATCGGCTTGATATCTGATCAAAGGTAAACAGGCTTATTTCGGTTTTAATTAAAACGATTTCTGTCACAACCATTTTTGCTAATCAATTTATGTGTTTTTTTAATTATGCAACATCAAATATCTGAGATTTGCAGCTATTTTGAAGGAAGTCTGCATTTGTAATTCCATTTTGCTCATTATACTATATTTCTCATCAGTTCATGGTTCTTTTCCTTGTTGATGCATCACTGGTTGTGTTGATGTTTATTTTCWCAAATGCATTTATTAACTTGTTCTTGTTGCTCCTGAAGCGATACGGGGGGTATTTTGGTGGTCAGCCACAYCTCCCTTGTTGCCTATCCTGCAGGGCGGGGGCGGGGGGGTCACTGGCACCTCTTGACTGGGTCAAGCACCTCCTGATGGAAGGGTCAAGCTACGGGGGTGGGGGCTGGAAGCTGATCTCTCCAAACTGCTCTGAAGGGCAAAGGTTTGTCCATTTTCTTCCTCCCTCTCCTATTAGTGTTGTTGCACCCTGACACTGGGCACAATAAGGTGGCATGTGGAACCAAACTCCAGGGAGGCAATTAATGCAGCCAGCTCTAAGCGCTCATTCATAGCAACAGCAACAGGTTGCTCACATCCCCCACTGAATAAATTGTACCAAAACAATAACTCTTGCCCTTGCTGTGGTACAAGAGTAGAAGATCTTTCTGGATCTACTTATACCTTCAATAAAGCCTGCTGTATACACATCTGCAGTGCCTCCCTGTGCACCCTCAGGATATCCTGAGTTCTGAATGAAACCCCATCAAACAGATTCATGCTTCTGGCTCTTACAGTTTATGCAGCACATGATCAGCCTCGCTTTTACAACGCTTACTGAAAAACGCAGCATTGCAGTGTTACATTTGAGGGCCGTAAGTGTGGGAATTAGCGACCGGACTGTCAAATTTCAGACTACTCAAAGTGCTCGGCCTCCCAAACTGTTTTCCAACACATGGGTGATGAATTTATCCCCTGAACGCTTTCCTGTGGGAACATACTGCTTCTTTCGCAAACGTGGCCCACTTTCTCCCCATTCCAGCGAAAGCTTCAACCATCCCACCTCCCTGTCGCGGCTGCGCCGGCAGAGTGCCGCTCGCTCCCCATCATATTTCCACTTCTAAAACAGCTCCGCCGAAAGCACGGCTTGGTTCCTCTCACCCACAGAGCCACTGTGTCATTTCTGTGTGTGCAAGGAGAATCAGTGAATGAGGCAACAGAGGGGCATGTGTAAYGGGGAGTGAAGACAGAGCAGAGCTGTGGCCTCTTGATGACATGCTTTCCAAGACTGAAGTAACAATATGTGAGGTCTGGTTGCCCTTATGTGTGCTGGACAACCAGAGTCGTATACGTGCGGCCTGACAGACATGTAGTTAAAATCACAGGCACACCAAGAATTTGAGCTGTGAGATAACAATAACCATAAAAAACATGGTTACTGTGCATTCAGATGGTAAAACAGCCTCATCAAAAACAGATTTCTATATTTCCTTTTAATTACAGGTAGATTAAATGAAGCAAGAATCACTGAATTCTGTATTTTCTTTTATAATGTAGATTCCCCTTACTTTTTGTGAAAAAAGAAAAACATGCAACACCTGATGAAAAGTTTCAGTTCCAAACACATTTACATGTCTGAGTGAATTCTCTATTTTTTCAGTGGCTGAAGGAGCCCTATGACTTTTCTCTAATAGATGTTAAAACCATTGATTAGCACCTTCGACACGTGGATATGAACAATTAATATCTCACCTGTTGCAATTAARTCCTTGAATGGAAATATTTTCCATTTTTCCAAACTGRGRTTTTTCAAAGAGCTTTTTAYAACAGGTAAGATACTGTTAATGAMCATTCCTCCTACTTCAAAACATTCAAACTGTCCCTTTAAGAATCTGTCAGCTGTGCTCACTGGTGACAAAGTACTCAGTTTCCTTACTTAAGTCAAAGTACTGATACTAACTGTCAAATATTACTCCCATAAAAGTAAAAGAAGCTCTGTCAAATTATATTTCAAGTTTCAGTGGAATATTTGCTTTCAAACGTACATTTGTTGTTTCTGTTACCCAAATTTTGTTGTTGTTTTCTTTGCTATTTAGTTGTTGTTTGCTGTTCGACATTTTGACTGTACACTGTATACGATACTCAAGTAAATCTACTTCATTACAGCCTACCTCTGGCTGTGATCTTAGAAGGATTTTATCGCTCAGTGAGCCTTGTTTGACTTGGATAAAGAAGGTGAGAGGTCATCATCTGAGCTTTCCCCTCCTCAGCTCTGTCCCCAAACCCCAGAGCGTGCACATTTCTTCCCACATCTAATACACTTATTAAAACGGACAGTTGACTCCTGACGCACAAAGCTTGGGGAATAAAATTCTTTGGTCTTTAAAAGATTCTGTTGCATAAGACAAAGCAGACATGGATAATGCAAGGCAACAGAAGAATACAATGAGGTCATAGAAGACCTCACGCAAGATACAAACCGATAAAAGAAGCAGATTTAGTAGGATTATTGCTGACCTGCTAATAAATCACAATAAATCTAATCTAAATCAGAAAAGTCTTAGATATACAGTACACATGCAACATATGCATTTATTTGTTTTGGTAGCAATGCATTGTTATCTGTCAGGCCAATAAAATATCTCCAAGCTGAATGGAGGACATATGAAGAGATGGACGGAGTAAAAAAAAGACAGATGAAGGAATGAGAGCAAGAAGCAGAAAGAAGTCAGGCCTGTCACCATTTGTCACTGTAATCTCTCGTGTGGGCGACAGCTTAGATTCTCACAGCAGTATTCTCAGCTACACATCATGCAACTCATTCCACTATCTTTGTGAGATTTTTTTCCCTTTTTTAGTAGAACATGAACATAATGTGTGAATAAGCGAAACGATTTTGAGAGGGAACGCGAGATGTCTGAACTGGGTGCGTGCAGACGTTGTGTATCTTCCACAACCATTCAGGTTGGTATTTTTAGCCACTGTGGGCGACTTGTACAGCATTTACAAAGCTGGTGCTTCATATTTGGAGAATATGTGGGAATCATTCAGAGAATGGCGAATAGGCCAAAGAGCAGCAGTCTGACTAATTTCTGACTGACAGAACGAGGAGATGTTGCTCTTATCGAGCTGTTGAACCACAGAAAGAACAAGACCAAGGTGCTTATACAGGTCCTTCTAAAAAAATTAGCATATTGTGATAAAGTTCATTATTTTCTGTAATGTACTGATAAACATTAAACTTTCATATATTTTAGATTCATTGCACACCAACTGAAGTAGTTCAAGCCTTTTATTGTTTTAAAATCGATGATTTTGGCAAAAAGGTAAAGAAAAAACAAAAATCGCTATCTCAAAAAATTAGCATATCATGAAAAGTTTCTCTAAATGACTTATTAACCAAATCATCTGAATCAACGAATTAACTCTAAACACCTGCAAAAGATTCCTGAGGCTTTTAAAAACTCTCAGCCTGGTTCATTACTCAAAACCGCAGTCATGGGTAAGACTGCTGACCTGACTGCTGTCCAGAAGGCCATCAYTGACACCCTCAAGCAAGAGGGTAAGACACACAGAAAGACATTTCTGAACGAATAGGCTGTTCCCAGAGTGCTGTATCAAGGCACCTCAGTGGGAAGTCTGTGGGAAGGAAAAAGTGTGGCAGAAAACGCTACACAAYGAGAAGARTTGTCAGTCAGTGATGGTCTGGGGTGCCATGTCAGCTGCTGGTGTTGGTCCACTGTGTTTTATCAAGGCCAGGGTCAATGCAGCTATCAGGAGATTTTGGAGCACTTCATGCTTCCATCTGCTGAAAAGCTTTATGGAGATGAAGATTTCATTTTCAGTACAACCTGGCACCTGCTCACAGTGCCAAAACCACTGGCAAATGGTTTACTGGCCATGGTATTACTGGGCTCAATTGGCCTGCCAACTCTCCTGACCTGAACCCCAGAGAGAATCTGTGGGATATTGTGAAGAGAAAGTTGAGAGACACACGACCCAACACTCTGGATGAGCTTAAGACACAAGACCCAACACTCTGGATGAGCTTAAGRCACAAGACCCAACACTCTGGATGAGCTTAAGGCACAAGACCCAACACTCTGGATGAGCTTAAGGCCGCTATCGAAGCATCCTGGGCCTCCATAACACCTCAGCAGTGCCACAGGCTGATTGCCTCCATGCCACGCCACATTGAAGCAGTCATTTCTGCAAAATGATTCCCCACCAAGTATTGAGTGCAAAACTGAACAAAATTATTTGAAGGTTGACTTTTTTGTATTAAAAACACTTTTCTTTTATTGGTCGGATGAAATATGCTAATGTTTTGAGATAGGGATTTTTGATTTTTCTTTACTTTTTTGACAGAATCATCAATTTTAAAACAATAAAAGGCTCGAACTACTTCAGTTGGTGTGCAATGAATCAAAAATATATGAAAGTTTAATGTTTATCAGTTAATTACATAAAATAATGAATTTTATCACAATGTGCTAATTTTTTTAGAAGGACCTCTCTAGTGCTCAGCTGCTATATTTACTGTATTTAAAACCACTCAGTGCATCGAATTTCAAAGCGTTTGTTGAACGATCACATTATTTATGCGTCTCTTGTGCTTTCCATCGGTTTGTGCTGCCAGTAGTTTTTCAGYAGAACACATTTTAATTTCACTAAATTAAATTCCGTTCAGGTTTGTTCAGATAACCGGCACCAAAAACAGCACCATCTGCTAGAATTTAACATTTCTTCAGGATGAGCTCTCGGCCCAGTTTTTCASTCGTTATCCTCGTCCCTGAGCAAGATGTCCGCCGTCAGTCACAGCTCCCACTCAGGCTGGGAGTGATTGTGTGAGATTATGTTGGTAATTCCACAAAGACTTTATAAAATATTAAATAAATAATCCTTACACCTGTGGGTGTTCCATCACCTCTCCATAACCCCGATTCAAAGAATGCACTATCATTTTATTGGCTTTGATYAGTTCACATTTCATGCACCTGTTCTGCTGATTATGCCAACACTGTGCCTACGGTAATCTGTCCAATGCTTCAAAGCACAGTGTCTAATGAGAAGGAGAGAAAAAAAATGTCCTGGTAAACACAGCACTGTTTTAAACAAGTATTCATCCACACAGAAACAAAGAAAATGACCCAATAGGCTGTAGTAACTCTCTGGTGACCACGTTGACGTCCTCTCAGCCTTCAAGTCTCTATAATGAAATATTTGTTTTTCTAATCTGGCTCAAAACTTTCCTTTCAATCACATCCTCTAACATAACACTAATCAAGAGACAGAACTGAAACTAGAAAACAATTAAGGTGATACTAGTGACTTACCAAAGATTTTCAGGCGAAGTGATTTATCACTTCCATAATAACATCTGACARAGGCAGCTGTTTCCAACCTGCTCGCATAAAATTGTCTCCCAGAGATAATTTGCACTCAGGTGAAAAAAAAATGTGAAGGCTGAGGAATTATTTTGGGTGCACGGCTGCATGCACACAGACGGCCACAGGATGTGGAAATGTGTCCATTTGCGTAAGACACTGTCTGCCTTTTTAACTGGAAGTGAAAACATAAGCTTTTCGAGTGCAAAACTATCAAATGTGACCTTTCTATCATTAACTTTGACAAAGTTTGCAGACCTTCTCCGAAGTAATGACCATTCAGAGACTGCCGTCTGGCTGAGACTGACGTGTTTATTGCACCGAGACGGATGAAAGTGAAGATGAGCGGGAGGCTGATTAACAATAAATGTCACTTTGCAAACCCTGTGCCGTGCAAGTTCAAGACATTTGTTTCCCCTGCCTGCACTCGTTAAAGCTGCAGTTGGTAACTTTTGTACGAATGTATTTTTATGCCTCCGCCAGAGGAGGCATATTGTTCTGTGGTTGCCTGACTGTGAGTTACCAGGTCTTGTGTGCACAGTATCTCCTGAAAGGAGCTATTGATTTCAGTTCAAATTAACATGATAATTGCTCTCGGCCCAACAGAGGTCTGAAAACAATTTTGAGGTCAAAGGTCAAAGCTGAAGGTCAGGTAAAGTGATCTTTGTTGCTTGAACCCCCATATATTGGATGGTACACATAAGTGATTGGTCACTGATATTAATGATATGGTAAATATCAAAAAGCAAGTCATGTTTAGTCTATGTTCATATAGTTACACACTTCTTAGAATATTTAAGTCCAAAAATAGAGGTAAACAGGTAATGGCATTAAATTCCAGTGCTTTAAATGTAGAAGAGTCTAGGGCAGGCAGAGGCATACCAGTCGATGCTTTGTCATCGAGTTGTTTAAATACTTGTTAAAACTGTCACTATGTCCTGACGGTAGAATATGAGACAGATAACCTGTAAGAATTAAAGCTCCTCTGGCTCCTCCCAGTGGTCCTACAGCTATTTGCAAAAATACACATCTCCCAGTCAAAAACAGCCAATCAGAGACAAGGGGACGGCACAACGTTCGCCGATGTTCAAGCTCAAGATAGCCAGTGTGCTGCAGCTGTGCTAATGGCGGAGGTGCGAGCTAACTTTGAAGAAAAAACTGCCACTTCCTGAGAGTTCTGAACGTGCCATAACTGTAAGCATCCCTGAACCGAATTGCTCAACAGCCTGCGCTATGTGCGTGTTCACAGAAGGCTCCGCTGTGAGAGGGGAGCAGGGGCGAACTGTGGAGGTAGGGCTGTAGAGCAGCAGGGAGCAAGTAGGAGGGGCCTGAGGTGTGTTTGTTCACATTATTCTCAAACCTACCAACTGCAGCTTTAAGCAATGCTTCCTTAAAGGGACATTTGCTTTTAAATCCTTCTTTTTCACGTTTAAATTCTTCGGTTGGGCTCTAAAGTGGAACAGCAATGCTTCGGTCTGAATTCGTCTTTACTGTAACTCCATAAGCCCCTCCCCTTTTCTGAGGTGTGTCAGATCATACTGTTTTGACATTGTCTCTTTAAATCCAAAGAGCTTGACACCCCATCCCCCTCCAGCATCCAGAGTGGTTTATTCTAGTTTAATAGAGGGGTTTATAACTATATAGTGGGACAAACCTTTTATTTACCATCCATCCATCCATCCATCCATTTTCCATCCATCCATCCATCCATCCATCCATCCATCCATCCATCCATCCATCCATCCATCCATCCATCCATCCATCCATCCACTTATCTGGGTCATGGGGGCAGCAGCCTAAGCAGAGAGACCCAGACTTCCCTCACCCCAGCCACATGGGACAGCTCCTCTGGGGGAATCCCAAGGTGTTCCCAGGCCAACTGAGAAACATAGTCTCTCCAACATGTCCTGGGTCTTCCTCTGAGCCTCCTCCCAGTGGGATGTGCCTGGAACACCTCACCAGGGAGGCGTCCAGGAGGCATCCTTACCAAATGAACCACCTCAACTTGCTCCTCTCGACGTGGAGGAGCAGTGGCTCTACTCTGAGTCCCTCCTGGATGACCGAGCTTCTCACACTATCTCTAAGGGAGAGCCCAGACACCTTATGGAGGAAACTCATTTTGGCCGCTTGTATCCACGATCTCGTTCTTTCGGTCACTACACAAAGCTCTTGACCATAGATAAAGGTTGGAACGTGGATCGACCGGTAAACCAAGAGCTTCACCTACTGGCTCCGCTCTCGCCCGCATCACTGCAGAYGCAGCACCAATCCATCTGTCGATCTCCCGCTCCATTCTTCCCTCATTTGTGAACAAGACCTCGAGATACTTAAACTCCTCCACTAGAGGCAGGACCTGTTCCCTGACCCGGAGGAGGCACTCTACCCTTTTCCAGCTCAAGAACATGGTCTCAGATCGCTCCAGTGAGAGGTGGAGATCATGATCTGATGAACTGGTAACTTTTTACTTACAAATTAATTGAATGAGGTCAACGAGGAAAGACTTGTCAATCCATCCTTAAAGAGCCGAAGAAGTATAAAGACCAGTAAGTTGTAGTTGGTAAGTCCAGACCTTATTTGGGAGTTCTGTCACGAATACTGTGACATAATAGTTCAGAAAATGTCATAGAAAATAGAAAAAACTGAAAGGGTTAAAAATATAACCCAAACAGTATGTAAATATATCTATGTAGCATCGCTTGAGACTAAATTCCAATTATCTGCTCTCCTAAAGACTCAAAGTTCACAACAAAATGTATTTAACTGCCAAAAAAGGTGAATTTTGCAGGATATGTCCCCTTTAAAATGCCAAAAGCAAAAAACAAGCACACAGAAAACTGAATCATGAAAGATGCAAAACACCTAGAAAGAGTAAAGTTCAAAGAGTTCTGGGTGAGATTCCCGATCACATTTGGGAGATATAAATAGCACGCTTGCATGACAACAACACAACAAGTTTCGCGAAACCCCTAGCTGTTGTCAGTTCAATTGCCTGCCCTGTCATCTTCAATATTTCAGCTCTTCTGGTTGGCCACGCAGACATAACCTTGACGGCCATCTGCATTGCAGCGACTGGTTGGGGGGGGGGGGTGTCCCCCACTCCTGCTACTACACAGCCTGCACTGCTGTTACTGCAGCACAGGACACCTCTGCTACATTCCTCTGCTGTCCTCTTCCTCCCCTACACCTCACCTTGATTACCCCCCCCCCCCACACACACACCCACACACACACACACACACACACACACA
>NW_013952406.1:2335008-2342023 GCF_001266775.1 Austrofundulus limnaeus
CACACACACACTCCCTCACAGTCCCTGAGCAGAAAAACGAGGGGGGGGGGGTGTGAAGGATAAAAAGGCATCATGCACCATCCTCTGAAAGATGTACTCTGCGACCCTCACGAGACACAATCACCCGTACCTGTCCTTGAGAGCAATTCGATGTTTTTCCTTCGTTCTTTTTTCAGGTGGGATTCTTACTCATTGCCTACAAGGTTTTGTTTTCTCTGCTACACCTCCTCGCGCACACCTACACACACACACACACACACACACACACACACACACACACACACACACACACACATCCACGCACATACACACTGTTAGACCTGAACAACACTGACAAAGAACACACCTGACTAGATTATGCAGCACGATCACCGTTTTCAAACACCCACCATGCGTGTATTTTAAACATTCAAAGCTGAGAGGCTATTTAGACGGTTGGAGTATTGAAAGAGGAGATGGAAGCTAAAACTGGCGAGCGTTCAGTGAAGTCCAGTCACCTGTGGAGGCGCGGGGGAAGCTCAGCGTAGGTAGAAGAGCAGGCGAGCTCACTACAACACAGCACGCACGGAACCTATGGTAAAAGCGATTGTTTTCTCCCAAACCTCCAGCTCTGCGTTTGGTGGAGAAGCAGGACTACGGTCTCTGAGCAGGCTTTGATCTATGATGCATTTCCTTTCTGACACATTCCACGCCTGCGTCCGTGAAGCCCACTCAACTCTATAAATAATCCTCATGATCTTGATGCTTGGCTTGGCTCCTTCTGTCTCGTCAAGAAGCTGGCAAAGCGATTCGCAGGCTGTTCAGAAGCCAGGCATCAAGAACCAAAGAAATACTCCAGATTGGTATATCGACGCCTGTTTATTTTCAGGCTGCGGGACGATGAACCTTTTAATGCACTTCTTATGTTCTTTATTTTAATTGTCTTTCATAATCACCATTAAAGGCCTAGCATTCCTTGAAGGAATGCATATCTCCCGCTGCCTTTCATGAGTGTGATCTCATTAGATATTGTGAGATTTCATGAGTTGTGTCTGAGTATGTTATAAATGACTCATCTACAACCACTTTGACTTCATGGTTTTCTCATCAGAAAGGTCAGTTCATATTGATCATGACTGATTTAAAAGAGCAATAAAATAGATTAAACATCCATGGAAGCAAATACTTAAAAAGCATAAAAAAAGAAAAACCTTTCTTCAGACACAGAACAACTCTAAACATTTCACATGTCAAGGTAGAATCTTTTGCCTGAATTTCATACATCTGAGTAGCCTGGTAAAAACCAGACCCTTGTCATTCGCTTTGCTTCGTACGAGGGTCTGGACTCTCGGCWGTAGAGAAGCGATTCTTGCTGGAGGCGTGGCCTCTGCTGAAGTTTAAAATGATTGGATCGGTTGGCTGCGTCGTATGTGTGCCAGTTCCACTGTGACGGAGGCTAAGCTAAAAAGCTAACCGGAAATTGCGTGCGTTGTAAACAAGCCTACTGAGAGGATAGAAGTACTGAGCCGAATGAGACGACTGTTAATGAGAGCTGCTGCTTTGTCAGACAAATTTAATTTAATTTAGAAGTCTTATCAACACTAACTGGCTTCATTCACTTCCTCCACTGTTATTGCTGTCATTGCTCAGACAATGACTTCCATCCAATTTTTGAAAAAAAAAAATTCTTTATACTTTATTTGATATAAAAATGGTTTTAAATTAAATCAATGCAAAAATAAAAATTAAAAAATAATGTACATGTTATGTACCGCAGTGTTTCACTTATACATTAATGGATAATGCCACAGGAGAGAAAGTAAAGCACCATCTTACTCCAAGGAAACTTTCAACAAAATTACAAAAACTCTTCAYGACAGGTTCTTTTTCTATTTAAAAACTAATTCTCCTCAAGAAAATGAGTTCTGCTGTTGGTAATAGTTATTCTATTCAAAATATTCCAACCAAACAAAAGGGAGACGGGAGTGTTTGCATTCCTTCTGCAGCCAAATTAGCTATAAATTCTTTGTGCTCCAGTTTTTTTAGATTGTGTGCTGTTTCAATATAAAAAACAGCACAAACTAATGTTTGCTTTTATTCAGCTAGCGCTATTATTTTAGTTCAGTGTTGTTCATCTGGTCTGATGTGGCTGCCTTTTACTCTTATGTAGAAAGTTCACTGGCTACATGAAGTTCAGATAACTTTATTTTTTTAATATCAGAAGGTTTTTTTTWAATACACTTACGATACCTATAATAATAATAATCTCTGTGGGCTGCAAATATAAGCATATTGGTACAGATTGTGTTGCCTGTTGTGTTACAGCACTGAACATGATGTTCTACTTTAAAGTGTCAGTGACATTTTTTTTTTTTGTAAAAAATACAAATGCATTGTTGGAAAGATAGCATTAATAAAAGTTTGAAGAAGAAATTTCACACCATTGAGATGAGCAGTTGTTAAGATATTTGCATGGGAAGTAACAGGAAGTGATGTCAAAGGGGAATGTCCTGGGGTGGAGCTTCTGGGGGGGGGTTGCTGGGAGGGCAGCACGCCCCCGGCCTGGGCCCATATGGGGCCCGGGTTGGGGCCCAGAGTCCTCATGATGGTGCAGAGCAGCGAGTGGACCGAGACCTGCCAAAATTAGATTCATTTTTTGCCCAAAGCCGGAGCTGCTCTCGAGTCAATTTACAAAATCACACCGCGCCAACAGGAAGAGCAAGCACAACTTCCATATTTACAAAATAAATCCCTAAAGAAAGAGCAATTTTGTCAAAATGTTGGTTATATTAATAATTATATGGGTATATTTATACAAAAATGCTGTCAAAATACATAATTATGATTAGGAAGAAGATGGAAACATGCAGCTTGCAACATATTCATACACACATGATACACGTGAATTTTATTCTGAAATCAGAAGTTTCAGAAAGTCAACAGTGATGCAGTTTCAACTGTGTTCAGTCCATCTTCCACAGAATGACTTATTTCGCTCAGACTTCTACATTTATCACTGAATTTATTGTRCGATCTCGCATTTCCTGCGTATTCTTCTCCAAGCTGGAACCTCTTCCAGGGACCAGATAACGAACAAAATATTTTTTGTGGATCTGGTAAAAATGCTTCCATCCAGCAGTAACTTATTCAGTCAGGTTTTCACCACCCTCCATTTATTTTTGACTCTTCCAGTCACGATCGCAAACTCTGAGTTAAAACTCACTGCTTACGTATCTTGCACAGGCCTACATGTCAAACCCTTTGGTCATTTACCTGTATAATGAGCCTCAAAAATCCATAATTTTAGCAATAAATAAATAAATCCGTATTAACACACTGGGGGGGGGGGGGGTACTGGCAGACTGTCGGCCGCAGAGATTTCTGCACTTGAGGTAGGGCAGAGCAGGAAGAAATGAGGATGGGAGAACTTATTTATAGTGGCAGAGCAGGTTGGAGGATGATGTTATTTATTGTTTTTTAATGTCCTACAGGCTCTGAAATATTAAATAAGTTTGAAATTACATTTTTTTAATCCATAAAACTAAAAAAAAATCTGGGAGTTTGTCCTGTTTACATTAGTATAGGCCTATCTGCAAAATGAGGAAAAAATTACAGACAATCCGTACAACTTGACATGCTGCACTTGAGGAGCACAGTGGGACAGGAGAGACTGAGGACTCATGTTGTCTACTGAGAATAAGATCAAAGAAAATACAGAGCATCACGGACGAGTTCTCGGAGCGCAAGGCTCGTCGTATGTCCTTCAACAGTGGTGAGTAGCTACTTTTTTTTGAAATTGTGTTTGTGAACACGTGGGCCGCTGTGTCAGTTTTACTGAACTTTAGCTACTGACAGGCTCTGAGTTGAAAAAGMTAAAGCTGGTGTCAAAATGACCCGACCACTVTCCGTGGTGCTGAACTGTTTTGAATTTGTGTTATTTCATAGCTGAATGTTTTAATTGTTGTATTGGTTTGTTAYACTTCATGTCTGTTTGATGGACTTCAAATTAACAGTCGCTCGTCAAAATTATTTTAATAAACAAAGACCAGGGAGTTCTTTTTATCAAAGATACCCCTTTGATGTCACTTCCTGTTTCACTTTGGCTGAACCAAATTCAAGACAATATTATGTGACAAATGGGGTAATGTGTATTGTGCTAAGCTATTTAAAAATAAAGTTTTTCTTTGACTTTTTGTATTTGAAGGACCTGCATGTCACACGTCCTTTATTATGGAGGCAACTGAAATGTTTTATAACCCACTTCAACATGGCTACTACAGCTAACCAACCATAGCAACACAAATTGCTACAACTCATTTGTTCAGCTTGAATTTAAAGTGGTAGTAGCTGAGAGTTATCCATCCATCCGTCCATTTTCTTCCGCCTATCCGGGGTCGGGTCGCGGGGGCAGCAGCTTCAGAAGGGAGGCCCAGACCTCCCTCTCCCCAGCCACTTCTTCCAGCTCCTCCGGGGGAACTCCAAGGCGTTCCCAGGCCAGCCGAGAGACGTAGTCCCTCCAGCGTGTCCTGGGTTTTCCTCGGGGCCTCCTCCCGGTGGGACGTGCCCGGAATACCTCACCAGGGAGGCGTCCAGGAGGCATCCTTACCAGATGCCCGAGCCACCTCAACTGGCTCCTCTYGACGTGGAGGAGCAGCGGCTCTACTCTGAGTCCCTCCCGGATGACCGAGCTTCTCACCCTATCTCTAAGGGAGAGCCCAGCCACCYTGCGGAGGAAACCCATTTCGGCCGCTTGTATCCGGGACCTCGTTCTTTCGGTCATGACCCAAAGCTCATGACTATAGATGAGGGTAGGAACGTTCCTCTGAGAGCCGCTCAGAGTCGCTGAGAGTTATTCACAGCACTATTTTATAAACATGACTGAATATTTAGATTTTATTTAAAAAGATGAACAAACTCCAACATTAAAACGACTCAGTTTATCTAATAATACAGTATAACAGTCAAAAACTGTTTGTACAGAGAGTGGAAAATGTTTTTTGCTTCATGTAATCTATAGGTTTTCTGGAATCTGAATATCTATTTTACCTAGAAACAACTAAGAGATGCACAAACTGAATCAGAAGAAATGTAGGACACGTTGTGAGCGTTGGTTAAAGGCTCAGTGAAGGGAGGAACGAGGACATGGGAGCAGAGTGCTTCCATGTGGCCACTTCACAAAAGAGCTGTGGAAGGAGGTGACCTTTGGGTTCGTCCCGAAAGCTGGCTGGACAGCAGTGAGGAGAATCCATTTTGCACAGTCTTGGTGGTTTGATACAAACGACTGAACAGCTGAGGCGAGGCGTGGACGAAATTATTATTATTATTATTTTTTTATTTTTGCATCAGACTCACAGAAGGGAGGTTTGTGAGGACAATAAGGAGGACTGAGGGCTTTATTTTTAGGATTAGCTGAACTTTTTTCAGTGTGAGGAGTGAGTCAAGGTTCCATGAGAGGGAGCTGAACAGGATCCGAGGTGAATTGGATAAAAATATGTAAAAAGTTGCTCTGATATCCAGAGCTCAATAAAAACTGACCCAGTTTCATCAGAATCTGCCTAACATTTTAGTTGACAAGAACAAAGGGAATAAAAATGTTTCATTTTGAACTATTTTTGATCAACAACATGATCTGTGTATTGTCACATGCTCCCACGAGAACTGGGTGATTTCAAATTTAGCAATTTTCAGTTTTGAAACGATAAAGTTCTCTGGAGAGGAAATGAAACATTTCTGCACATTTAATTACAAGTCAAAACTAATAAAGGAACGTTATAACAGAACAAAAAATTTTGTTTTAAAAATAAAAATGAGAACCTATAAAGCCAACCCTATGACCAGCCCCCCTCATTTCTCATGTTGTGGTTTTTTTTAACACATGGAAAGATTATTTTATCACATATGGGATTCACAGGCACAAAACAATCAACACACTGCAGATAATCTTATGCAAAACAATCCTCAGGAGTGCTTCTGTATAAAAACTCGGTTTAAGGGGGTTGAGGAAAGTAATCTGCGGAGCGTCTCCCACAGCTCCCTCTGGACTTTGCTCCATCATGACCACCATCTCAAAGCGCTTTCTGTTGAGTCAGAGAACTTCAGCGGAGACGAACGGCACAAACTCCCACAGAAATGAGAAATAATAGAAGCTCAGATGACGAGTTGGATATGTGGGCGAAACAGTGTTTTGTTGTTTTTGTCTTTAGGTCTGTGGCGTCTTGGTATGGTTGGTGTTGCAGCTGCCTGTAGAGCATTAAGAACTTGAAAGCCTTCCGCCAGCAGCTGAATAGACGGTAGTTTCCGGCAGCAGAACCACATCAGTGTTTAAGAGAGGATATTCCCGGTCTCCACCCCCGGCTCATATCATCATTGCTCTGTGCGGTGAGCCACGAGGCTTGTTTTCTGAAAACAGCTTCGAAGGCAGAACAGATTCTTCGCTTCAGTTAACCCTTACCAGCTTCATTACACCGTTATCTCGTTATTACCCGCCACCAAAAGACAGACAAGCATGTTTTACTCATGTCTGAGTGTTCATGTGGCTGACTGTAAATTCTCCCACGAGTCACTGAATTTCAGTGAAACTCGCAGCAAGTATTACTAAGATGCACATCTACAACTTTTCAGAGTGAGCCCTGTTCAAGATGGCCGCCAAAGCCAACTCACCACTGCTTGTTTATTAGAGATCTCCTGAACCACACTGGATCTTTTTTTATTTAACTTTCAGAAATAAATCATTGGATGTACAGCTAAAGCTGATTAACTTTTGGAGTTAAACTAAAGACACAACTAATTGAGAAAATAAATAAAATCAGTTGATTTTTTAAATGTGAAGGAATTATTTAGTAAAAAAAACATTATGGTCTTTTAACAAATATATTATTTCATCAGTTCAAACTATTGAAGTTTTATAATTTGGTTGATTATAGTATCTTACAAATTATTTTTACTGCTCATAGAAATATATTAGCTGTAAATATTTAATTGAAATTTGTTAAAAGAGAGAATCAATATAAGGGAATAGAATAGATTAGATAGATAG
>NW_013952406.1:2342898-2344797 GCF_001266775.1 Austrofundulus limnaeus
AAATAGACGACAGTGATTCTTTACACACAAAGTCATCGTAAGGTTTAAGCAAAAGAGCTACAACTCTGTCATAAATAATCTAAAAACTCTGGAGGTGATAATTATAATTTCAAGGAATGCTGGCTGGTTATTTTCCAAGCGCACTGAATCTCAACCATATATGAAATGCTGAATAACGATGGAGGTTTTCCTTTAAAGATTACCAAAGTCAACAAAATCATTATTCACTTTTCTCCAGAGACAAAGAGGCACATGTAAAGAGTTTTCCTAATTAAAAACAAAAGTACACAGTATGAAACTTTATGCCCTTCAGAAAAGAAAAAAGAAACATATATATTGTTGCAGAGCTGCTGAGATGACAAACCAGACATGTGGGTGTTTTAACGACTTATAAATGAAACCAAGGTCAAAGAGCCGCGCAGGGCTTCAGGTTGGARCGAGGCAGGAGAGGAAAACATCACAAAGCTCAATTAATTAATTCAAACCTGACAAATTCTGACCCACTTTGGCTTTTATAGCTTTTAACATTTAGCAGAGGAATACATTATTCCCCCACCCCCAAGAGGAAACATTCTGAGCTACATAAGAATAAAAAAGATAAAAATCCATACATTTCACAGTTTTAAAGGTTTTGCTGTTTTTAAATGAATTCCACTCCAGTGACAAATCTTCTCTAGCTTAGTTTTATTTGAGGCGATGCTAACGAACAGTCAGGAGCAGGAATGAGACGGAGTAATCCAATTCATACGCAATTATCATTCTTTCCCAGAATTCACCAAATTTCCTTCATATTGTCATTATCACCCACYGCTGAAGGCGTAAGGGCATCATTTTCATCTCTATCTGTGCATATGTGTTTGCCTGTCTGTTAGCAAAATATCTCATGAAATACTGAACAAATTGTAATGAAACTTACAGAAATTAACGATTGGATCGACATTTATAATTGATMAACTTTTAGAGAAAATCTAAATCAAGACTGTCACCGCAGCTAAACAAACATGGTCGACACAAAAATGGGTATAACCCAGCCAATTTTACAGATATTGAGCTAACATTTGGGGTAGTAGTAGTTGAGAGTCTCCCTCATTTGAGCAGTAACACATTTCACAAGATTTTCGGATAACCTCATTAAAAAAAGCATTCTTTCCCAACATAAAATTCCTAATTTAAAACACTTACATAATTCTTGCCAAGGCCAAAGAAATGCTACACTTTCATTTATTTTCAAGGTACACATATCTTCTTTAGTGAGCTTCATACCGAGAGCTGAGTATACGACCGCGGCTTGTTTTTCCTTATTTCCCCCCCCATATTGTGTGTCTGAAGTTGTTYAGTTCCTTAGTTGCTCAGACAGAAGCTCCTTTGTCACCTCCTGCACAAAGAGCTTATTGTGATTTAACATGCTGCATCCGTGAGCGTCCTGGCTGATTTACTGCACTCATTAAGGACAACAGCATTGCCGGGTTTGCACTTTCTTGCTGTGGGTGTGCAGGAGAGACTTAACAATATTGTAACACTGCAGAAAGGTAATAATAACAGAGAAAGGTTTACTGCGCAGTCAAGGAATAAAAGCATCCTTCTCACTTTCTTTATTCCCTCTGTTTGCTTCTGAACGGCGGAGCCAGCTGAAGATCAGAGAACGTGAAGCCACAATTCAAACGYAGATCGCAATGTAACAACTAATCTCAAACATACAGGGGGGAGAAAACAGGAACTGCTTCATTCGATACGAGCGTCATCAGTGAGGAAACGTCATGTTAAAGTGGGCCTAGGGGAGGAGGGGTGGGACTTTTTTTTCCCCTGGAGGGCAACATAAAAACTGGGACTTTTGTAAAAGTTTGGACCAAGAAGTTTCTGACAAATATGACTTTCATAATTAGTTGTGAAAATGAGTCT
>NW_013952406.1:2344902-2356925 GCF_001266775.1 Austrofundulus limnaeus
ACCTTCCTCACCTTCAAAATAAAATCACAGTAAAAGACGGTTTTAAGACAAAAGCATAGGTTTTATTATGAATATTTTATGTAGGATTATAAAGATTTTCAGCCTGGATGTAAGGATAGGCTGCCCATCAGGATTTTATATAGGATTGTGGAGGAGGGCATCAACACACACAGATTTGTTTATATTTCCCCGTGAGCATCGTGGATTGACTTCCATTCATTTTCTTGTAATTTTATAGCCTATCCTTGAYCATTTACCCTAAAATTAACCTCACAGGTACCTACCTGAACCCCACACCTGAAATAAGCATTCGTACCCATGGGGACCGGGCGTTGGTCAACCACAATGCACATTCGGTCCCCACRAGGCTGCCTTTTTCTGGAAAATGGTTCCCACGATGTAGCAAAACTGCACCCACACACACGCTCTTACGTAAGATTACGGAATTTACGTAGGGGAAAAAAGTAACGCTGGATTGAATTGTGAAAACACATACCAGCTACTGTAGCCAGCGCAATTTATTATTTGCATGTTTCCTTGGGAAGCCCAACGCGGTTGGTCTCTCTGATGCTTAGGAAGCCTCCGAAATGTACGAAGGGGGAAAAAAAAGATAAACTGAGACTGAAGATTGAAAACAACACAAAAGCAGCTAATGAAACTACAATCATTACCCACCATCTGTATCCAGGTCGGTTCAATTAATTTTTGTGTTTTCCTCTAGSTTCATAAAATAACTGCGGTCAACCCTCTGCTGCCCATGTCGTTAATGAAAGTTTACGAAATATGCGTAGGTGAAAAAAGTTACGACTGGATCGTTAATTGTGAAACCAGCTCACAGCGGCTGCTGTTAAAACTGCTACCCATCTCCTCTGTCCAAGCCAACGCAGTTTATACTGTATGTGTTTCCTCGGGCTTCATAAAATAAATGCGGTCGACCACTCTGCTGCTCCCTAGAGGCTGTGCTCACCGCCCATAGTTTGTTTGTCCATCAAGCATTTGCCCTAGTGTTTACAACATTATAAGTTCTAAAGTGTTCTGCCACATGTCCTTTTGGAGAATACTACAACAACGTAAGGGCCACGTATAAACACCACCACCTCTGGCGAGAGTGTGTGCGCCCTGGCCAAAGAGCAACTAACTGAGCTCTTGCACGCACACCCTCGCGCCGTGTTCAACACGTCAACTATAAACCAGGCTTTAAGCTTACGAAATGTACGGAGGGGGAAAAAGTTACGGACGGAAATTAATATAGAGTAAAAAAAGTAAAAACTCAGTGCACCGAAGCATGGCAGGATGTCCTGAGGTGTCACCAGCTGATAGGGGGCGTCGTAAAGCAGAACAGCCCCTCTAGCTAAGTGCCTGCTGCCCACGAATGATTGRGGAGACAAAAAGTTTGCTCACATTTTAGAAAAAAAAATGAAGAAAATGTAGCATATTTTAACTTTTCCCTGCACCACACCAGTAGACGACGAAMATTTGATAGCTCAAGATCCAATTGATTTAAAAACGCAGCCTGAGAGGCTCCATTCTCACATCTTTTTTTTTCTTTGGCTTCGTGTCCATTTTTATAAAATACATTTGCAATGACGTCAGTCAAAACACAGTTGACTTCTTTTGAACCCAAATTGTTCTTGACAGTGACCTCTCTCCAGAGGGAACTTTATCTGTCCAACAGTTGGTTCACGTTTTACTGACACACTAGAAAAATATGAGCAAAACAATGCAGAAAGCTCTGTTTTTACGTTCTCTCAATGCATAGCTGAAATAGTAAAGGCAGTAATGGAGGGATATTTTGAGATAATTTGGCAGGCTGGAACCCATCAACCAAAGAGCTTTAGAACAGAATATATAGTACTTTTCTACTATTGTTGTCAACTCAAAACGCTTTTAGACTGCAAGCCACTTGCACAAAAACAACCAGAAAGCACTTCTAGTTCATGAAGTCTCTCAGTGGCCATGCAGTTTTGCTGTTTTTTTTCAGAAACTTAAAATTATGAGGCAAAATGGGGCTCAGCTGTGCCCCAACAGTTTCTGACCAGTGAGATACCCCCTCTGAGCGTCGCACCCCTACATAATTTATTAATATGAAACCTAAAAGGAGGTTAATAGAGTGGCCTTGTTGCCTAGCAGCTCTACAACATCTTTCATTTGTAAATTTCTTCTTCAAAGAAGGTCAACAGACTCCGGGGCCGGTGCTGGAAGGAAACACTTTGATCTGACAGAAAAAGACAAAGGCAGTCAGGAAATACAGAAACACACAGTCAGTTCACAAGACAGCTCTGTTTAATAGAAATCTTATTACTAGACATGTAAAGTGAAGCCATGTTCTCTGTTTAACCTTTATCTCAGCAGACTATAGTCTCACTGTGATTAGGATCTTATCAGGCAACGATTAGGAGCTGAAACTAATGACGCTCCGATTGGAGCAACGCATTTCTGTTCAATGAGCAAAAGAACAGAAATACTGCATGAACATCATTTGAAAACGAGTGTGTTTGACAGAGTTTACAGCGGAAATCAGGTTTTAGTTGATGTGCACAAGCCCTGACAGAGAAGCTGCGCGTCGCTAACACAGAAACCCATGCAGCTCACTAATAGTGTGAGAGAATTGAGAGCAGCCGAGCGCCGCTCACTGAGCCCACGGTACATCTCGTTCCTGAGCTGTGCAGAGGTGGTCTGAAGGACATCAATTTCTGTGAGTACTGCCAGCGCGTGGAGAAAACAATGAACAGAGGCAAAGTGACTCATCTTTTTCTAACTCTGTTCAAACAGGATGAAAAGCTGGGAAATCAATACGCAGGTTGATGGGACTGAAAAGAAGGCAGGTGAAGCTGTGAGCCGTGGTGTTTTATTATTTATTTTTTTAGCATCTAGCTGCTAATTCTGATCGAGTCAAATGACAGAAACAAAGGATTAMCAGTTAAATTAAAGGCTGCTTCCTCTCATGTCGGAGTTTTAGGTCGTACTCACACCTGACAGTCCTGTACTGTTCAACGGGGGAGTAAAATTGCAAAATTTGGTTACATTTTCATTTGGTGCAATTCACATTCACACTGCCATATATGTCAAGTTTGTACGGATTGTCCGTAATTCACACGGACTTTCTGCCATTTTGCAGGTATACGTGTATAAAGCAATCTCACCGATTTTTTCATGTTTTACGGATTTTTTTCAAAAACTCAGTCCATTTCCAACCCACTCTGTTAGAAATAAGTTCCTCTGTCCTCATTTCCTTCTGATATTGCTGCAGCCAACAGTCCACCCGCACTCCCCGAGTGTGATTAGTAAAAACATTTTGTGAAAATTATGGATTTTTGAGGCTCTTTATACAGCTAAATGTTCGAAGGGATTGACATGTATGCACTGCACTTTGTCAGACGAACCGAACCCTGTGAACAACCTGTTCCCCGCCTCGCCTGTGGGGGGCGCTGCACCAAGAACCACTAGCTGCGTTTCCGTTGCAAATGTGCGCAAAACTTTGTCGATATTCTGTCAATGTCGAAAAACACAGTTTCGCAACTGCGGTGCTTCAAATAAGAAATGCTATTAAGGTCACGCGTGAATACGTTTGTTCTTGTGATAAGTCATTACAAACATGGCGACAATGGATGTAAACACATAGCGTGTTGCTATCGCGACACTAGCGCTCATCATCAGAGGAGACGTCGGCGTCGTTTATCGAGGCTTTCCAGCGACAAGCCCCTACTTGGGAGCGGCTACGTATGCTGTGTTTTTGGAATATTGTAGTCGGTGAGTTTACTATTTTATACCACTTCTGTGATATCACTACTGTATCTACTTCCTGTTATCTTCTCCGTCATCGTCTTTTTCGCCAGTAGAAACAGCCGGTTGTTGATCACGTGACTCTCGTGAKGCGAAAAAAGTGTTTCCATTGCAGTTTTGCGAAAAACACCAATTTCGATACGGCCAAAAAAACACCTCAACCTAGCGCAAAAACATTTTGCCGAAAAATGTAATTTTGTTCAAAACTGACGTGTTTCCAATGAGCAAATTTATTTTCGAAATTCTAATTTGCGCATTTTCATGGTCAGTGGAAACGCAGCTACTGAAGGAACGGACACGAAAACCTCAGAAGAAGTAGGATTTATTTTTTGATTTTGGCAAATGTATCAAACAAATAGACTTCAACAAAGAGCTCAGCATGAGAGGAAGATGAGGCGGAACCACAGAGAATATTGTTTTCCACACAAGGCGACTGAGACACTCCGTGTGAGGCGATGTTCACCGAGGAGGAGCTCATCCAACTTCACAGCAGAGATGTCCACCTTATACAGACGTCTAGTGAGGTATTTACAAAATATGAGTAACTTGATTACTATTATTACTCAGAACCTACGTTATAGTCCACTTCCTGCTTTTGGAAGCTGTCTCCGGTCCGCTTGGCGTTCACACATACAATCGAACCGAGACCTAGGTTTGCAGGTGGATTAGAGTTAGCTTTTTTTTGGTCTGAATTACGCGTTCACACCTCCCTAAACGGACCGGACTTTCTACACAAACAAACTAGAGTTTGATTTAAGCAGACTAAACAGGGCTACTGTGAATACAACCTTTGACTGAAACCATGTTGAATAAAATGACCTTATCAGGTCACTGCGAAAATTGTCCATTTAACCAAGTCTTTCAATCTCATATTCAGGCAAAAAGTATTTTCAGTTTTGTTTTGAGACTGATACTGTATACTAAGAGCAGAGTTGGATTATTAATCTTGTTAGCCTGGAAATTTTCCTTATTTCAAGAAATCTTACCAAGTGCAACTRTCTTACCCCACTGACAGATTATTTCACTTAATTTGAGTCTAAATCTTTTTCAAATTTCTTCTTTCAGTGGCCATAAATTAACTATTCTTCATCACTCAGTTTTCAGTTTGCAAGAATTCAGTTCAGTTTGTTGGAGTTCATCAAACAACGTTGTAAAGCTTATTTAGAAAGTTCTTTAGCAGCAAAAACGTCAAAAGTGCAGTTTTTCTGTCTCTGTTTGTCTCTATAAAGAGCAGAGTCAGCATGAAGCAATCAAGTCAAGATGACTGAGAAAAGCTTCACATCAGTTGGTCTGAATTTATCGAGCTTATTTAAACTTTATTTTTCATTCCTTTGCCGTTGAATCAGTGTTTGTGCTTTCAGCCTAAATCCAGCTGTGTCCCCCACTCCCACCAACATTTCAAACAAACATCCCTTCATAACAAGGAAAGAAACAAAAAGGAAAATCTTAGGGAGGCAGATGTTTCACTTTGTCTCCGAGAGTCCGTTTCACACACAAACATGCACRCAGAGATCCAGCCAGCTCACCACATTTTTCCAGCTGATTGTTCAGCTTTCAGCTTCTGCTTTTTAAAGCAAAGAGAAAATGTCTCTCAGCTACACATCCTCTTTCACTTTTCGTCAGGCTCCTACACCGATCAAAGCTCGGCTTTCTGTCGGGGCTGTAAGAAAAACAAGAGGCCCAAATGACGAATCCTCCTACGTGTGTTTTATCTAATAAGAAAATAACGTTTATCAGACCCATTCTCTAATGCTTTTCTATAATGACTATTTAATAAGGAAACATGTTTTAGTAAACCTCTGACTTTGTTTATTGATGATCAACTACAGCCTTTTTGATAGAGATGCACATTAATCGACAGAAATCAACCTGAAAAATGACTACATTTGAAGATTAGTGGTAAAACCAGTTGGGTGCGCTATCAGGCTAGCACCAAAAACTAAATCTAAATGGTTTTGGTTTAAACTGTTGAAATCAATGTAAGCAAGAAAATTAAAACTGCTTTTAAAAAATGGCAAAAATAACAAGTTTAAAGGAGATAGAAGGTGCTGTGTAGAAGCTCATTATCACATTATAAAGAACTTTACTTTAAAAAAAGAGAAAATCATTGAAAATTGTTCAAATCTAAGATGATGGCAGTTCTTTATCTCGAGCAGGGGATGACTGCAGCTTCAGAGCAGTAAAAGGGCAAACGGGACCACGTTTTGTCTCCAAATGCAAAATGTTTATCGGGTTACAAAAGAACATAATTATACGCAGATACAGATTTCCATAAACGCAGATTTTCTTTTGTATAAACACGGAGCTTCTCGTGACATTTGAGGATCAGGCCATCCATTCGCTCCACACAAATAATGTGATATTTAAACATAAAAGCATGTGAAGCACTTCGATTAGACCTGGAAAATAACCCACTTACAAAAAAAAATACACCTCTTTATATTCTAAATTTTCAATGCAAATGAGCGTGCACCATATTTAAGTTAAAGTTAAACCATACAGGGTCAGGGGTCCTCCTTTTTTGTGTTGCTTTCATGGCAATCCACCTCCTCAGGATTACAGAAACGTGTTCTCACTCTGGCCGTCTCGAGTCAATAATGCATTTCTACGGTGCGTGTTTCAATTTCTATTGAACAGCTCCATCAAYAAAGGATGTAGCAGGTTACTCGACACAAGCTTGCAAATAAGCCCACAGACACGACGACCCTAACAGAAACTGGTGTCRCACAAGTGGCTCTGGCACATCTGCATGTCCGATCACCACGTCTGTCAGTCAGAAATCAATATTTAAAGAGAGGGACAGCAGAGGCCGGGCTTGGAGACGCTTATTAGTTACTGCTGTTCGCCGGGGTTCTGTATCACCTACGCAGCATCGAGTCTGGGAAATGCAATCCCGTTCACCCCTCTTCCTCTATCTGTCTCTCGTCTGGTGGGAGGAGGGGCAGAGCAGCTGAAGAGGGAGGACTGGCTCATCCTCCTACAAGGACAAACTTTGGTGCAGAAAGGAAGGCATTCAGCAACATTAGCAAACCGCGCACGTGTTTGTGTGGCAGGAAACGAAGTGCTTTAGTTTCACAATGACGTGAAGTCTGGACAGGGCCAACATGTGTTGGTTGCACGTTTGGCTCATAATTTGGCTTCTCCGATAGACGAGCAACACCCGTCTCTCGYCAAGGTAACAGATTTGAAACAAACGTTCACAACAAGCTACAAACTTTAGCAGGTTAAATATATCAAGTGYACTACTGCAGCCTCGCTACAGAGGCTAACAGTGGTTCTTGGTTTCTGGCATGCCCCTTCTGTCAGGCTCCTTCTTCARGGACAATGAGTTCGTAAAAAAATATTTGCTTGTTTGCTTGGAACTCATTGGCGCACCCCTGACTATCCATTTTTCTTCCAAACATCAATTTGTTCTACAATTTTTGGGCTACTTCAACATCTTCAACATTTATGCCCTGGGTGCTATGACACTTTTTCAGCTATTTAGCTTTTTTGGCCATTTTTTCTTAATGAAAATGAATAGAGCTGTCCTCTATATTAGAGGTTCCCAAACTTTTTGTCTTCTGTCCCACAAAATATCCATGGCAAAAACTTGTGACTCCAAATATTACTGGTCTGAGTACAAGAACTCCGTTAATAACCCTAAAAACACAGGCTTTTTGACAATCTAAACAGCTTGTACACAAATATAAAAATACTTATTTTTACTTATTTTGTGTTTTTGTAATAATTATAGGAAAAATATTACAGCAGCAATCATTTCATTACCCTTTAAATTGATTTCTAAAGATTATCCAAGGTGCTTCATGACCAATAATTGGGTCCCAAGCCCAGCTTTGGGAACCAAAGTGCAGTGGTTCCCAAACTTTTCAGCTTTTTGACCCACAAAATAACAGTAGCAGAGACCTGTGCCTCCAGATACTTTTGGATGATAAACATTTGTATCAGGTCAACAAAACATGGGCATAGCAATAATATTTTATACTACATTTATCCATTTTAAATACACTAACCTCACTCCTTTGTAATAACTGAGGCAAAAATGTAATTAATTCAGAAAATATCTTCAGGACGCCACCTTGAAGTTTTGGGACCCCACTTTGGGTCCCGACCCCAACTTTGGAAAACACTGCTCTATATCATTAAAATTCTTGAAAATGTTTGTAAGTCCTCACCATCYTTTTCAACTTGGTTCTGCTYGTTTATGCTAATTTAAGCTTCCTTTGGCTTCTCTCTGCTATTTTGGCTATCTTTCTACTCCTTACTGCTATTCTTCTGCTAATTAAATTTTTTTTTGTGCTTCACCTTTTTGTGATMATTTCAGCTTCTTACTGCTTAATTCAGCAAATATATCTTTGTGCTAATTTCAGCTTTTTTTTAGAATAGTTCTTGCCTTATTTTAGCTCGTTTCAGCTTTTTTCATCTATTTCAAAATGCAATATTTTTGTACTTCTTTTATTGTTTCTCTACTAATGTTTTTTTCTTTTATTGTTTTTGTTAATTGTCTGCTAAATCCAACTTGTTTCTGCTTTTTTAGCAACATTTCAGCTCTGTTCAGCTTTTCCAACACATTTTTGCTGTTTTTTGTACTGATTTTCCTTTTTATTCTTTCAGAAAGTGTCAGTTGTTCAAATTTAACTCAATATAACAGTTTCAGCTTCTTCAGCAGCTTTCAGCAGTAAGCATTCATGCTGGATTTTTGCAGCTTTTCTAGTTCATTAACATCAGCTTGTCAGCCTGTCGATGTTTCTTCACAAAGAACAGAACAGCAGAGAACAAGTGATACGTATAAGCATATTTTTAAAGTTATAAAATATAAACAAATCTACCCGTTCACTCTTTAAATTCAATTTAAATGTTAGCTGTGAATAAATTTAAGTTACAGTCTTCTTTCTAAATATCATCATAAATAAAAATGTAAAAAAAAAACAGAGGAGTTGGTTTAAGTTGCAATTTTAGAGCAAAAATGACATTTTAATCATTCCACACGTCAGCACTGTTCCACCGACATTCCTAAAGAATAAACCGCGGTCTAACCGACAACTCGTTCTGTATTCTGGTGTGGCTCTATGAGTTAGCAGATCACCGTGTCAGGCCTCCTACTCTGAGTTCTTCTCTTCCTCCTCCTCATTAACCAATAAAAGCCTCTGATGTAAACAGCTCACACTCCCTGCAGCTGCAACCTTCACCTCCTCAGCCTCCCTCTCCATGGGTAGTTGTATGTTTTTTTCGCCATTCTCATCTCCTTACTTTGTTTCTTTTTATCTCGTTATTGGATAATCAAAATATCCCCCTGCCATAGCTTTCATTTCATTTCTGGCCAGATCTCCCTCTTATCATCCCTCCATCTCAGCTCTGGCCCCGCTGTCTGTGGCGTATGTGAAAAAAGGAAGCTCCGCCGAGTCGTCGTGTGGTTTGGTCCAAGTGTTCGGAGGATGCATTGTGGGTTTGTGGGAGGGCGGCTCTGGGGGGTCTGCTGTGAAAGCGGCAGGTGTTGCACCACATTGTCATCGTCACGGCCGACAATGCATCTTTCCTGATGTAAACAACAGCGCACACATTCACACATTGGGCCTCATGCAAGAACATGTTCGTATTCTTATCCTAAATTTCTCTTAATTTTCTTCGTACCAAGGGTTCGTATGAACGTCACATCAGATTCAACAAACTCTTCTATCTTCAGGAAAAGTGTGTAAATGAGCTGCGTAAACATGATGAATTACACTTGTTCGTGTCCAGGTGCTCGTGCATGCGGAGAGATAATTTACATAATTACCACCCCAAAAACACCATATAAGGCTACGTTTCCTGCCCCGCATACCAGGAAGTGTCCATTCATAAATCACATCGCAAAGTAAAAAAAGAAGAACTTTACGAGTTCGGAGCTTGAAGTTCTACACTTGGAGATCCACAAAAAAAAAAAGTCGTTTTTAGCAGCGTTAGCTGTGGAATTAAAGGATCTGATTAAAAGCCGAAGAATGAAACAACAACTTCTGTTAATGCCATGTCACCTGTGGGTCGTACAGTCACAGAAATAAAAATCTTAATCATATTTATCTCTCTCTGTAGTCCTGCTCCGGTTTTTCTTTGGTCAATTTTTTTTTATTTCAGTGTGAACACCTGTGCTACATAGTTTTCGCTGAACACCCCACCACCACCACCACCCCCCGCCTGGCCGTTTCCCCCCTCCTGGCCGTCGCAAGTGTCAGATGCGGTTCTGAAAAGACGCATTTTAAAATGTCTCCAGACTTCAATTAATGCATAATTTAAGTTGTTTTTTAGTTTGAGATCTTCATATTAATATTGTAGTGTCATACAACAGCATTAAAAGCCAATTTAATTTAATCTAATCGTCGTTAAAATCGAATTCCAATTCAAACAGAATAGCCTATTGTCAACATAATTATGGAGTGTGATTTATTTTCAACTCGAAATACCTTCAAACCAATGAAATATGGAGTTATTAGTGAGAAAATTCCGTCTGGATAACAGCAGAATRCTCGTAAAATATACGACAGGTCTGGACCACTCGTGAATTTTGTTCGTATCTGAAAAAAATCTTAGAATATGAAAACATTGGTGAATGCCACAAATTCTCCTAAATCACTCGTACGCACAACTTAAGAACAAATCTGTGCGTACGAACGGTTTCTGCATGAGGCCCAATGTCCTCCTCACGAGCAACGTAAACGAAATACAGGCAAACGAGGGAACATCCACATTTTTTCCACACTTTCTCACACCCTTAGGTGATTGGAGATTACTAAGAACTAAGGGAGATTGATAGAACTAAGGGAGATTGATAGAACTCCCTTAGGTTCTGTGCGAAAACCACGTGAACACCAATTATCTGACTTGATGGGGATGACTGACATGCACTGAATGCGTCTGCTCGGCTCGGCTCGTCGCAGCRGTTTTCTTGAATGCTTTTCTTGAACGCCTCCCACACTTGCCAGAAACCAAAGCTCGACTCGACAACAACAGCGTGGAAGGTAAGAAACGCTCTCAGATAAACTTGAGAAGCAGCAGCTCATTTCAAAAAATAAGAAGGAGGTAATGCCTGTGTTGGCCTTGACAGTCTAAATCAGGGGTGCCCAAACATTTTCCCCGAGGGGCCCAAAATGAAAATATATCCATGGCTGCGGGCCAAATGCAGTTATATAATACATGAAATACAAATACTTTTGTAAAGTAAAGTCCTTTATTTTTAACCATTAAGCTGTGCAATGGCCCTCTTTTGTTTTAGTCTGTGCACTTGGAGAAAGTCTGCCATACGCTCAAGTAGCAAAGGCTCATGGGACATATCATAAATTGATAAAATATGAGTTTTTGTGGCCTTATAAAGTGTGAAAATCTACATGTGGGGTTAAATCTGATCTAAATATTTCTTGTTGTCTTTTCATGTTTCATGTTTAATCCTAATAAATCAAAGGTATGTCAGCACCATGACTGAAAACTACCTTCACTACGGCCCTTTTATATAGTCATTTGACCAATGGAAATACTGTGTTTCTACCTATAGGATAACAGGTTACAACCTTGTAACTTTGGCAACTGTTGGTGGGCCAAATCAAATGGCTTGGTGGGCCAAATTTGGTCCGCGGGCCCCACTTTGGGCTCCTCTGGTCTAAATCTTCTTCCAGCAACAACCTGAAAGCACTTTTAACTTCCTAAATCTACCTGTGAGTTTAAACAAAAACAGCCAAAGCATTCAATTTAAAATGTTATTATCATAGGTGTAATAAACCTAATTACTTATATCTTATCAGTTACATTTGCATGTTGTTTTAATCATTTTAGAATTCTGTTCAGAGATGAAGGTCTTACTCCTAATTTGGGTTTTAATTGGCCGTGGATATTCATTCTGCATTTGGAGTAAACCATCAGGGTAAAAGTGTGTGACTGGAATAAAAATGGGAAAACAGAATGAGAAACTCAGCCAAAGTAAAACAAGCGGCAATCCATCAACTCCCAGTTACGCAATGGCAAGTCTAACAGAAAGGAAAAAAAAGAAACATGCATTTCAGCTTTAAAGTCAAACATTTATTGCACTTATTTTCAATAAAATGTTTGATTTAAGCCTTTGGTGATAGATTCGCAATCGTTTCTGAGTTGTGAACCAAACATGGATACCATGACCATGAGTTGGATCAAGCTGGAACCGGACTGCAAACACTTGAAATGAAAAAACGCTGAGCAATGCTGTGGTGGGTTATGCTCAGCTGTGTGGGGTGGGGGAG
>NW_013952406.1:2356954-2371748 GCF_001266775.1 Austrofundulus limnaeus
GTCACATGGTTCAGGGAACCGAGCCAAGGAAGACAGATTAGCACAGCTGTGGTAAATCTCTAATTAGTCTTTCCACTTTCTATGCAGTAGTGTTCTGGGACCTGGACAGACGTCATTTGGAGGATTTTAACTGCCTCGCTCCTGTGTTGGCTTTAATTAAAAAAACAGGCTTTGGTCAGGTGTATTTATGAGTTTGTCTTCTAAAAAAACTCATGTTTCTCACAGGAAAATGTAACACTGCACCTGTTTGAATGCACCCACGGTTGACTTGAACCAGTAGAAAGGATGTATTTTGACACTTACACTTTTTTATATAGACAAACAAAGAGTAATTGAAACATTAAACCTCAGTCTTAGTTCCAACAAAAAGTGCAAAATGATGAAAAAGTCAAAAAGGAAACTCTAAAATATCCTACTGATGAAGAGTGATACTGCTAATTGACAATGAACAGGCATTAAGTCCTATTTTAAACCTCTTAATGCAAACTGAGATTAATCGTTAAAAATCCAACTTTGAGTTAGAGTAAGAAGTTCTGGTTAGTTTCCCATTCAGCCAGAGGTCTATAAAATACTTGAAAAAAAACTAAGTAAAAGTAAAATTAGATGAACAGAAAACTGTAAAACTGTTCACAAAAATTGGGAAAGTAAAAGTAAAAGAGTGCATGAACATCTTCTTTCATGATGAGTTCTGACAGATTTAATTTTGTAACGAGTAACTAGGCATTACATTTTAATGTAAAGAAGTAAAAGTGTCGTTTTTAGCATTAAAATGTAACAAAATAAAAGTAAAAGTTGCAATTTAAAAAAAAAGGCAAAATTTCAAATCCTCAAAAAAAACTATAGTACCGAAACAAAGTACATGTACTTAGTTACTATAAACCTCTGCATTCAGCATCACATCAAAAGCAACCTTTAGACCCGAAAACAACAAACCAAAACAGCCTGTAACAGGTACATTATTACACCTGGCAGCTCCTCTCTAGTCAGTAATATCCAAGCATTTATTTTAAATAAACATAACAGATTTTTCTACAAAGTGGTGCCAATGAAGGTTTTGGATATTGTTTTGGCACGTATGCGTGCAAGCCTTCAGCTTTTTATTAGCTGCAAGTTGGCAGGACTACAACAAAAACTGGGTGGTAAAAACTGCTCTAACCCCGGATTTACACTACATGCGACTCCGCTCAGCTCCGCTCCGGTCCGACAGACGGAGGAGGGAGGGTGTGCAGGAAGGAGATCACGCGATAAATCCAGTGATAAATGTGAAAGTCAGAGCAAAAAATTAACTGTGAAAGATCAACTCCAAACAGYTGAAAACATTGATATAAAAGCTTTGGATTTCTATGGTTGAAACTGTATCGCTGTCGTCTTTGTGAAACTTCGGATTTCAAAATAAAACCCACGTGTATCATGTGTAAACATATGCTTCATGCTACATGTTGCCATCTGCTTCCCAAATAGAACAATACATTCTGACAGCATTTGTGTAGAAATATATGCATATATTTATTAATATAGCTGCAATTTCAGCAAAATCACGATGTCTTATTTTGTAAATACGGATGTTGTGCTCGTTCTTCTTCCTGTTGGTGTGACGTAATCTTTAAAAATTGACTCCGGCGCAGCTCTGGCRTCCGACAGAAATAGGATCAGATCTAATTTTGCCGGATCGCCGTCTGCTCACCGCCGCTGGCTGCCTATTTGCTGCAGAGGTCAGACCAGAGAGGAGCGGAGCCGGAACGCATGTAGTGTAAATTAGGGGTAAGTTATCCAGGCAACAGATCCGGAAATGTTAAGGGCATGGAGTCTGGATTTATAGGAGCACGGATGACTTTAAATAGGGATGTTAATGCCTGGCGGATGAAGTATTTTAAGGRCCTTAATCACACTGACAAGCCTTCCTTTAGGAAAGCAGAGCATCGGGAAGCCYGTATATATTACAGGAACTAATGTCATTGAGGAAGATTTAAACGTTTATTTTTATGTTTTTCCTGAGGTCTGGAAATGCTCTGTATAATCTACTATGTTGGTATAAAATCATGAGGCAGAAAGACCCAGGGCACAGGCAAAATCCAAAGTTCAAATAAAGTTTAATAAAATAAGGAGGGCTGTTGTGGCAGAAAAACAGTCTCAGGGAACATGGAGAACAACCACACTGACTGAAAACAGAACAATGATCAGACACAGACTGAGGACAAGACACCAAATATAAAGGAAAACTAATGAGGATAAATGATTAACACCTGGAGAAGACACAAGATGAAACAGGTGAGTGTGGGCGGGGCTGCAGGGCAGAGAAACAGGAACACTGAAACACTAGAAAAACCATGAAAACAAACACAGACGGTGACAAACTGATACTGATTCTGATTTTTGGAATTCTGAGCAGCTAATCATTGATTTTTTGAAACCACTTTATTTTGGGGGTTTGGCGCAAAAAAACCCTGTTTATTATTAATCTATCTAATAAAGTATTTCAAGGTTTAAAAAGCATAGGGTTGTACCATGTTCAAATGTAAATACGACTTTGTTCTTTTAAAAGTTACCAAAAAATTTCAATCAACTTCAGTCTAATAAACACTCAGTGGAAAACACTTTAAAGCAGTGTCAATGGGTTTAATTGAATTCTATCCGAGCACAGTTTAAGCTATACTTWATCTATATTTACACTTGTATTTATATTCACATTATACATCATAATGTAAGCCAGTGAATTCAGTTTAACTTGTTAAAATCACCACCAACACACGGCCAAGTCTACTGCAACTCTGACTTAATAAAATCAGCCGCACATATATTTGAAGCACTTCCATATGTTCATCGTTACGTAACACAGCAGCACCAGCTCTGCCTTCCTTCTGCCTGCACTTTTTTTAGTGCTTTCTTGGGGGGTGGGGTTGCTCAACAGGTCTGAGAAGGTGTTAAATTTCAATAAAAGGTGTTAAATATTGCCACGTATGTGCCCATGTGGCAACAGTTTTCTTTATTATTCATTTATAAAAAAAATATAAAGCTATTTCATTGTTTTTTTATTAAATGTGACGACAGTGTTTCGAAGGAATAACTGTGATGTAACAGTGCACGGACGTCAAGTTGTGATCAATCAGATTCATGCTTGCATCAGGTTTCTCCTTTAATGATCAAAATGATCTATTGTCATTTAGAAATGTTCAAAAACAGCATTGTCCTCAGCTTATTAGAAGAGCTTAGCTGGATGAAGACTTTGTTACACAATAAAACTGTATGGATTCACATCATTCATCTGTTTGGATCCACCTCCCTGCTGGCTGTGGGGAGATTTCAGTCCATGTTTGTCAGGTTTTACTGAAGGTGAGATAATGGACTAAAGATGCTGAACACAGAAGTGCCCCTTCGATTCTTCCCTTCCTCCTCTCCACTCGCTCCCTCTTCTCCTTTCCATTAGTACGTTTTACCAGAGCAGTTCTGACATTGATTAGTACGTTATTTCCTAAATGCTGCTCCAACATAGTAAATTTGGCATTGAGACAAACCATATAAGCAGTATTTAGTAAGATCAGGGTCCAAGTGATGTGGAGACCTCCATCAGGGTTTTTCTGACCAATGAGACAAACTAAGACCAGCTTTCTCTGATTTAAATTTAAAAAGTAAAATAAAACATTTGATCAGGTTAAAGGTTTATATGGTGAGACTTCAGCGTAAATCTCTCAACCTAATAAGAAAATGTTTACATTTTAAAGAATGTATTCCAAATGTATGGCTCAAAAAAGAATCATAAATTTAATGATTTCTTTTGAATAATTTGATTTTTCTCAGGATACTCAGTACTTTAATAAATTAGTTTTATGTTTTAGCTGAGCACAGTTACTCAAGATTAACAATAAGTAAAGTAGTACTACTAAGTAGTGCTACAGGGCCACCTTTTCTTCAGGGGTCATCAACAGATKCTTGAATCTTTTGGGGCGATTTATCCCTGAGAAATCAACGAGACAAAAAAGTGTTAAAATTAGTTGTTGATTGCTGAAGCCTTTGCATTATGGTAAGATTATATATATTTATTTTTTAAACCAACAATTGCTGGGTTGCAGATGATGTAGTATCATGAAATGCAACTGGGGGCAGGAAGTAAATGCAGCTCCGTTTGCTTGCCTAAATGCCTAAATTCTGTGCCGTGTACAGTTGTTGCAGCCGCTTTAATTGGGAGAAATATGTTTTTTTCATGTTCAGAAAGTTGTGTGTCACAATTTTAACAAAGCTTACAGATAAAAAGACGACAGAAGTGGATCAACAATCTACGGCTTAAAGCAGGAGGTACGGAAACGAACAATGAAAGGGTTTGCAGTGACCACTTTCTAACAGGTAAGGATCGTATTGTTTAAATCATATTTTCARATGTTTTATTTGTCAGTTACTCACACTTGGGTTTATAGAAGCTAATTAAATTATTTACAAGTAGATACAACTATATACCCTGATGCATCTCAGTAATCCAAGTAGAAAAATCAAAAAGAAAAAATAAGTAGGTCCTCTGGGTTCTTCTTCATCTCTCCTCAAAGACTTCTTCAGTCTGATGAGTTTCAGGTGAACTCAGCCTTATAAGCTCCACCTCCACCTGGACAAACAGGTTAGTCACATGTAAAAGAGGGCCATATCCTAACAATAGGCTTGATTGGTTCTATTGGTTCCATCCAGAGGACGTACTTATTTTTTCTTTTTGATCCAACTATATAGAAATAACAGGGGTTAACTCATTGTTAGCATTAGCGATTGCATTGTTATCATAGGCTAATTCCTTCAAATAGCACAACTCACTCCTCACCCAGGCAGAAACAAGTCGACAGACATTTAAAGCTTCTTTGGATCCTAAATGTTTGGCCCAACCTGAAACTAAATAATTGTAGCTTCGAGGCTTTTGAAAGCTTTTGTCTGGCTCGTCAAGGTCTGCAGCACCAGATAGCAAATATGGGTAAATTCTTCCGATTAAAAGGGAAAGTATTTTTATTAAAACAATATTAATCGTATCCTGTGCGTATTTTTTCATCTGCACCAGCCCATTTAGGGCATTAGCATACTCGCTGTGATCCATTTCGTTGTGTTTTGAACCGCAGCAAATCACTTCCTGCCCCACATCTGAATTTTGCGCATCATCCGGGTCACGTGACTGAAACCCAGCATCTGAAATCTGTTTCCATTTAAGACACCGTAACATTTCAGAAATTTTAAAATCAGGATCCAGACTTGAAAGAAAAGAAAAAAAAACTTGCCAGCTTTTTGAACAGAATGTAGTGGTATAATTAACATGTGGAGCACTCGAGAAAAAAACAACAACAATATTATTATTTTTAATGAGACATACTAAAGCAACACTGAGAAAACAGATCACTGCTACTTTAACACAGACAACAGTACATGGTAAATTGAGTAAATCGAGTAATTTAAAGCTAATTGAGTAGATTGTTTCACACTTACTCAACTCGGTTTAGTGGTGTTATGATGTTTTTGCATTCACTTTCTAGTGTTTCTCTGTTCCCCTGTGTATCTCTTCCCTTCTGTCTTGCCCCGCCCACGCTCACCTGTTTGCTCTTATGTCTCCCCAGGTGTTTCCCATTGTCTCTTAATTTGTTTGCTTTATACTGTATTTCTGAGTCTTGTCATCAGTCTTTGTCGGTACATTGTTGAGTGTACTCTGTCCTGTGTTTGGTCTTGCTGATCCCTGTAAGCACTTAGAGTTTTTTAAGCTGCCTCACCAGCATTTTCTGTTAATATTAAAGCTTTTTGTTCCTKTTTTGAACCTCGCCTGCGCTCTGGGTTTTTCCTGCTCCGATTCGTGTCAAGTGGAACCAGCTAACATAACTTAATTGAGTATTTTGTTTTCTTCTTCATTTCATTCATAAAAAGGAACAAAACTATAAAATTAATCAAAAAATAAAGTAAAACAAACAATGAATGAAATTGATACAGCAAGGGGGAAAATATCATTTTTAGGGTTATAGTTTAATTCTCTTTTAACTAACTTAAATTGAATATTTGAAGGTAATATTTTTATCAGCTTTACATGACTTATAAAATCCTGTTTTCAACCAAATCCTAAAATTTCAATAATTTGAACTGATGAAATTTGTTCAAATTCAACACTTCAGTTTTTAGAGTGCATAAACAACTCCTTTCATTAATTCCAGTCATATTGTAATAAGGTGCTACATTTTTAAAGTAAAGAAGTAAAAGTATAAATCAAACTTCAATCCTAAAAAACCTCTTAAAAATCAACAGAAGTTAAAAGTTTCACATTTGATTATTTTAGGAATGAATTGTATCTGCAGCTGGGATAATTGATCTAAATGTCTTTAACAGGGATGAATCTCGTGTTTATTTTAGGCGCTGATGTGTGAAACCAAGAGTCCGACCACAATCAAAGCAACACGCTGACCCTAATTCTCTCTGATTACCCAACCGACTTTCCTGTCGCACACCTAACTGAGCTTTTTGTACAATCAATCGTGCACTCAACGTTACYTTCACCCATATTCACTCCTTTGATCACACACGCGCACACACAAAGCAGACAAGTAATACATTTTAGCTTCAGCTGCTCGAGAAGCCTCTTACCCTCCTCTTCACAGACTTCCACTCGAACAACACGGACCTTTTTCACACACCTTATCAGGGCTGTTGACAACTGGGTCGCAATGTGCTGAGAGTTCACTCTCACCCTCACTGACCTGGGTTCTTAGTGTCTTAGATTACACACAAAAAAAAAACATATGAGGTACCACAAAATAAATTAAAGTAAATGACTGAATTGATAATTACAGGTTTTATAATATGAACTTTATGCATTTACTGTTGCAGTTTGGAATGATTAGCTATCACCAGCTGCCAAAAGTATAAAAGGTGATAATGTAAATTTATCTTTGTGTTATAAAGTATCTCACAAAGCCCTGTTTAATGAACCTCTCAGAATGTAATTATTAGATGTACTTTTACAACTCATTGACGTTTGAAGCCAACTCAATTCAAGATGGCTGCCATAGCTGTTTTACCACAGTCAACACAAAAATAGCTATACTTTAGTCAAATTTACAAATAAGTAAGTAAAGTTTTATTTATAAAGCGCCTTTCATAGAAATAAACTCACAAAACAGCGTATAGACAGTAATAAAACATCAAACATACCGTATTTTTCGGACTATAAGCCGCGACTTTTTCCTGAACTTTGAACCATGCAGTTTATAGTCTGGTGCGGCTTATACGTGGATTTTTTTTCTTCAGCCACCAGGGGGCTCTTATGCTCCATTTGCTTCAACCACTCTTCAAAAAATGAAAGGAAAAAAAAGAAGAAAAAGCGATCGCTTCCAGAGCCGACTGTTGTACCAGGAAGCAGAGATTTAAAGATAGTCAATGGCCAAAAACTCATAAAAGGGGATAAAACAGACATTTTTCACGGTGGAATCTGACTGATAAAAACTTTGGAGCTTAATCCAGGACCAGTTTGTGGATAAACATCAAGTGAAGAGCCGCTGACCTTTTTTTCCCGCATTGCACTCTCCGGGGAAGGAATCCCATGAAGTGATGTAAGCTGGAGGGCTTTCCCAGCAGCTGGGCTCTGGGTTTCTCGGGGGAACTATGAAAGGTCAGTGTGAAAACAAACGCCGAACAACCACGTGACGGCGCGTCGACCGGTCAACAGCCGAGCGACCATACTGCCAGCTTAGCCAGAGGTGTAGCGCCATTTTGTTTTAGCTAGTAGCAGACACGACACGACGGATCTTCGACAGACACGATATTGGACAGTATGTGGGCCCACATCACGGATTCGGTGTAAGCAGCCATCAAGAAAACAAACTCAATTCCTGCTGTTATTCCTGGAGGTACAACAAAGTTTTTGCAACCCCTGGACATCAGTGTGAAAGGTGCATTTAAAGCAGCCCTCAGGGCTGAATGGGAGGCTTGGATGACTGACGGGGATAGATCATTCACAAAAACTGGCCGAATGCGAAGAGCGTCATTTCCTGATGTCTGCCAGAGGATCCTAACAGTGTGGAGCAGAGTGAATGAGTCCACCATCACCAATGGGTTCTGAAAGGCTGGACTGCTACRTGAAGAGGACACCACAGCTTCAGAGCCAGCATTACCCCGGGAGGACAGCGACACAGAAAGCAACACTGAACAGATACCGCTGTGTGACGCAGCTTTTCCCAGCTTGTTTAACTCCGACACTGAAGAGGACTTCAATGGTTTCAGTGTGCCGGAGGACGATGAATGAGATGTTTTGTTGGACCAGAAACGGTTAAAGAAAACTACCAAAATAAGGTCAGTTAAATGAACCGTATTCCTCCGAACTTTAATTCCTAAAGGTTTGCTTTTTATGTTTTGATGTTGAATTCACTTTTTTGACGACAATTTTGGGTGTACTGTTTTTTTTATGTTGGGGGTGTGGCTTATAGTCCGGTGTGGCTTATATGTTAATGTTAACGTTTTTTTTAAACGGCGGGTGCGGCTTATAGTCCGAAAAATACGGTATACGTAAAACATAAAACATCAGACTGGTGCATCCCAGCTCAGAGCAGGTAGGAGACAGGGCACAACAGGGGAGGACTGGGATAGGTCTGAATATGAAGACCAAACTGTGAATCAAAGAGATGGGATTGTTCCAGGATGAATAAGGTTGAGACTTTTGCAGGTTTTCAGAATTACAAAAGAAATGGATTCACTATAGACTTAGGCTGCAGGTAGCAGTAAATGTTTAGCTGAAGCTTGAGTAAAAAAGTGGGTTTTTAGATTTTTCTTAAAGGAATCAATGTTACTGAGGGAGATTAGATGAAAGGGGAGGGCATTCCAAAGTCTTGGGGCCGTGGAAGAGAAAGCACGGTCGCCACGAGTCTTGAACTAAATACACGAAATTAAGACTAATAAAATATTAGACTAGAATCTGTGGCGGTATTAGCTCAACATCATTTTCAACACATACTGTGATCACTTACACATCTTGTGAAATCTGTTTGATCAGATTTAACCTTTCACAAACCATAAAATGTTCTTAGTTTTAAAGTTTACCATAAAGGCAGAGAGCAATATTCATACTTTAATAAATCCTAATCTTTTAAATTGTTTAGAGCTTTAAAATCTAATTTTTTGACATTTCTTTTTCATGTTTCTGTTCTTGTTTGTAGGGACTTGTGTTTTCAAGGAGAAAATACAACCATTTATTTAGCCATATTAAAGACACAATCATTTCACTTAGGGGTGCAACGATACAGAAAATTCACGATTCGGTTCGGTTCGATACTTCAGTCTCACGGTTTGATGTTTTTTCGATACAAAAAAGAGAAATTTACATGCCCCTTTTAACTTGTAATTTATTTAAATTAATTATGGACATTTGTTTAACCTCAAAAGTAGTTTTTAAATTAAATGTTGCTGAAACAGCAAGTTTCTCAGTGGATCTGCGCTCAAAAATGCAGCCTAGGTGGAGTAGTCGAACACAGATCCACTGATCCTTCAACACAGAGCATCTTCAGAAGAAAAGCTGATAAAGTAGATTTAAAAAATCTGTATTGTTCGATACAAGTGTGTATTGAACCTAAAGCACTGTTCGATACTGTTCGATACGGGTACATGTATTGTTGCTCCCCTAATTTCACTGCAGATTGCCTAGAAATGTTTTTACCAACATTTAACTTTCAGCCTAATTTTATTTTATTTTTTTGAAATGCTGAAGGTTTTTGTCTTTGAACAGACCACCCAAGGCACTTTTCAAAAGGCCTTTGCTTCAAATGACAACCAAGAAACTGAAATCACAGAGCCTGTTTCCTGAATCTCATTAATTGGGGAWGTTTCAAGTTTCACAAAGAAGTCATGTTTCCTTTCTGCATTTCAAAACAACTGGTCATTGGTTGTTTGGAAGCCATGAAAAATCCAAACCACAGTAAAAAAAAGKGAGAAACTAAAGGTCGAGTGGAGAAACTAATGGATCGCAGGCATTTTGTTTTGTTTTGTCGCTGTTCTGTGACTTTTATTGATCGTTTCCTGACTCATTTTTCTTCTCGCTGTGAGGGAAAAGGGTATTTGACACTTGTTGAGTGGTTCAGCTGCAGCAGAAAAATTGGCATAAATTACCATGAGGTGGTAATAATAGTATTCACAGGGTTTTCTCTTGTTCCTGCAGCTTCTCTTTCACACAAAAAAAATAATGTTAATAAAAATTGTGACCGTGCATGGATTTTTATCTCTGTTTAGACCCTGTTATATACTKCCAACCTTTTTTAACACCCCTTTGGTTTAAACAGTTGGGATAGAATTCAGCTATTTGTTATCAGCTGAAGAAAAACAACTTAGACTGGTAAAAAAAATCATCAAGTAAAGAATAAAATCAGCACAAAATTCAAAATTTATAAGTAAAATTAGTGATCAGATACTAACAACCACGTGTCTTTGTTTACTTACAAAAACAGCCAAAGTAAATGAAAATAGATCACCAACAGCAATGTCTACGAAACTGTTGTTTGGGATGAAAAAGTCCAGTATTTTTCTTTGTTTATTGTAGGTTTCTATGCTCAGATTTGTTGACTAAAGTGGGCAGATAAAAAGATTTTGTTGGGTTGAAACCGTAAACCTCCTGGCCTAGAAGAAGTTTAGCCAAAGCCTTGTGTGTTTGAATACCGAGCTCCATCTTTGTGTCGCTCCGCCGCCCGGATTCATCCGTGACATTTTCTTCTGCCCGATTTATTCTTTTCTCCTTTTTTTCCCCATTAAGCACCATGTTCACTTTTATACATCCATGTCTCTGAAAGTGTTAAAACTTTAAAGAAAATATTGAGCTAAGTGCAGATTTAAAAAATGGGATAATGGAAATGTTTCAATTCCAAAAACACAGATCACAGCATGGCAAACATCAAACCTATTGGTACACAAAAGATAAAGATGATTTTGTAAAGTCACGTGCAGTGGAGGAGAGAATCAGTATGGAAATGTGCTTAGGCTGCAGAGAAACAAACACTGACACTGCAAAGGAAATGCTAATAGTGCAYGTTTGTTTGCGTGCTTGTTCAGTGGATTGCTTGAGGTAAATGTCTCTGCTTGCACTGTAACCTGCAAAAAGACATCCTGGGGCGAGACGCACCAGGTCACACACAACATCAGAGAGGACACAGCAGCACAAACACCAATATCTTCAAAACAAGCCAGACTAAGGGTGTCTGTTGTGCCTAGGAAAGACTTAAAATGCACTGTAATCAATAAAAATATGAGATGTCTGCTGTGGAACAGAACAGGGAGGTGAGAAATGTTACAAGTTATTGCAGTTTAGAAATTCCTCATTAGTTAAAACAAAAAAACAAAAAATAAACGATTTGTGTAAATGATAAAAAATAATCAACAAAAGGTCCAATATATTTTTGCAAACTTCAATCCAAAGGCAAACCCCTCAAAATGTTCAAGTGTTGAATCATGTAAGACAAAATAACTGTATGTCACATCCTCTTCCAATTATACATTGAACTACTGTGATAAGACCCAAAATTTCCTCATCTTGTGCCATCTGTGCCAAGACAAAAAGAAAGGCAGCACCATCTGTGAATCCTTGGCAAAGCCCGAGCACCAGTAGCTATCATCACTACAGTGGGCAGAAGATGTAGTAAAGCCCAGAACAACAACAAGATTTTCTCAGTGACACAAACCCGGTTGTTCATGAGCAACAGCGTGGCGCTGCTTCAGTCACCCAGCGTAAATCCTCCAAACTACAGCTTGTTATTGAACTTTGTTTTAGAGCTCTGCAAACTCTGAGCTGCAGAAACGCATTTCAGGAAAAAAAAAAAAACCAGCAGCATGAAGGTTTTGTGGACTGTTTTTCCCCATGTACCACATTTGCATACTGCAAAATGCAATTTGCACAGTTCTGGTATAAAAACTACCAAAGTTAAACAAACGTCAATTTGATTTATGTGTGTTTAAAATTATTTTTTACAATGTATTACATTTGAATATGTTAATATAATAAATATTTATTATTATTATTATTATTATTATTATTGGGAGACTGTGACAAAGTGAAAATTCAGCGCAGTCTTCTGACCTCTTTAGATTTATTGCATTTTTTGTGTGCAGTGCCCTGAGACAGTTATTGTGACTTGGTGCTATATACTGTAAATATATAAACTGAATTAAATCAAATTGAATTATTTTAGCCATATTAGTCCAGAGGCTTTTTATTAAAAGCAATATTCTTCAGCAGTACAGCAACATTTATACATGGTGTTCCTCAAGGCTCCATTCTTGACCCAGGCCTGTTTTCATTAATTGTGTTGCTTCTCGGGTTATTTTAAGAAGATTAATTACTCTTTTTCACAACTTTGCTGATATCTTTCTGCCCATAAGGTATCTAAGGCCTTTAATGGACTGTGTAGATAACAAGGCAAATATTAAAATGGTCTTCATTTTTTTTTTTTGGTGATTAGATTTTGTAAAAGCCAACAAAAAAGATAATTTCAACCCATAAAAATGATTTCAACTGAACAAAAAGCAATTTCAATCAAATAAAATATCTGCAAAGCAGCAAAAAAAATTTCTGCAAAGCAGAAACTTTTTTTTCACATCAGAAATCTTTGGTTGAATCTCAAACTTTTGGTTGATGTGCTAAGTTCTTGGCTGAACTAAAAAAAGTTTAGAACTAAGAAAACATGAACATCCAATACGGGGATTAAGGACGAAGTACTAAGACGCGTCCCTATTGGTTAGTGTGGACTGAAGTGATGTCCTGGTGCACCTGCTTCAAATCAAATAAATACATTAAATTGCCGTTATTAGCAGTTATCAGCCTGATACAATGTGTCCAGACTGACCCTCCTCTACCTCCTAGTAGGTTGGAAGGGACTTATCAATCATTTGTATGTCTGATAATATGCATCTAGGCGCAGTGGGGTTAGCTCCTCCTCTGGGACGCGGAGCTCAAGAAACCGGCCCAACTCGCTGTCCTTTGACCAGAGAAAACACTCAATCTGTGGTGTGGAGATCCAGGCTGTAGCGGTGGTCGCCCAAGACATTGCAAACAGTTGCTAACGGACAGSGGAGTTTTCGAATCTGCTGTTACGTTTCAAACTTGAGTCAACTAATCTCTGTGGTGCGATTAACATTTCCTGAAACTTTCAAGTGAGGGGAATAGATTTAATCTAAGAAAACCAAAATCCAACCATTAAACCAGCCGTGTGATTTGGCTCAAATTTTTGTCAGTCGTCGCTCTAAAGTGATAGAATTTCCCTGAAAGCTTTATGATTGAATGTTTTAAAAAATGATTGAAATAGCTTTTTGTTTGGCTGAAAATTATTTATTTATTTGTATTCTTTTTAGTAGAATTTTTTTTTCTATTGGTTGAAAAAAAATTATTTTGATTGAAAAATATTTTTGATTGAAACCACTTTTTTTGTTTGAATAATAAACAAATTATTCATAGGCAACCTCCTTCATTTTTCCTGCATTTGTTATGCATATAGATTCACGTAATTCCTTGTATAGATAATCTTTTCTTCATCAACTGCTGCTGATACAAATTGCTGCTGTTCCATCTTGTAACAGGAACAAGAAAACATGAACATATAACACCAGAGTTGGTCTTAAACGCTCACTGGGAACATTAAGCCTTGCTCCACTGGCTTCATGTCCATTACAGAATTGATTTTAAGTTGTTTTTTTAAAAGGTAATGATCTGTCTCAGAATCTTTTACATCGTGATTCTTCAACTGGAAAACTCAGGTTGAACCAGCGGCTCTATGATGTTCCCAGATTGTGTTTTACTTTGAAACAAAACTATTTTTTTGGTTTCCAATCCCAAGGCCTTAAAATGAACACACAGACCTGACACAGCAGTTGGGGAAATGAAGCATGGTTTTCTGTTGTCAGTTCCATGCGTTTTGTTCTCATTGGGAACAAATAAAAATCAGCCCTACATGGGTCAGAGCAAACTTGAACAGAAGTTATAAAGCGTTGGTGGCACTTATTCGCATAAACATGTTCATTTAGATTTCCAAACAGGAAACAAGAATGAGAACCCAAAGTGTTAATGACTATATTGGTTTGTCTATTCTAGAGGTGCAAAGTGCTTGGTGTCGAATTTTACTCTGACTTCACTCTGCTCAGATAATAAAATCTGATGCAGCATTTTTTGCAAGAACTCTGCAGAATTTACTTTTTGCACGGACTCGTGTCTCACCTCAATGAGGCATTACTGAAAGTGAAATTGACCAAGCATATGCACAAGAACAGCTATGCATCTCATTCTGAATCCTTCCTCTCCCTGCTCTGATCTCAGGCACAAAGACAAGCCCACCAGACTACCCCGAGCAACACGAGGAGGAAAAGATGAATGAAGCCATGTGAACAGAAAGACAGGATGGAGATCCCCTCTGGCGGGGAAGCCTAACAGATTGACTGTCTGAGTAAATAAAGCAAAGCTGTAAAGAATACCGGTGATGGTCTTACCTGCTACCGTAGCTTTCTTCTATTTTTAATTAAGATGTGTAATGAAGGAACCCAGAACACTCTGAAATTCCTTCCCATGAGTGGAGAAAAGACTGATAACATAAAAGACTGTCAGCAAATGGTTGAGCCATAAATAATAAGATGGGAATTTTAACTATTTTTTTTGATGCATTGGGATTATGAATCAACTTAAAAATGTCAAAAACATTATTTTTTATTCAATGTTTAAAACACCAATAAAAACACAACATAAAAAATGCTGACATGCAAAAGTAGATGGTTTATGGTGTGCACACTCTAGAGCAGTGTTTCCCAAAGTTGGGGTCGGGACCCAAAGTGGGGTCCC
>NW_013952406.1:2373463-2375068 GCF_001266775.1 Austrofundulus limnaeus
ATCTCACTGCTTATTTCATTCATCTTCATTCATAACAACTAAAGGTGACATAGATACTTTATTATGGTATAGTATTTAAATTTATGTCTGAGAAACACATAATATTGGCCCTTTAAGGGTGTTTAGCTCCCAGTGGGGCTAGGGCTCAATTGAAGATATTCATTGGTGCAATTTTATAAATCTCACTGCTTATTTCATTCATCTTCATTCATACACAAAAATAAATAGTTTTGTTTAGCCACAGAGCTGCTTGCCTGCGAGCTGGCYATTGACATCACAACACAGGTGATCAAAGAGCCACACAGGCAATGAGAAGCGTGTAAAAGCAAGGCCGAGGAGGAGCTACGTTCACAGATGTGTYATCCAATCCATCCATCAGACTCTTGTTTCTACTGCACAGAGAACCCTGGATAACATCAGCCTGACAAATCTGAATATAACTCATCATTAAACCAGTTCTGCTGAAAAGCCAGGACCATTCTGCAGGACTCGAATTCATCTCCTGACCAAATCGATGTTCTGGTCAGACTGTGTCGCCCAGAAATACTTCTCCATCATAAGGATGAATAAAAGAAAACGCAGACACTCTGCTGTAGTGTCTTTTAAGGAGCACAAGCTACTTTCGAATAAACTTCAATCAAATCAGCCGTCCTTGTTTGAAATGATTCATTTTCTGTGGGGAACAGTTTGGCACATGCATAAATAAGACTGATGCTCCAACTATTGTTCTGCTCGAGAATACATTCTCAATATCKTCAGTGAAAACTCAAAGAACTGCACTCAGATCTGACTCAATGTTCCCTCTTCACAGCAGCTAGAATTTAAAAAATATATAATACTCCAAATCCTTGAAATCACAAGTAAAACCAAAGCATAAATTGTTAAATCACAGCTCTCCTTCATTTAACTTCCCTCCACTGAGATGTTAATCACTCTTGTTTCGCGAATGCAACTGGGGTTTAGTCAGCTCAGTGGTTTTTTTGTGGGTGAGTGACCTTTATAATAACTGTTGATGCTTTTTCCCCCCTCCCTCGTTGATACCAAGCTGTGAATTAAAAACTACTAAGAGGTCTAATTTCAGATTGCTGCTTCTTAAAAGCCATTCAAATACAGGGAGCAATGATTCAGCAGCCTTAGATGTCTAATCACCACTTCACATCTTCTGCTGTCTCCTTTCTGCGCAGTGCAGTCCTCTGTTTTCCAAAAATATCTTCGCTCGCTGCCGCAGGAGACGGGAGAATTACTTTTGCTCTTTGAAATCCCAGAATAGAGACAAGATCACCAAACTTGTGTCATCGATAACCTCGATAAGATACGCTCAATTCAATTTCTGCAGGAGGCTTTTCTTCCACGCAAAACCCGGCGAAATGAGCAGTGAGGCGACGACAGGCTATCCTTCTAACTTTCATCATTATCCTCATCATCTCAACTTCAAGTTCAAGAATCTTTATTATCCCCGAGGGGCAATTTGTTGCACAGTCAGTGGACACAAAAGACAAGTCAGATGATCCTGCTGTTGTGTTTGTAATCAGTAGTGTTAGGGCTTGTACCGAGGTGTCCTCAGGAGGATCAGCCAGATCTCACATCAGAAAAAAAAAAAAAAAA
>NW_013952406.1:2375875-2378035 GCF_001266775.1 Austrofundulus limnaeus
TTATAACATGATATAAAACTCAAAAAAGTGGATTTTACATGATACTGTCCCTTTAAAAAGGGGACATATGCAAAATCCACTTTTTTAGCTGTTAAATACATTTTGTCGTACTTGGAGTCTCTAGGAGGCAGAAAAGTTGAATTTAGTCTCTCCTGTTGCTGCACAGGTACCCTTATATTCTGTCTGTGTCATATTTTTTAGTTCGTTCAATCTTCTTTGTTTTCTATGACGTTTTTCGAGTTTATTACGTCAAATTATCTGCGATGGATTTGCCAAATTTGGTCTGGATTTACCAGCTACAGTTTCCTCATCTTAATTCTCCGCTGGTTCTGGGTCAGACTCCAACATGTACGGCTGGATGGATAAGTCATCTGTTGTTGACATCTTTGAATTGAACTGTAAATAAAATATTTCTGCATCGCTACGAAATGCGATCGGTCTGGAAGCCAGAGAGGGGCGGGGCTTGAAGCGTCTTAAAGGAACAGTAACAAAATCAGTTACTTTGAGACACATATCAGAAGAGGAAGAGGGGCTGGTGAAGATAAATAAGGAGGAATTCAGACCAAAGTGTTGTTGTTCCACTTTATAAAGACACCAACTGAATGATTTAAATGTGAAGAGGAAGAATTTAAAAGCAGGATATGTCTACTTAAATTAAAGCCATTAAAATAGTAATTTTTCATATAACCAGAGGGAAAGCTTGCCAAATTTTGGATACTCCTACTTGCAGAATGGGCCTTCACTACAGTTCTGCTTTATGATTATAAAAAACTTTCATAATCCAGACACTCATTTCCCTGATATATGCAAAACAGATGGATAATGTCAAGGAAAAGCTGCATCTACATGCAAACATTGCAGAATAATTACGTTTGTATAGCTGTACCTGCACAACAAATGTGTGCAATAGGTGTTTTGCCTCCACCGTTGTACCACTTTTTTGATGCAAACCTGACTCGCATAAACAAATCCCTGCAAGAAACCCTTTCAGGATCTACGCATGGCAGAGTTATCTGACCTAAAAATAAAAAATGCTGCAAAACCTCATGAGACAAAAATACCATGAATATTTCATGTATTTAAAAAAAATCTATATTTCAGTCCCTAGTTGAGAGCCTGTTTTTTATTTATGTATTTACTTTAAATTATTATTTTTTTGAACTGATGAGATCGCTCAGCCAGTTTGTCTCAAATTTATCTTCTCACGAGTGAGAAGATGAATTTTTACTCCCCRCAACCACCGCCCCACCCCCTCCTGTCACCACAGAAAGCAACAATAGAATGGGGCAAACCTGACAACCGTGTATTTATTTTTGATCATTATGTTTACTGTCTGCACCTCATATGTCTGCCTTTTCTCCCCACATATAAATTGTTGACTTTTTTTCTTTACTTTACACTACAAAAGGAAGCTGAGGAAAGAGTCGTTACAAAATGACAGGAAAAATAAAAATATTCTCTTAGGATAGCCATGGCTCCTTTATCAATTTTGCAAGCTGTTTGCATTGCTTCAACCTGTCAACCTTGCAGCTAYCCACAGTCCAGCGTTACATAACAAGTCTGCATCCCGAACCCCCCCTCCAGCCACTTTCCAGTCTCTCCACCATGACACTGTCACCCTGCTGAGAAAATTAAAAGAGGACAACGCTGGGTGCCAGTTGAAGAGACAGGCACGCACGCTCGTTTCTTCCCAGATCTGCATGTCAAGGGCCGACTTAATGAGGTAATGCACTGCCGTAATTGCTCATTTGCTTCCGTATTCCCGTGGAACCGCGACCCCACTCACCTTCTGAGCCACCACTCGAACGCGCGGCCCGTGTGGACGCTCGACTCGAGAGCGAGTGGGTGAGCTGACCGCTTTCTCCGCGGCGCGAGCGACCGCGTGCCGCTCAAGCAGTGAAACCAACATTTTACTGCGCCTTAAGGGGATCCACGATTAGTTGTAACATTAGGCTTTATTTAATAAACAAATATTTTAACTGTAAAATAAAGACTGTGAAAATACTGTGGAATGTTCAGATTTTATCATTTTTAAACGAAAAGTTAAAATATATATTACACGGATGGGGCCATTTTATTTACTCACAAAGCATTCTGGGTAAATGATGACGTGGATAGGTCCTCGGTGCGAGGCTGCTAGCGAGCTATATCCACCCTGAA
>NW_013952406.1:2381550-2385007 GCF_001266775.1 Austrofundulus limnaeus
ATGGATGGATGGATGGATGGATGGATGGATGGATGGATGGATGGATGGATGGATGGATGGATGGATGGATCTTTTGAAATTGAATCAGCCAATGATTCTTTATTCACATTTGCACATAAAGCAGAGACTGGCAGGTCGGCAAAGTATTTTTCACATAGACAGGAAAAAATAAAGAATTTGTTAGTGTTTATTTTTATTTTTATTTTTTTGTCAGTCTGATATAAAAGAATTGAGCTCTCCAGAGAGTCCCAGACCTGCTGGTTCATAATGTGGGCTAACATTATAGAAAACATGTGGGGGGAGAAAAAAATCTTACAGCCTATTCTGGTTTGCAGAAGACCGGTTAATTAACCCCCAGTAATGAAAGCACTAATTAGAGCTGGGCTGTCATTAAAAATTTTATAATCATACCATCCATTACTGACAGAGCTGCAGAGAGGAAAAACTGACGGCTCCAAACTGGGAAGTCAAGTTTACATTCAGGAAAGTTCATCAAAATCTGCTTTCAGTTCTACATTCTTAAACCTGAGGGGGAAACAACTGTTAACTGTGATTAATCTTGTACACAACTTCCTGTAAAATTCTATTTGGACTGATTTGGAGTTCAGGTTTTAGGCATAAATCATTCTAGGCTTCCATAAAAAAAAGAAATGCATTAATTGAATAGAAGAACAACAGTTCTACAAAMACAAAGTTGAAATTAACGCTGTATTTGATAAGTTCATTGGTTAAATTTGTCGGGTCTTAAATCAGGTTGGTTTAACTGAATATTGACTCGGTGTTCGKGTCAGAACAGAGTTGTGTCATTCTTCTGTTTGTGCTTTTTTAGTCTAGAAGTCGACCAAACTGAATCTTAGTAAAAAAAAAAAACGTGTTTACGTTTAAGAAATTTGGCATAATCATGATTTTAACCACTTATATTTTCTTCTGAACTTAGCGCAGCCAAAGTGAAACAGGAAGTGACATCAAAGGGGAACAGTTCAAGGAAGAAAACTCTGGTCTTTGTTCACTGAAACAATACGATTCGCTTTTTACCGTGTCCTGTTCGGCAGTGTGTTTCTCTCCGATGATGACTCGAAGTATTCAAAATAAACATCCGATTCTTCTCTACAATCTGGATAGAGAACCTAATATTGATACTTTTGCAGCATCACCATAAAAGTGTTTTTATGTGTTTAAAGTTAAACTGGAGGTTTTCTGATTTTTTATATAGTAATCTAGTTGGTATGCTACTTTTTGTCTGTATCTATCTTTGGTCCAAACCCAATCCAAATCGGATTCGGGCCAGATGACGTGGGTTATGAACGGATCCAAATCGAATCTGGGCCGGATGATGTGGGGAATGAACGGATCCGGATAGGGTCTGGGCCAGATCTGATCCAGACACATTATCATCATCTGTTCCGGACCCGTTCCGCTGTGCAAGTGGACTCCGATCTGGGTCCATTTTGCGGACTCATTCCAGACCCTATGCTACCTCCAGATCGGATCCGGTCTGGAGTCTGTTTGCTATCTGGGATTGTTCTATTAGCGTTGTTCACATGTAGACGTTCCCCTTTGWTGTCACTTCCTGTTACTTCACATATGTATTTGTCAAGGATTGTTCATCTCAGCGACCTGATTTTTTTTTCTTTTCCTATATTTCACCAATGTTACCGTTCCAAAAATGCATTCACGATGATTTTTTAAAAATGTGATGTCACAGGCACTTTAAGGTGAAATAAGTTCGGAGCAACGTAAGATGTTTTTTTATGGTTTTGTATAATTCTAGTTATAGTATTGCAAAGGCTGCCTCAGTCCAGGACTGAGTTGGGTTGAACCCTGTAGTTTTCAGAGGAATGACACTTAGAGGGCACCATGCAGGAACCAGTGGATCATAAAGCTTTGAATATTAATTTATAAKTGTTCAGAAGAATATCAGCTTGCTCATCATTTGGGTCATTTCACATCAGATCAGCCAAACTTCCGCACAGAGTTGCTGAACTCAGTCCTTTAATTCTCACATACTCTGGACCCCACGGGACACGAGCTGCATCCTCACGCCTTCACCATCCCTGACAGGAAGCTTCAACCAACCTTCATGATGCCACATGGCGCGGTCCCAGCTCCCTGACTCCTCTCCGCGGAATTATCACGGCTGCCGCTGCCGATCCGTGGACTGCCGTGCTCCCTGTACCGTCCGTTCGTGTACACTCCCTCGGCCCCGTAGCCCTGGGCGGCGGTCGACACGTCCAGGTACGTCCTGGCGGCGGCGGCGGGAGGCAGCGCGGCCGCATCGCCGGTGATCYCCGCTACGGTGGTCGCGCCCTGGGCTGCTGCTGGTGGTGGTGCGCTGATGGCTGGGTCCAAAAAACGTCCCGACACGATATCTGAAGCGCGCACCCCGGACATGATCCGCCAGAGTTACAGCAGAGCTCCCCCCGCTTCAGAGTAAAAACAGCCCATGTTTTTGTTTCTTTAACGCGGTGGTTCCGCTGAGGTCCGGAGCTCAGCGCAGCCGCGGCGGCGTCTGAAGCCGGGCTGCTCGGACCCAACAGAGACCTCCTCGGSTCTCTGGGGGGGCGTGAGCTCCAGAGGAAAAAATAAAAATACAGATTTGTTGTGTTCAGCTGTCGGCTTTCTGCTTGTCGTCTCCAGCGACGCTCACGAGTCGTTTCCCACGCGCTCCTGTCGGCTCCGCCGCGTGCGTCGCCTCCTCGCGCCCTCCGGCACTTTCTGCAGCGCTTGCAACAAGCAGGGGAGCTGCTTCCCGTCTCATCCACGGGACACGTTCAAGGCTGTGAAAGCGCAACCGCAATGAGCGAGCTGAGCAGCAGTTATGGAAGCGTGCCCCCCGCAGGCGCGCGCAAGAGGAACGCCACAATTAAACAACCCCAGCAAGCTGGCGGCTGCGCGCGCAGTGAAGAATTTTGATTCATGGCTGCGCGCGCAGTCCCTTTAAAACTGGTTCAGGTTCACACGAAGCAGAAAGCACTTTTATTCTGAAAAACTTCATTAGAATAATTTCGATTTAACATCTGCAGTTTTGTTCCAAACTCTGCTTTTTGAAAACATCCAAAATGATCAATGACTAAAGTTGTAAAGTAACTAAGTACAAATACTTTGTTACTGTAAGTAGAAATTTTGGTTATCTGTACTTTACTTGAGTAATTATTTTTCAGCGTACTTTTTACTTTTACTCATTACATTTTTACATGATTATCTGTACTTTCTACKCACTTCTCATTTTATAAAAAGGTAAGAAGTAGAAAGTCGTTACTCCTATTTTATTCTGAGTTGTTATTACTTAAAAAAATACGATAAATTGTGTCTCCTGGATAGAGTGAATTTAATTGTGGTTGGATGAGAAGTATAAATAAATACCATTCTGACACACTATTAGCTTGTACACAACCCATCACAGCTGCACGCTGTTAGAAAAAATATTTTTTTGGAAAAGTCACCTCCCAATAAATGT
>NW_013952406.1:2386198-2387464 GCF_001266775.1 Austrofundulus limnaeus
ATGGATGGATGGATGGATGGATGGATGGATGGATGGATGGATGGATGGATGGATGGATGGATGGATGGATGGATGGATTGTCATTATATATGTTGTGTAAAACTTTAGGTTTGGAATCCTATAAAGCAAAGTTAATTTCATATTACAAGTTTCCACACTGAGCATTCAGACAATGAATGATACATGGACTGTGCTGCACCTTTCTAAGCAACCACACAACTCAAAGTTAACACAATCTGTGCCCTCATTTACCCGTCCACACATGTTAGGCCTCTACAAAGCTAACATATTCAATTCATCTATGGAGACTAATCAGTGCCAATCACATTCATACACAGATGGGACACACATCAGAGGCATTTGGGGTGAAGTGTCTTGCCCAAGGACACAACTGAGACGGCTGGAACGGGCAACCTACTGGTTCCAGAACGACTCCCCTAACCACTCTGCCACAGCCGCCCCAATTACATATTTGTTTTGTCGGTCTTGTGGTACGTTTACACCAAACACGTTCTGAGCGTCAGGAGCGTCTGATTTACATGCAAAGTCAATGGTGGACATGTATTCAGGGGAATCTAGAAGCCGAGCAGCGCGGTTCGAAGCGGTTCCAGCATTTTGAGCATTTTCGGTGGGTGCGGCACATCCAAAGCGTCCGACGCTCAAGTTGGAAAATCTGAACTTTTGCTGCTCGACGCGTCGCATCGACCAATCAGAGAGACTCTGCTCAGCAACGTACTGGTAACAGGCTGGAAATACCTGAAGCCCGGGAAGTCGGATCACACAAACAATGGAGGACAAGCTAGTCTGATCATTTATGATCATTCTGGTGTCCATTATCGTCATRAAAATAAAAAGGACTTTGCCTGGAGGACGATTCGTGAGGAAGTCGGCATGTCTGGTAAGTTACCAAAACTTTTAACACGGTCAAATTCTTGCCCTGAATCTGAACAAAAGGACTCCTCCTCTTACGCGTTTACGTTCAAATCAATTGCATCCGTCCTCACTGGACACCAGCGTTGGGAGGCGCGCATTTTGAGATTTTTGGAGGCACTCAATGCATTTGTTGTAAATGCAGCATTATGACTACTTGTTGCAACGTAGGCCCCAGATACATATCCTGCTTAGGGCCCCCAAATGTCTAGGGCCGGCCCTGTCCTGGTGCTTTATACTGAAGTGAACTGAATTAGGCAGTGTTATTAATCTAAGCATGTGCTGACATTTCTTAGGTCAAGCTAAGGATGACCAAAACACACTGGACTCGTAGTC
>NW_013952406.1:2387579-2393035 GCF_001266775.1 Austrofundulus limnaeus
TACAAAAGCACTTAAAAACAACAGTTAATAAGAACAAAGACAAAATTAAAAAGCTCAATAAAACAACTTTTAAAACAGAATTACAGAGCGTATGCCATTTTGAACAGATGTGTTTTCAGTAGTGATTTGAAAGAGGAAAGGGTTTCCATCAACAGACATGACATCACCAGTAAACTGAAATCCTGCAGCTTCTTTCCTCAACTGAGAGTCAAATCAGGCTGATGTGCAGCAGAGAGGTTTGTTCACAACTGTTATAAATGGAACTAARGCATTGTTTTCACAAAAGAAAAACRCATTTTTTTTTCGATTTTTTGTAACTTCTGCAAACAGTGAAGCTGAACATTACGCAATCATCAGATGTGCTTCATCCAGAAGATGGGGTCAGGACAAAGTCAGCGCTCTCATCCAAGGATGCATGTGGCTGTTTTAACAGACCTCGGTGGCGTCAAACGGCTCAACCTTTAGCCAAAACACAATCTCCTGATATTAAACGAGAGGCTCCTCTGCAGTCCAGCCCTGTTCCAAGGACACGCAGGACAACTGAATGAAATTAGTGAAGGACGGCCACGACAAACGGGCAGAACACTGAACGTAACGCTTTTGTTTTCTTGGAAGAGCAGATTTGAAACCCCAGGTCCTCTCGCTGCTCCCACCCTCCCTGCTTTCCTTCATGATCTTCCAAGCTCCTGCATTATGCATTCTCAGAAATAATTCAGTCAAACTTCTGCTTTTAAAAGCCCCTTCCCTCAACCCAGCTGTCTGTATTTATTGTAAAAATACACCTTCGACGTAACCAAGTCTAAACTGCAGTTCACACGAGTCCACAGGATGTGACCAGTCAGCCTTTAGTTTTTTTTATTTTTTAAAAAGAGGCATTTTTATTGATCCAGCCATGAATCGAATTGGTTACAATGGATTCTCCTTTTATTAATGAAACCATTAAAGCCGTTTGATCGACCGGATTAGGACTGATGGAAGGAGATGAAGATGTTTTTCATGTTTCAGCTGAGGGTAAATTGGGTGTAAACAAGACCAGAAAGAAAGCTGTATCAGAACTGACTACGGTGTTCTGAAACATTTGTTTTGTTTCGCTCTTTTTCCATTGAGGTTTGCTCTGTTTCCTGTGGCGGGAAGTCAGCCATGGGTGCAGAAAGTAGGCACACTCCATCCTGCTGCAGAATCTGTCAGCTTCTGAGGGACGTATCTTTCATTATGACACCTCCTAAAACCCACCCTCCCTGTACGCTGATCACCGTTATAGATCCTTCAGGCAATAAAAAAAACGTAACACCATTTTTATGCAAAATTTTGATAGAAAATACGCTTTTTCCCTTCAAATATTGCTCTCATTTCTCTTTAACGACAAGCAGCATCAATGTTTTGTCACTTTAAGGAGGAGATACTAAAATCAAATATCTAAATAGATTGCAAATTGAATCAATGATCTCTACAAAGGAAGTTAGTGTTACTCATCGTTGGCGAGCAGAAGGGTGTGCCTCGCTCTGCTCTGTCAGCACGTTTCCTGTGCTCCCCCATTTTTTAATATCAACTCAACAGGAACTGAAACCGCGATTAAAACTAATGGCAAAGATTCTGAAACAGGGGGAGGCTGCTTTGTTTAAAGACACTAATAGGAATAAAACACATAAAAATGTTACAAACATCATCATCAGTCATTGGTACAAATCAGGTCAGAATGATAAATTTTTGCCCCTAAAAATCTGGTTGAGTTGAAGGTACGACGACTGACCTGATGAAATATATGTTTGCTCAAAACAACACTGAGACCATCATCAAAAGTGCAAAGTCCCAGCAGCCTCATGTTACTTTGACACTAAACTTTATAAATCTGGATTTACACTTGAACAAACTCCCTGGAGACCTTCGCTCCACCTCTGACMTGGGCACCTTTAGGTCTAAACTCAAGATTTATTCTTTAGACAGGCTTTTTAAAACCATGTGGGGACATTTTTCCTCTTGTTTTCATGTTTTCTTTTCTTGTGCTTTTACTGTAAAGTGGGCACCTCAGTTGGTTATCAGGCGCTATCATCAATCAATCAATGAATGAAATGCATAAATAAATAGTGAGAACAGATGGTTGTAATTGCTAATAAAGATTTATTGAATGTTTGTTTAATAATTAGTAAAGCATAAAGGTTTTAAAGCAGCAGCTGAAATATGACATGTTGATAACAACAGTTTATAAATGAGAGTATTACACTTTACATTGGGGAAGAGATTTTTTGTATTTATTGAACTTTCCTGACATCTAGTGGTTAAAACTATTTATGGAGTGAACAGCTTTCATGTTAAATTCTGCAAATCCCTTTGAAAAGTTCTCAGTTAGCTTAAATTTATACCTCAACTTTTTGTCAGTAGTAGAATATTTTCTGTAAGTCTGATTTTCTCATGTTTCTTAGTTTGTAAACTGAGATGTTGGAGGAGAAAACTCCTAAACAGAAGCTCAACCTCCTTGAGTTAAAACTTACTGCCCGAGTTTACTCACAATTATATTTACTGCCTGCTGTCAAACAGTAGCTAAATTAGGTGGAGACTGTCAGTTTGAAAATGAAACATTTCGACCTTTAGATGGGGGCAAAGCTTCCAGTGTGAGCTTTGATTTGTTTTTGTCTGATGCAGGCCCTGCAGGCACCTTCCTGCAGGTTTCACATGTTTCCCTCATCAGCTGGCCTTCAACTTCTAAAGCAGGGGTGCCCAAACATTTTCCCCGAGGGGGGCCAAAATGAAAATCTATCCATGGCTGCGGGCCAAATGCAGTTATATAATACATGAAATACAAATACGTTTTAAAAGTAAAGTCATTTATTTTTAACGATTAAGCTGTGCAATGGCCATCTTTTGTTTTAGTCTGTGCACTTGGAGAAAGTCTGCCATACGCTCAAGTAGCAAAGGCTCATGGGACATATCATAAATTGATAAAATATGAGTTTTTGTGGCCTTATAAAGTGTGCAAATCTACATGCGGGGTTAAATCTGATCTAAATATTTCTTGTTGTCGTTTCATGTTTCATGTTTAATCCTAATAAATCAAAGATATGTCAGCACCATGACTGAAAACTACCTTCACTACAGCCCTTTTATATAGTCATTTGACCAATGGAAATACTGTGTTTCTACCTAAAGGATAACAGGTTACAACCTTGTATCTTTGGCAACTGTTGGTGGGCCAAATCAAATGGCTTGGCGGGCCAAATTTGGCCCGCGGGCCCCACTTTGGGCTCCTCTGTTCTAAAGCTTGTTTCGTTCATTTAAATCAAGCACAGTTTGTTACATGCTTCCCCTTGCTCAAGAATTCGTTTTTTCCTTGAACTCTTGTTAGACTGAATAAATTTGGTTAGAAAGTTTTTTGTTAATAAGCAACTAAATTGACTGTTTCTTTGTTTTGACGCACCTGATTTGATTGACAGTGCGATCAACAGGCAGGGAAACAAATGAACCGTGCAGAAAATTTACCTCTTTATACASGTCGCTTGGGTGTGCCTTTTTTATGTCTTTTATGTGTCTTTTTTATTTTGTCGTTTCATGCAACATTTCGTCTCCGTTTGCATATTTCTGCTTTTTTTCTGTTCATTTTTCTGCTCAGTGTTACTTTTCTCCCTTTTCTTCCTCAAAACATTCCAGCAAACACTGAAGGTTCAGCTATTATTCAGCTCACTTTCAAATTCTTCAGATTTCAGCAGCCTTTCAGCTATTTTTTTTTGTGCTAAAAACATCAACAAGTCCAAAACCTTCTAATATAACTCGACAGTTTAACTATTCAAATATTTCAGCTTCTTCACAAAGTCATTCARGCTGGATTTTTACATGAAATGCACATTATTTTTATTCATATAGTTTTGATCTTTACTCTGAAACAGTTTGGAAGAACATGTGCTCATAAATCCAGTTTAAATTTGAATGCGTGCTGTCTGTGTTGGCATGAACTCATCCACAGAGCAGCTTCTGCAGCAGGAAACCCTGAAGGTGTCAGCTTTCATCATAAACAAAGAGCACTCTTGTTCGAACTGGATTTTAAAGCTCTCGCAATAATTGCAGATTAATGTTGAAKCCATTAATGGCAACAGGTCTTTAGGAGCTGTCTCCACCTTCATCACGAACTGTGGGTGGTCCTGTTAGTAAAATGTAAAGGTTTACAACAAAAACCTGGAATGCAGATTTGAGTCAATCTTCAGAATTAGTTTGTGTCTCACAGAAACCTGATCCTGAAAATCATTTGAGTAGAAACAGCTCGCATTCAATTCAATTAAAMAGATTTTCTTATCTTACCCAGGCATGACATAAAAGCACGTGATTGGCATTTCAACCTCAGCTCACATAAACACATGCAGTACTTTTTACTTCCACCAGATGGCAGAAAYTAACTGAAGGTTGTTTATTTTAAACTCTGTTATGTTCTGTGGTCAGATGATTTTAAAACGTGTTTTTTATGTACTGTATAATTGACTTTATGTGAGGTTTATTACAGTTTTTTTTTTAGGAGAGAACAGCTTATGACAGGTCATGTTAGAAAGTTTCACACAGATGTACTGATGCGAAACTAAGCACAACATGCCGAGACAACAGATTTCAAAAAGTATTTTTTAAACAAAATCCAAAGTTTTCAAATGAAAACAAATCAAGTTTTTTTTCTAGTTTTACATTTAATTTCATAATTATTACAAATCACTGGGCTTATTGGTTTATATTACTTTTTTAAAAAGGGGACACAAACAAAATCCACTTTTTTTGCTGTTAAATGCATTTTGTTGTCTTTGGAGTTTCAAGGACTGCAGACACTTTGAATTTAGTTTCTGCCGGTGTTGCATAGAAATATTTATATTCTGTTTGGGTCATATTTTTTTAACCCGTTTGGTTTGTTTCTATTTTCTACGTAAGATGTTCCTTGTTGACATCTTTTAATTTATTTGTAAATAAAAAGTTTCTGCGCAGCTATATAGTCATAAACCCCTCGATCAAAATAGAATGGACCAGTCTGGAAGCTGGAGGGGGGCGGGGCATGGGATTTAAAGAGACAGCCTCAAAACAAGTTGATAGGAGACACAGCTCAGAAAAGGGGAGGGGCTTGTGGAGTTACAATAAGGAGGAATTCAGACCAAAGCATTGCAGCGACACATTATATAGACCCCAACTGAAGGGTTTAATGTGAAAAGGGATTTAAAAGAATATTACACTCACCGGCCACTTTATTAGGTACACCACGCTAGTAACGGGTTGGACCCCGTTTTGCCTTCAGAACTGCCTCATTTCTTCGTGGCATAGATTCAACAAGGTGCTGGAAGCATTCCTCAGAGATTTTGGTCCATATTGACATGATGGCATCACACAGTTGCCGCAGATTTGTCGGCTGCACATCCATGATGTGAATCACCACATCCCAAAGATGCTCTATTGGATTGAGATCTGGTGACTGTGGAGGCCATTTGAGTACAGTGAAC
>NW_013952406.1:2393814-2399930 GCF_001266775.1 Austrofundulus limnaeus
GAAATTAAGTGTTAACGAGCAGTTGGACAGGTGTACCTAATAAAGTGGCCGGTGAGTGTATATATCTAAGTTAAATAATTTTTTTCTTTACATTGAGTTTTTTGTTTAGACATGAAGAATGGTGTTTAGTTTACTTGCCAAAAATAGCTAAAATTCTTTTTTTGTTTGTTTTACGAGGCATGCTGGAACTCACTTAAAAGTTTGAAGCTAAAAGTTAACTTGGGACATCCCTTTGCACAAAAACGTTCAACTCCACCACTGGCAGTGTTGGCAAAAATCTCTTATAAAACAGGTTTTAATGTAACTCTTGGAACGTAACATTTGCATGTACATCTACAAACGATTACCTTTTGGAGTCGACCTAAATAAAGATGGCCGCTATGGCCAAACTGACCTGAAACACAAAAACGTAACTATTTTAGTTTTACAGATATTTTAGCACAATATCTACAGAACAGCAGAGTCAACCCCAGTGTTCACACAGATTTGGGCCTTTGTTTTTGCACTGTTGGCTCCACACGTGTGCATGTTGTCAGTTAATCTAACACACGGGATTTGTCCGAGTGAAAAAGCGTCCAGAGTTCACCCGCTTCTCTCCAGACGCCAGCTGTGATCCGCTGGATCCCGGCCACGAGCAAGAATAAAACGGTCACGGAAAACACAATGAATGCATTTATTTATAAAACTTTTATTTCTTTCTTTTCAACTCGACAGGTGTGTTTCTTGGAAAACCTCCAAGTGACGAACCCAAAAAAACAAAAACAACCCACAAACATGGTAACGTACAACAACACACAGCGCCATCTACGTGCGTCATCAAAAAAAATACACGGTCTACAGTGGAACAGAACCTCAAACATGACCAGGAGGGTGCTAATGAGGGACCTGTCGTTAAATCTCCCACACGGCTCGAGATTTCTACAACAGAACAGAAAAGTTGAATAGAACAGATAAAAATGAGGGAATATTTGAAATGTTGTGATACTGAGAAAACATCCATTACTCTTCTGATTGCCAAGTGCTCCGTTTCCTTCAGCCAGTACTTCCAAACACACAAACCCTGAATGAACTGTGTGTAATTCCTCAGGGTAATCACATTCAGCTGCAGACTGCCACAGAAACGCTACAATAGATAAAATAAAATTGTTTTCTGTGTACATAAAACTCTCTTCTCTTTTTTTTTTTATTTATTTTTTTTGGCTTGTATGTCGGTTTCTGCAACAATTCATTCCTGAGGTGCAATACTGTTTTGAACAACAACGATCTCTGCGTACCGAAAAGCAGCATACACAAAAACACACAAAAAGAAATAGTCCGAACAAACAAAATGAACAAAAATACTTCAATCCTACACTGTGAGAATGTGGCAGCGGAGCAACAGATTTGACAGAGCGTCCGTGCTACCTGCTAGTCCGTGTTGTCGCAGAGAGACGTGCACATGCTTGTTACGCCACAGTGTCATCATGTAGTTACACAGAGAAAAAAAAAAGAAACAAAGTTAGGCAGAGGACATCAATTTTTTTTTTAAGCATACCAATCAAAACGTAAGACACTTCATGATACCGGATGTCTTCATGTGAGTGGTTTTCAAGCATTAAAACGGTCAGCCCGTGCAGCGAGGGATCTTCTTCACGTGGGTTGAAGCGAATCACCAAGAACATTCACCAACCGAAGAGAGAGGACGGCGCGGACGAAAAAAAAAAAAAAACATGCGAACCAGCGCTAACAGYGGCTGTCAGTGGACTAATGCGAGGTAGCATCGATGAGTGGAGCGGTGGGACCTGAGAGGATAAGCAGGCAGCGCTAGGTAAATGCTTAGGTTTGCATTTCTGTGTCCAAACAGAAGAAAAATAGCCCTGTGAGAGCAAAGGGAGGTGCACAAGCTCCTCTCCTCTGCAGCTGGTGAACAAATCGGAAACAAATAAATCTTGAGCTCGCGTACCGTGTTCAAAATGTGTGTGCCGTTAGGCGCGGAGAGCAACGAGCGCCGCTCCCGCCTTTTCAGGTTAGTGTACTGCATATACATCTGAATAACTGGCAAGCAATGAATTAGAATATAATTTATAAGAGCAAAAGCAAAAAACTCCGCTTTAAAGTTTTTTTCTTTTTTTGTCAAAAAGGGGCAAGGTCAGTGTCATGAGCGAAATAGTAACCAATTTACAAAGTAGATAATATAAAATAAAAACATTCAGCTCTGGAAATAACATCATACAATAGCATATTTCTTTTTTTTTTTTCCTCCAAAATGAGTTTAAAATCAATTGAAAATACATGCACGATTTCAAGGACAATATTTCTTATTTTCTTTTTTTTTCACAATACTGTAACATTGTAGGTTCTGCAGTAAATATAGTCWGTTTTACAAACACATACGGACACAAACTAGAAGAGATAACTGACTTGCATGCTTTTTACTCTGAAAGGGAAAATAAAATCACAGCCGTTATTAACAGTTTTACATTATAGCTAAATGAAAAAAAAAATGAAAAAAAAGAGATGAAATGGAATTAAACCATGTCAAAGTGAGTGGGGTCAGTCTGGTGGGAGGTGGGGTGGGGGTGTGGGGGCAGGACTCGTTTGGTGGCGTTTGAAATGGTCAGGACTGCTGGCCGCCCCACTGGCTCTCTACGGGCCTCCGGAGGAGCTCCTCCACGTGCCTCGCCACGTCCATGGTGTCGTCCAGGTCGAAGTCTCCGTCCCCGTCCAGCACTGGGTCGGTCCTGCCGCCGCAAACAGAAAACAGACACAGTTTGACCAGCTGGCAGCACAACACACACACACACACACACACACACACACATGCACACACACACACACACACACACACATGCACACACAAGAGAGACTCACACGAATAAATAATATTTTCCTTTTTTTCTTTTCTTTTTCTTTTTTTACCGTGTCCCGTCCGACAGTGTGCGACTCAGAACTGACGTCTGAGTGTCCAAATGATGCAGCGTAACGGCATTTCACCGTGATGCTCCACTTGATTTACATCGAAACCTTTATTATCAATTCTTTTGGGATTAATTYGTAACGGACACCGAGACGGAAAAAGTAAACAAAGAWGAGACAAAGGAWTAAACAACATTTTCAAAAGTAACTTACATRGTTTGATAGATGCCGTAGGTGTGAGAGTGATTGACAGGCGCTGGGGAGGCGCCGTGATCCATATATGTCGGGGTTCCGATTGGTTCTGGATTAGCTGTAGCAAAGCTGTGTAGACACACACACACACACACAAACACACCTGTTGTAAGCCTAGGTTAAAAGCCTGTGAGTCTTTGTTCAGCTGTTGCCTAAGCAACTGTCCTCAGCGTGTTGCTCAGGCTATTCTATATCATTATAGTCATTCTCTGTCCTGCAGCTGAACCAAGCATGGAGATAGGCAGGCAGCGCAGCTTGCTAACTAACAAGCCTAACTCTAATGATGAGTGRAAGACGAGCTCCTGCAGGAACTCCGGCCTTCCCTAATTGGCCTCCTCCAACTTCAACAGCTAACTAATGGCTGATCTAAATTCAGGGTCCGGTACATTGTGATTAACTCTAAATGTTGCTCCAGAGTGTGCGRAGGGCAGAAAGGAAGTAAGAAGAAGACGGAGCAGAAATGGAGGGAAAGAACGGACAGAGAGAGATGGGTACTTACTCAGGCACCACCTGTTTGATCTGTGGTTTCACATACCCATCCACCGCCTTAGCTTTAACACAAGAACAGGCACAGGTTAGCCATTAGCTCTGACGTTTTGTCAWCAACAAGAAAACATAGTTTGCATCTGCATTACTGCATTTTATRGTAAGTCACTTACAAAGAGGCGGGGTGTAATACTTGGAGAAAACTTCATCTTTGGGTCTGTCGGGGTAGAGGAACAGCAGGTGATTGAGATCGCTAATTCTGTCAGCCAGAGAGCGAATGGAGAAGTCTTTGGTTGTGTAGGGCATGAGGTTCCAAACCATCCGTTCACCTAAATAAACAAACATTTTTAATTACCAGGGTTTTTTAAAATTCAATTTCAATTCAAAAAATGTATTCATTTCATTAAAAAAATACTATATACAATAATAAAAAATAAACCAAAACAAAAAAAAATACAAATCAAAATGAAATTAAAGGTAGCAGAAGAAGAATAAATCTTATTTTGTCTGCCCCTTTCCAAACCAGAAAATATTCAAACTAAACATAATTTACAAAACAATACTAAATAACATAAAATTAAAAAAAATTAAAAATAAAAAAAACAACATAAAAAACATCAACTCAAACAACAAATCAAATAGCTTCACATTTTACTTTTCATAAATCTTCAAAAAACTTGCTTTTATCTGTCTCTTAAATATTTACATTGATCTGGCATTTTTAAGATCATCTTCCAGACCATTCCATAATCCTATACCCTGGATTAAACTATACCCTGGATTAAAGTACATCTTTCTTTCAAGTAAGTACGAAAATAGGGCTTCACAAACGTCCTGATGCATCTCAGTAATCCAGGTAAAAAAATCAAAAAGAAAAAAATTGTATAGGTCTTCTGGACGGGTTCTTCTCTAATGAAACGTTTCGTCTCTCCTCCAAGAGACTTCTTCAGTCTGAGAGTTTCAGGCAAAATTCAGGCTTYTAAGCCCTGCCTCCATGTGACTGATACATCACATGCTATCGTTCACACCTAATTAATACCCATTGTCAACTGGGGGGTGGAGTGACACTGCCAATAGCAGCACTGTAGGAGGGGGACAACTGAAAACGGAGGCCTCCACCTCTGTTTAATGATGGACGGTCTTTCTTCACAAAAATGGCTTCTTTTACTCCTCTCTCAAACCAACGTTCCTCTCTATCAAGAATGAGAACATCCTCATCTCTGAAAGAGTGACCACTGGCCTGTAAATGAGTGAAAACTGCAGAGTTCTGGCCATYAGATGTAGCTCGTCTGTGTTGGGACATTGGGGCTTCACAAACATTTCCATCCCCTTTAGATAATAACAACTGTCTCCCTTAACCAAGCTTACCTGAATGTTGGAAGGTAATATGTTTCTGTGAGCCTTGTACATAAACAGTAAATTATTGTTGTCAATCAAATCATAGAATTTCAAAATTTTCAGTTTACAAAATAATGCATTAGACGGATGGTTGTAATCTTTTCTCGCGATAATTCTTACGGCTCTTTTTTTGTAAAACAAAAATCGGGATTTGTAATTGTTTTGCAAGCTTTACCCCAGATTTCAATACAGTAAATTAAATGTGGAACAGTTATTGAATTGTACAAGACAAGCAGAGCTTTTTTACTCACAAACGCGAACAACAACGTAGCCTTTTAGGTGTGGCAGGTGGAGCAGGAAGCAGGTTAGTGGCAACAGAACATTAGAGTTCGTTTAGAGGCAACTGATGAATAAAATGAGTTCATCTCTGAGAGGTTAATTGGTTGTTAAAGGGAGAAAAGTGTCAGGGTTCTACACATGAGGGAGTCTGACCACTCATAATTACTTCACACAATCAAACAAACAAAAAAAAAACTCTTTAGTGGCATGCAGATAATCATAGTCTGTGTTTTCTAAGCCTCATTAAAAGGCAGGTTATCCCTGATTACAGTTGTATTTACTGCCCGACGCCAAAGGTGAAGACGGTCTGTAGCAAAAATAGATCTCACAAAATCACAATAAACTTTAATAACACTTTCATTAAGTAATCGTTTAGCTAAGCTGACATCTACGACTAATTTTAGAGCGGCTGTGGTGGAGTGGTTAGTCGTCCTGGAACCAGAAGGTCAYTGGTTGGATCCCCCGTCTCAGCCGTCTCAGTCATCGTGTCCTTGGGCAAGACACTTCACCTGCCTTGCCTGCTGATGGTGGTCAGAGGGTCCGGTGGCAGCCCTGCCTCTTTCAGTGTGCCCCAGGGCAGCTGTGGCTACAATGTAGCTTACCACCCATGCATGGTGGTGAGCTACAATGTAGCTTACCACCATGCATGGGTGAATGTAAGTGTAAAGCGCTTTGGGGTCCTAGTGGACTTGATAAAGAGCTCTATAAGTTCAGACCATTTAATTCATTTTTTAGCTGTCAAAAGAATTTAAGGTTTTATTCCAATAACCAATGAATTATGAACAAAATTTTTTTAATTTTGACCT
>NW_013952406.1:2400534-2407424 GCF_001266775.1 Austrofundulus limnaeus
AGGCAGAGCTTTCAGTTATCAAGCTCCTCAACTTCCAGTTTCTGTCCGTGAAGCTGACACTCTGTCTACTTTTAAGATTAGACTGAAGACTTTCCTTTTTGATAAATCCTATAGTTAGACTTAGGTTTCCTGAGTTATTCCTTTGTTATTATAGTTAATTAGATATAGGCTTACACTGCTGGAGCACAAACTGAGCACATTTCTTCACTCTACTGGTGTCTTTAGTCTCTCTCCTCTACATGTTTGTTATAATTAATTCTATCACTAACGTGTTTTCTTTGTCTCTCTTCCAGAGGAAAATACACCTGGACCAGTCCTGTGTTTGTTTGTGTCTCTTTCCTGTCCCCAACCCAGCCGGTCGAGGCAGATGGCCGCCTGTCCGCAGTCTGGTTCTGCTGGAGGTTTTTAACTGTTAATGGGGAGTTTTTCCTCTCCACTGCTGCCAATTGCCCAAACTGGAACCCAGTTGAGGGAAGTAGACAAACAAAAGCAGACCAAGCGATTCCAGTTATCTAAGTGTTGATTGGTGCTCGCGTTCCTTTTCCTGCTTTAGTTTAAATTTAACAACCATGAACTTCAACAAACATCGCACTGATTCATGAAGGTTTTCTAAATGTCCTAACGGTGTTTTATTTCATTTTTTTTGTTTTGCACATCATACCTGCTTTGGTGGGATTTTCTGCCACCCATGCGATTGTGATGCCTCCAATCTCAGAGTCACTGAAGCGCAGAAGAAAGGTACCGTTGGGTTTGGACATCAACATATCCTGAGCCTGTTGCTTGTTCACAAAACCCAGGATAGCTCTGCGAAAACAGGGTTATATATAAATAGAAAGAAAATTTCTGACACCCCCCCAACCCCCACCCCCCATTCACTGCTGCTTTTCATTTCTGGTTGCCATGGAAAATCAAGCAAATGAACTGTTGTTCGAGTATCAAAGTGWGAGCAGGGAAACAGGAAGTGCTATAAAATTGTCAAAATGAAAARATACTGTAAGATTAGGCCTTTAATTTAGGCTGTTTTGACAAAATTTATGACCAAATATAAAACCTAACAGACAAAACCCTCAAAATCGTCCTCACCCGTCATTCCAATGAGGTTTGAGATGCTTTTTTGTGAGTTCCATCACTCCATCAAACCACTGCCAAAACGTAAAGTTCCTCCCAGGCAAGCTTTCCTGCAGACAAACATCATTTTAAAAAACTGATTCACAAAATTTCATTTATAAAACAGGATTGACAGTATAATTTTCCTCTTCTTTTGTAATTTACTTCTGCATACTTTGTGCTTTTTGTAGTCATTCATAAAAACTGTTCAGCTCATTCTGGAGTTGTGTGCTATGGCTTTTAGTTTTTGTCATTTTTATAGTTTTTAAAACATTAAACTGTATTTACAAGTACTTTTCCCTATAGAAATCCACTGAGAACTCCAAAAATCATTTCTCTCCTTGAAATATGCTCACATTTTTTAATGCTACTTTAAAGCTTTAGCTAACCTATTGCTACATTTACTTAGCCTTTGGCTACGTTTAGCTTTAGTTAGCCTTTTGTTATTTTTAKATTCTCTAGCATTTGGCTACAGTTGGTGTTCAGTAGGTTGCTCTTTTAGGTTTTAGAGTTTTGCTTCTTTCTGCTTGAAGAAATCAGTTTCGACCTCTTCAACAGATTTCAGCAAAAACATTTTGCGCTCACTTCAATTTGAAATAAACTGGGATCGCTCTGGTTTAAAATGTTTTTACATTTTCTCAAAGCAACGGGGTTGCACAACAATGAAAAAATAAATAAAAACCTCCACAACAGTTCAATTTCACCCCAGTTTTCAACAGTACGAGTAAATACTGAGTGACGGGGTAAAACTGTTCATGTCTTGATATCCCTGATGCATATTTGTGAAGCGGATGAAACCGAACGTTCCCGTTATCCAATAATAATGGCGTGTAGTGAATATGAGTACATTTTCCGCCTTTGAGCCAGAAACAAGAGGCCTCCGGCATTTTTCTGGGTGGACAAACAGGGTCATTAGGATGAAGACCTGGCTACAAGCGAAGCATTCTTTCTCAAACTGACCACAAAATGGAGCTGCAGTGATTTCTGAGTATGAATATCATGGCGACAGCAAGTTCCCATCAATCCCAAGCATGTGGCTGAAATATGTGTTGGATAGTGGTTTGTGGGTTTTGTTTTATTATGCATGAGATAAAAAAAATGTCTAACTGCAGTAGGACAGAAATCTATTCATTGCAGCTGAACATAACAGATAAATATAAAGTTTGTTACAAATGTCTTAACGCTGCTCACCCTGTTAAACTGTGACCAGGTCATTGTCATGCTCCGGTAGTCGTCTGGATTGTTGCTGGAGCTGCTGAAAGCCTTTTGAGCCAAGAAGACCAGGTTCTCCTCAGACAGGCCTCGGTTGCTCTGCACCTCTGCCTTGTACTTCATGTTGATGGCTTCACACAGCTGAGGCCAAAGCACCTTATCTGGCACCAGGAAAGGCACTCGACCCTGCAGATAGAGAAGGCAGCTGGGGATTTAGACGAGCTGACGGGACTAAAAAAGGAGGATGGAACATGGCAACTTGTATTTAAATGTCCAAAAGTGGCCATTTTCAGTTTGTACAAAAGACAATTTCATTTCATGCTGATGCATTTTAAAGTATAAACCCATTATTCTATTTTACTGAAACCCAAAAAGTTCATTGTGATTTTTTATAAAATAATTCAGTTATTCAGCAAACAGATGTTTTCACTACATGTGTGGGGTTTTCGGAGCRTGTAGCATCTGTTTCCATTTGATTAAATTGTCCAACTACTAATGCCTTGCTATCATATTCATTATTAATTTAAGTGTTTATTTAATTATTAAACGTCTTCATTATTTTGTGCATCAATTTGTAAAAAAACATAATGTGACTGTGTGGGGGAAAAAGGCTATAGCAAGACAAATAACAATAATAATAAAATGTTTTTGGGCTAATTAAAAAAACTAACTTATTTTAAAAAATCACATAGAAAATGACACACATTCACAAATATTTACTCACCGCCTCTGCAAAAGCATTGTCCCACAAAACAGTCGCTGTGGCATTATTGTCTTGGCTACCGTGAACTATCACCACAACAGGAAGTGATAATGTCTGCTCAGAAAAAAAAAAATACAAAAAAAGGGAAGGCCATTACAGTAAATGATGCAACTTACCACACTGCTATTAACCTTTTCATAGATTTATTGTAAAGATGAATTATTTTAGGAGACATCATCACAAATACTGATATAAAAAAAGCAGAATAAACTGAATGTGTTGTAGCCTAGTTTCAAGCTTCTCTGAGAAACGCTGCCTACTGACTGTAAAGGGACTTCWCTGTGTTTTGATCTCATTATTATCTACACACCAGCTCTTACCTTCACTTGGAAAACAAGCTCGTTGCTTCCGACACTAAACTGGGACTCGAACAGAATGGTGAACTTCTCTTCTGTGACYGACTCTGCTCCTCGTCTGTCCGATCGCTTGATCCTTTTTAAAGACTAAATGAGAGATGGAGCAAAAGAATACATAGTATGAATACTTACTGACTATGGAGCTAAAGTATAAGCTTGTAATGACTCTTTGAGTCTGACTGGCATCAAAATAATCCACAAGAGGCTCTGAAGGGACTGTTGCTAACAACATGTATAATGTGAAGGGAGGGGGGGCTTACAGTTAACTTGCCTGGTAAAATAATGGTAAATAAATAAATAGCAATAAATAACTACAGCGACCATCAACTATCAACTCAGCTTTACTAATAAAGCACATTTGTATTGTTATTATCCCACACCCACAGGTAGTTGGCTCCAGAGGACAGGGCTCTGGAAAGCTCAGCCTCCCATTCAGRTTCTTAACATTGAAGCAACTAAAAGACATTAAAGCATTCTGAGAGCTGCTTTAAACAAGACAGGACTAGGCCATTCAGGGCTTTGTAAGCAATGGAAATGATTTTGAATTCAATTCTGAAGCTCACATGGAGCCGGAGACAGAGATTTCAGAACAGAAGTGATGTAATTTTGCCTAGAAGTAGCTGTTAGCATGCTAGCCGCAGCACTCTGGAGCAGGCCTGTCACGATAACGATAAATTGTCTCAGGAATTATTGYGATAAACGATAGTATTGTTTGGAGACCGAATGATCCCTCTGCTTACGAAGTTTTTTAATGAAACTTACATACTTAAAAAGTAGGGGTGCAACGATAYAGAAAATTCACGATTCGGTTTGATACTTTAGTCTCATGGTTCGATATTTTTTCGATACAAAAAAGTGAAATTTACATGTCCCTTTTAACTTGTAATTTATTTAAATTAATTATGAACATTTGTTTAACCTCAAAAGTACAGTTTTTTAATGACATGTTGCTGAAACAGCAAGTTTCTCGGTGGATCTGCGCTCAAAAATGCAGCCTAGGTGGAGTAGTCGAACACAGATCCACTGATCCTTTAATACAGAGCATCTTCACAAGACAAGTTGATAAATTTTAAAAATCTGTATTGTTCGATACAAGTGTGTAYTGAACCTAAAGCACTGTTCGATACGGTTCGATATGGGTACATGCGTTGTTGCACCCCTACTAAAAAAGAGAAAGTTATGACTTGACTGAAACCAGAGATTGGAAAAAAACCAACGCCCAAAAACAGCTGCTGAAGCCATGAAATCTCTTCCTCTATCTAAGCAGCCCAGTTTATTGTGTATGCCTTCCTCTGGCTTCATAAAATTATTGCGGTCACCCGCACGCTACCTCTGAAATTTACAAGTTTTTCTAATTAGTGTAACATAGTGAAACCAAGGTTCGGCACCGTACCCTGAAGACATTTTGAGGCGTCGAAATTGTCAACCTAATTTATTGTGCCATTAATTGATTTATTGCTCATCGCGACAGGCCAGTTTTGGAGTCGTAAGGGACCTAAAGAAGATTTCGGGCACTCGGCTAAAATGGATTTACAATAATCAAGTCTGCAGGTGATAAAACCAGTCTTTACCTCAGCGGGTTCATCAAGTTCTTCCACACCCAACTCATCAAACAATATTTACAGCAGTTGATTTGTGCACTAAAAAAATAACAGCTTTCCACAAAATGTTTCCATAAAGTTTAAAGGCGTATCGTCGTCTAAAAGGTCTCGGTGTCCTGGAGAATTATCATCGTTCATTACTGGAGATAAGCAGCCTCGTTCAAGAGTGTAAGAAGTACCAGGTGTGGCAAAATACTTTGGTCAATGGGAGGCCACCACCATACATAGTTTGGTAAACAAAAGAGAAAATACTGGTGCTAGGCTACAACATGCAGATAAATCCCTGCTTATAAATTCACACAAACTCTTTGACCCCTTTCAAGGTAATACTAGGAACTAAAGTTTTTTTTTGATGATTCCACCACCATGAAATCATTTTTTCATTTAAAACATAAAGGCCACTTACCATGTTCCTGAAGTGGGCACTGAGAGTGCMTGTGGTTTGATGGTACTCCATCACACAGTTATTGTTAAGAATTTCTCCGCTGCTCTCGCTGAGAAAGAAAGACAATTAGAGAGAGAGAGAGTCAATTAGCTCTTCTGTCTAATCTGATGGACTTAAGTGCAATGAGCTAGCTTCTCTACAGTGTTCCCAGGTTCTAAGAAGACGTTTTTCCTGTATAACAGAAATGTGCTGCAATCACCATCTTTAACTTCTCTTGATCAGAAGTGCATGTTTTTACAGTAGATGATGTGCAGCAGATGATGGATGAACTGTTCACCCATACTAGCTGACCTCAGGGTGGTTAGGAAGGTTTCAATAAGTTATGATGAATGTGGAGCAAGACTGAGAAACAGGCTAAAAATGGATTCTGGAGACACACCATAGACTCCTCTGAGACATTGTTCAAGTTCCAGTCATGTCTATGTGTTGAGGTCTACCAGAGCTCACCCTGGGATTAAATAATTCTCACAGAAACCCTAAAGCTTGTTATTTCATTGTTTAACAAAAGGCTTTAAGCGCACACCGACACACTGGCTGGACTTACTTTCTTGTGTTTTCATTTTTTAGCAGGGCCTTGGCTTGCTGCTCACTAATTATGGTGGCTTTGACTTGTGGAGGGTTCATGTGCACGTTTAACTTCCCCCCAACGAGGAGGCGGACTGTGGCAGCGAACTTGGTTTGGGTTTTCAGGACTTGAGGAGGCTGCTTCTCAATGATGAAGGTGCTGAGAACACACACACACACACACAAATAATAATAAAGGAGAAAAACAGAACAAAAGAACGTTGATTAGTTTCATCACCTTTAATGATGCCAATGTGCTGGAAAAACAAAACGTAATAAAGCCTGAAGTGTAGCTTTGCTGCTCAGTGAGAAAGCTGCTTCTTTTCATGTAGTTATTATCAACAAAACACACAACTGGGTCTTTATAAAAGCACCTTTTAGGGTTAATAGTTTTTTAAATGATCAGATTGTTTCTAGATTTGTGACCCATCACATCGAAACGAGGATTAAGTCCAAAAGTGGTACATGGAGAAAAAGGCAAATATAGTGTTTTTACTAAAATGTTAACAAAAATTGCATTTTGTCAAAATATAATGAATAAAATCCTTAACAATGTACCATTTGAATGAAGTGTCTGAAATATAATCATAACACAAAATTTTGAAGCACTTTTTTGAGCAGTAGCAAAAAAACCTCTGATTTTGAGGAAAAAATGCCTTAAAATTTTGAGATTGTCCCTTTGAGTTCGCAAAGTTTTTTTTTACTCTTTTTAGCTGGGAAATCTCAATATCCAAATATAGTTTGAAGTTTCCTCTTCATAAGGACATCAAAAATTCTTCATTAAAATGACATAAAATTAGGATTCAGACCAAATATTTATGTATTATTGTAACCAACAAGAC
>NW_013952406.1:2407623-2409293 GCF_001266775.1 Austrofundulus limnaeus
CATCCATCCATCCATCCATCCATCCATCCATCCATCCATCCATCCATCCATCCATCCATCCATCCATCCATCCATCAGAACTTGGAAGTGTCACCAGTCCATCAAAGGGACATTGAACATCAAACAATTCAGTATAACTCATTAGAACCTACATTTTCTGTCCAAGAATTTGATAAATTAAACAAAAACACTAGCCTGGCCCTTGCCTTCCTACACAGTTCCACTCGRTTCTAGTTTCCCTTCACTGCWACGTCTGGGATTTCTACCATCGACAAGGAATTCTCCCCTAGAATTTCTCCGGTAGACAGTTTCACAAGCAATTTCCATTTAGCGTCTTAGCTTCCTWMACCTTCCTGCACCTAGCTGGAGCACTACATATGTCACGGCCAAATGTTAGCGATTGGTTAAATCAGATCCAGTCATTTTAAACTTCAACAGAGGCCACACCTCCAGCAAGAAAACACTTCTTAATAGCCGAGGTTCCAGACCCTCTGTACGAAGCAAAGCGTAGGACAAAGGGCTGGTTTTTAACAGGCTCCAAAAACACCAAAAAACAATCCTATATAAATGTATAACTTAGGACAAAAGCTGACAGTCAATGTGCCAAACACTATAAGTATAGTTGTCTCTTGTATGGTTCTGTACAAATGTTTTAACCAATTCACAACTTCGTTTCAAGAAGCCAAACTTCAACTTTTTAAGTGACCTTGATAAATAGTTCTTTGGGTTTTCTAAAGACATTTTCACTCACTTGCTGTACAGTTTGACCATGACAACATATTGTGTGTGCTACATATAATTAGGACTGTGGACAAGTGGAGAACAACAAATAAAAGATCTGCAACAGATGAAAAGTTTCCAAATATTGTGTAGGTTAGGCAGCTAGAAAATAAAAATGAAGCCAAGACCATCATCCTGATTGTTCATCATCTATTGTGTGCCCTGTTTCAGTTAACAGCTCTTTGGGAATCACTGTGTTGGTACAAAAATACTATTTTATCTTTGTTAAACTGCGGTATCTTAGAAAAATGTCACGCAGCTCAAAGGAATTAGAACAAATTGTCTGTGTGATAGGTTAAAAATGTTTTTTTTTTTGGATTGACACAACTTCATCTTTTGAATTTAGGAGCTTTTTTGTGCCTGAATTATTTTTAGATTTAAGCAGTAAAATAAAATAAAAAAAACCTAAGAAAAAAAAGAAACTTTGAAGAACATTCAAAACTCCTAAAGAACTATCGAGTAAAATGTTTTTGAAAATTCTGCGGGATGGCTCAAGGTTTTTACACAATACTGCATTTAGAAGTAGAGATGCATTCTGGAGGCTGGAGAAAAAATTAAAAGCAGATATTAGGATGTGCAGGCTGTAAAATTGCATATGTTACAATGGATCCATTAAATGAATAGACTTTAAATTAATGTGTGCTTAAAATAAAAACAGATTAAATATTTATTGTTACAGTATTCTTAGAATTTTTCTTCTTTTTGAAATGACTGCTAATGTCAAACAAATTCTAAAACTGATCTGAACTCACATTAATTTTTTTGTAAATTAACAATATCTTTTATATTATTTCTTATTAACAATGAATTACACTCACTGGCCACTTTATTAGGTACACCTGTCCAACTGCTCGTTAACACTTAATTTCTAATCAGCCAATCACATGGCG
>NW_013952406.1:2410253-2419250 GCF_001266775.1 Austrofundulus limnaeus
CAGCCGACAAATCTGCAGCAACTGTGTGATGCCATCATGTCAATATGGACCAAAATCTCTGAGGAATGCTTCCAGCACCTTGTTGAATCTATGCCACAAAGAATTGAGGCAGTTCTGAAGGCAAAAGGGGGTCCAACCCGTTACTAGCGTGGTGTACCTAATAAAGTGGCCGGTGAGTGTATAATCAAGACAAGAATTTCTATCTTGTGTTTTAAGAAGAACCAGTTTTCTGTGTATTCATTAGATTGTGATATAACACAATGAGTTTGGAGTCAAGTCTTTATAATTGTGGGTTAATAATAAAAAACGCCCCACAGCTTCCTTTAGGCTCTGACGTTACGACCGGCGAGATTAAAAGCATTAGCCTTTGAAAATGACCTTAACTGTAAACATGCACATTAAATGAAGGTTATGTTAATGACTGTTCACTGTTCCGTAAACTAATCGGCTTAACAATTATTTCCTCTTGAAATGTTCAGTTTTCATTTCTGTCATTTCCATGGTAACAAAAACATAAAAAAATAAAAAGACACGGGCAATAGAGTAATCTTTCAATCTCCGAGGGAGACCAAAAAAAAAAAAAAATCTGTTGTTACGAGCCTTTAAGTGTTTGGGATCTGTAGCTGAACTAAGTGGCGATGAGAAGGCAGCACTTTCCATTTCTCAGTGTGAAACCTCCCGAGACTCGAAGAGGACCTAAAGAGGACGCTGCTGACGGAGCGGTGCATTACTGTCCGGTCAAAGACTCATCCGGAGCCGGTCAGAAATCGCTGTGACAATGACACGACGTCTCCGTGTGTTGCCGGTCCCCGTGGAGAACATCTTACGAGACAGAGGGAGAGCATGCTGTCAAAGTGCTCCTGCTCAGAAATGCTGCTAGGCTAAAACACTCTGACAGTTGTGCCTTTTGGGACAAAAATAATGGACTGAAACAAGCCACATGTGCCCTCGCTCTCACAATGCATAGTCTTTGTCTCTGTGGATCACTTTAGATGCATTTCTCTTCCACTCCTGCAGCTGCGGGAAATTTAATGCACCAGTCAGGCCTCTTTTGGAAATTTGACAACTATAGCTAAAGTTTATTTGGCTGTATTGTCACAGACACGTCAGGCCCTCCTCCAAAGTGGCTTCTAAGCGAGTATACAAGGGCTACCAACTGAAATAAGGAACACTGACAAGGCAGAACAATTAGCAACTCAATGGTCACCAACTTGTGACTTTTAACTAATGACTGACAGACTTTTTTTTAGATTAATAGAAGACAGCTTGTGGCAAAATGTGGTTTAATTGTCAAGCTGTTTTTTTTCTTAATCACCTATAAAGAGATTTGCACTGATTTAAAATACATCACAAAGTGGATTGCTTTAATTTGAATAGAGGATTTCTTCATTTAGGAGAAAGCAGGCAGTGTATACAAATGCAATTACTGAAAGCGACCAAATCAACCACATTAGCCATTTGAAGTCCAACTTCAAATTCAATAACGCTGAATCTAAAAATAAAGGTTTTATTTTTAACAGCTTAACAAATTGAGAAATGGTTTAGTTTAAAGAGGACATATCGTGCAAAATCCACTTTTTAATCTGTTAAATACATTTTGTTGTGTACTTGGACTCTCTAGGAGTGCAGACAAGTTGTTCCAGTGCTGTGTAGATATATTTATGTTCTGTTTGGGTCATATTTATCAACCCCTTTAATTTGGAGCGACAAACGATAKCGATTAACGRCTGTCACCACAACCCGGGTGAAACTCAGCACACRGGAAGCGATAGCGACAGCAGCGTTGAATATTGCGCTCTCGGGTTGCTTGTCTTCAAAAAATTTCATTGGTTCTTCTRCTGCTTCTTGTAAAGTTTATTGGTGGTTGGCAAAAAAAATGAATGGAGGAAAATCTTACTGGATAAATTCGCCCAGGCGCTAACAAATTCCCAYCACTTCGTGAAGTATCATATAAAATTTGAAAGTTTGACAGAGCTAAACAAATCGGGAAAGTCGTAGCTAACTGCAGTGTGTAGCATACTCCCCGCTCATAGGTCAGTCAATGAAACCCTCGTTGATAGGTTGTAGCGCCATGCAACGGAGACCAAAATTCAACATTTTTCAACTTTCACATGTCGCGTCGCAAACTTACGTGTGCACGTCTAAGTTTACGAGCTCAAAATTTCACGAGTTTCGACGGTCGCTTGGCTGGAGGAGGCCGAGCGATTGTCGCCTCATCACACAAGTTCTATAGGAAATGAATGGAGAGAGAGCGACAAACTACAGCGATTAACGGCTGTCATCGCAGCCAGGGTGAAACTTGACACACGGGATGCGATCGCAGCGTTGCGAATCGCGCTCTCAGGTCGCTTGTCTTCATGAAATTTGATTGGTTCTTGACTCTGAAGGCGGGTGTGCATTACGGACGTGTAAACTAAACAAATCTTGCGATGCTAATTATATTGAAAAACAAACACACATCAAGATACAGTTTTATGAGGAAAAACTTAACATAAACTTCACCCTGGTGCCAACAAATTCCCACAAAGCTTTTTAGTAATCACTTGGTGAAAGTGTTAGCTAACTGCAGTGTGTAGCATACTCTCCTCTCATTGGTCAGTCAATGAAACCCTCGCTGATTGGTTGTACGCTAAGCGACAGCGACAAAAGTTGAACATTTTTCAACTTTCATATGTCGCGTCGCAAGCTTGCGTGTGCACGTCTACGTGTACGAGCGTGACATTTCACATGCACTATTTTCGCCGATCGCTTAGCTGGAGGAGGGCAAGCGATTGTCGCCTCACYGCACAGGCTCCATAGGAAATGAATGGAGAGTGAGCGACGTCGCCCCCCGTGTGTCGAGCCCTTAAGGCTGGATGGACAAGTCGTCCCTTGTTCACACATTTTAATTAATTTGTAAATTAGCGCAGCTATACAAACCCCTCTATCAAACTAGAATGGACTGCTGTAGAAGCTGGAGGGGCGGGGTGTGAAGCGGTCGTTTGGTTTTAAAGAGACAGCCTCAAAACGAGTTAATCTGAGAAAAGGGGCGGGGCTTGTGGAGCTACAATAAGGAGGAATTCAGACCAAAGCATTGCAGTTCCACTTTATATAGACCCCAACTGAAGGATTTAAATGTGAAAAAGACAGCTTAATTGAGGAAGTGAGAGGAAACTGAAACAAGCACACACCTGGTGACCAGTGCTGAGATGATATCTGTGATGGTACTGTTGAGTTCATTCAGGAGCTCTTCAATAGGTCCAGGGATGGGCAGCTGCTGTCTCAGGTGCTCTGCTCTCCGAATCTGCTGCCTGTTTTGCCAAATGGTTTCAGCCAACTTCTCACACCTGACCAAGCAACGCAAACCCAACAACAAACAAACAAGAAAAAAAAAATTWAAAAAMGAAAAGAAAAACAACAACAACATATAATTCATTTGATTAAAATTGTAAGAACTATTAGGATTCTGGTTGAGCATTAAAATCATCTTCGCCTCTGCCTTTCTGGGTGCAGGGTGATAAAAAATAAGAGAAAAATGTCACTGCTGATACATCTCTGACAGAACAATTAACGATTTACTGTAGCAATTCATCTAATAAACAAYGAAGTCTGAAAAACTTAAAGAGAAAGAGCAAAACAATGCTGTCCTGATTATCTGTCCCCCATTGAGAGCCAATGAACCTTGGGGGGGAAAAATCCCAGCCATGGACCACTGGAGACTAATAAACCTATGATTCTGCTCTGCATGAGGGAGACTAGTAGCCGTGTTCTTAGCTGGGGGCGGGAAAGAACTCACCAGGACTGAAGGATGTCCAGACCTCCCTCCGGTGGGCCCCCGTTGCCTGCCAGCTGTTGCCGTCTCTTCCACTGGATCAACTCATCATCCAGAATAAGGGTCTGCTGCTTTCTCAACAGCTGCAGTGTTTTCTGGTGCTTCTCAGCCAGGTCCTGGAAAAAAAAAACATATCAGACAGGACACATGTAAATCAGAACTGATGCTTTTCAACCTGGCACAGAAACACGTGAGTCTCACCAGTCGGTATTTCTGTAGTGTGTTGGCCTCTCTTGTAAGCCATGCCTCCACAGTGGCTCTCTTGCTGAGAAGGGCGGGTTCCCGGAGCTGACGGTCAGCAGGGGGCAGCGTGGCAAGGCTGCTCAGCTGAGCTGCGGAGGGTGCGGACGAGTCAAAGTGAAAGACGAGCAAAAGGGAGCAAGTTTTCAACCTACATCCATATACAGTTTATGTTTTCCACTCTGAATAATAAATAGTTTATTAGGAAGAAGGTCCTCTAAAGGAACACAGATGTTGATAAATCGCAGTCTTGTTTACTGCAACTCAGTTTGTTTAAGAAAGTTCCAGAGGGCATTTTCTTTACTTAACAAAAAAAAAAAAACCTTTCAGATATTTAATAGGAAGTCTGATGATCTGTCTATAATTTCACCCAAATGCCCCCAAATAAAAGCAGCCTAGCATTTCTTGAAGGAATGTCTTTTGTCTGCAGAGTTTTAGAGACTAAGATGATCTGATGTTGAGTAACACAGGTGTTATAGCTGTTTAGGCCAGAATAAAAAAAAACAGCTTTATGAAACAATATTAAGAAAAATATCACATGATCTGTTAGTGCTTGGAGTGTTGTGAATGATCGGCAGCTGCTTTCACAGCAAATTTTTTCTAAATAATGGTAAAATTCACTGAGCTCAATAAGCTGTAGGAGATGTCTTAAATTTTAAAGATCAATTACTTTCTGAAGGTTTAATTAAAATCCACTTGGCACACACATACAAACACATGCACAGATGCTGATAAACATAGTCTAAGTTTTAAATGTGAACCATCTGCGTAAAATATAAAGTTGAATCAAAATGCACASAAAACCACTTAAGTCGAATTAAAAACATAACATTTCTTCCATTAAAGATTCAAATAATTTCACACCACAGCTGCCCGTCGCTTTGAAGTCAATCAAATAATCTATTCTAGTAATAATTTGGAGACACCAGAGTCATGCGAGGTGGTTTTACCCTGGATGCGAAGGCTCTCCTGGTACTGGATGATGAAGTATTCCTGGTTGTGCTGGAGCTTTCGCAGGTCGTTCTCAGTGTCCTGGGTGAGCAGCCGCAGCTCCTCGAAAGCCTGATTGATCTGTTGGTATTTCTGCGACATGCTGTCCATCATCCCACCAACCGGAGAGCTCGACTAAACAGAAAGTATAAGAGATAGAGGCAGGAAAAGCTCAAACAAGTGCAACTAGTAAGGTTGGTTTTCCCGCCGTGTTGTTATGGCCCGGAGCGGACTAGACTAGCGTATTTATGGCGGCTGTTAATGTGAATTGTTAGCCACCGGTGAGCTGATATCTCGGTGATAACCTTGGGGTGATTCATTGACACTTTTTGTTGCAGTTGGAAAATTTGCAGACATGATCCCCAGCAAAAAAAAAAAAAAAAAAAAGCAAATACCTTGAAGACACTTGAAGACTTAATGAGAGCACACAAAGGTCTAAACTAACCAGAACGAAATTGACTTGGCTCAAGTGCAGTTTCACAAAAAGATTTTTAAAAAATGCATTGCGACTGAAAATGAATTCCTCCCAAGACTCGCAGAGTCGAATGTTTTCCACGCTGTTGGTTTATAACTCGGTGCCGGTTATAAACAGAGAAATAGACTTATAGGAGCATGACGTCACGAGAATACGCTGTGCTGTCTCAGTTTCCCGCTGGTTGAAACTTGACAAATGAAACAAACAAGCAAAGCAACAATCAGTTGTTGAACCCAGAGATATACCGAGCAGCCAGAATCCTACATCAAACAAAAACTGGACAACAATCCGCTCCAAAACCCCCCAACAGCTGGTCTCCTTACACATTTATAGACGCTTGTTAAGAGGGTTTGCTTTATAGGGGTAAACATGAACTGCTGCCAACTACCACATGTGTTTCCCTATCTACACTGAAAAACATAACTTGTAAGATTTACTAAATAAAAAATCCTAACGATTTGCACTAAATTTTATTGCTGAAGCATCAGGTACGATGTACTTGTTAGTATTAAGTAAAACATACTTACCACCACAATTAACAGTCATGAGTTTACAGAGTAATTTTTACTCAATTTATTTCAAAATTTAAGTCATATTTATGTAAACAAGTAAATAAAATATGTTCATTACGGGTGTAACAATACAGTATCTGTATCAAACCGTTCAATACGGTCCTTTAGGTTCATCGAACAAAGATTTTTAAAATTTATTTTATCAGCTTCTCTTCTGAAGATGCTCTGTGTTGAAGGATCAGTGGATCTGTGTTCGACTACTCCACCTAGGCTGTGTTGTCGAGCACAGATCCACTGAGAAACTTGCTGTTTCAGCAACATTTAATTTAAAACCTACTTTTGAGGTTAAACAAATGTTCAGAATTAATTTAAACAAACTGCAAGTTAAGAAGGGCATGGGAAATTTGTATTTTTTAATTGACAAAATATTGAACCGTGAGACTAAAATATCAAACCGAATCGTGAATTTTCTGTATCATTACACCCGTAATGGTCATATACGACCATATTTTATTTACTTGAATTTTAATTTAGATAGCTTTCATTGACTTTCAGTGGTGAAACGAATTCTTCAGAATGTCTTCATACCTATGTAGATAAAGACGTGTAAATGGGGAGTGGCACAGAGGCTAGAGAAGGTGAGCCTATTGAAAGCTCGCCAGTTCAACTCCCTAGATCAATAAAAAAAAAGAAAGTGGAAATGAAGGTTAATAAAATTAAGTAAATAAAGCATTGTCATATATGACAGTATTTCATTTCCTTTACTCAATTTATTTATATAAATTTGACTTAAAACCTGAGATTAATTGAGCAASAACAAGTAAATTTGTGATGGTAAGTAAACTGTCTTAATACTGATGAGTAAATCGTACCTGATATTACAAAAGTAAAATTTACTTGTTAGGAGGATTTTATCTAGTAAACCTAACATTATTTTTTTCAGTGTACATAAACTGATTGAAAACAACTTAGCAAATAATGATGTATTTGTAYGTATTTATGCCCAGAGATGTTAAGTAAAGTAAGCAGATGAAAGTGTTTTGTTTATATTGAGTGCATACCAGCAACTGTGTATTGATATATTTGGGAAATTACAGGAATAAATGTTTTCAAAATGTGAACTTTGATATAGTTCAGGATAACCTTTATGTTTGATTTTGTAGTTTGCAACGAGCAGCTTTTCTTGCAGATTTGTTTTTCCACAGTTTTGTCTGACTCCAGGTTCATTAACCAGTGTGCAACACATTTTTAAGAATTCACAATCGTAACAAAAACATGCACAAACCTCTCTGATACCAAMCCAACCAAAAGTTTGTTTCCATAAGAATACTTTATCATATCTTTAAGCAGACAATTTTCCAAATGCACCACTTGGCTAAACAGAGAGCAGTTATCCAATTACCCAATTTCTGAATCGAGCTCCATTATGTAGTTTGAGCTTCTCTTTGTGTTTTCAGCCTCATTCGGGTTATGAAATCAATACGTATCTGCAGGCGACACCCTGCATTTCCGGTTTACATCCAACTTACATTCGTAGCCTCTCTGATGAGCCTCTGCTCGGTGTAGAGGATGTGTTTGATGCATCGAACCAGCTCCAGAGGACAGCGATCATACGTGCTCTGAAAGACAAGGAGCGCATGATCTGTGTTAGGACCCGTTAGCTCCTGACCGCGGCCGAACGGGAACACAACAATTTAGCAGCATCAAAGGACCTTGTTAAGATCTGGAACCGAAGCTGGAGACGTGCTAACATCGCTTAATGAGACTCAGCGTGGCGCACTTCAGTGATGTGACCCACAAGTGTACAAACAAGTTTAGGCGTTTATTTCTTCCGGTGATATTTTAGCTGCGAATTTACTTTTCTTGTTTCTAATCAGTTGATTGCAATCAAAAATATATTTTTAAATAAATAAAATCAAAGAATTGTTATTCCCAGTCTGAGTAATACTTCACTCTGTCCGCTGCTTTCACTTTGGGAAGAGGACAAACAGGAAGCAATCTGCAGGCAGGGAATTGGATCATAAATAGCAGCGCTGGTTGGCTACCGTAGAACTCACTTGGGCTGTTCTCTTGGTTTCCATCAGAGTGGATACAACCTGTTCTCACAACACTATGCGTACTATGTACTCTTTCTAAGAACTGCTAAAAGGAAGGCAACTATGCTGAACAGTCGTGCATCCAAAACAAGTACCYGTCTTGTTTCATCATCAGCAACCCATACAGTATATTGTGCAGATGTCAGATGAGATACTGTTGGCAAGTAGTTTCTGTCTTTTTGTTTCCAGTGAGAAATCAGGAACATTTTATTGCTTTTTCTAAGTGAAGTTTCTAGGTGTCATCATTGATGAAAAACTGACATGGAAAAATCATATAAATGATTTAAGAACAAAAATAGGCAAATCAATTGGAGTACTGTACAAAGTAAGAGAACTGTTCAATGATAAAGCACTGTTTATGTTGTATAACGCTATAATTACTCCACATTTAATTTACTGTATTGAAGTATGGGGTAAAGCTTGTAAAACTATCACAAATCCTATTTTTATTTTACAGAAAAGAGCTATAAGAATTATTACTAGAAAATAATTACAGCCAACCAATCTAATACATTGTTTCATGATTTGAAATTATTAAAATTTTATGATTTGATCGATTATAATATTTTACTATTAATGTACAGAGCTCATAAAGGTGTCTTACCTTTCAACATTCAAGTAAATTTTGTTAAAAGAGAGAGCTGTTTTTATCTTAAGGGAACAGAAATGTTTGTGAAACCCTGGGTTCGTACGAGCCTGAAGGAGCGATCCACTTTAATCCAGGGAATAAGATTATGGAACAGCATGGAAGATGAGGTTAAAAATGCCAGATCCTTGCGTTAAAATATTGTTCGTTACCCTTTACCTGTTCAGATCTAATACCAGTTAATAATGACGTGAATGTCGAAGTGAGCCACACAAAACCATTCAGAC
>NW_013952406.1:2419563-2420972 GCF_001266775.1 Austrofundulus limnaeus
GTCTTTCTGACAAACATATCTTGGGTATAAAAAAGGGGCAGATATTATAAGATTTATTCTTCTTCTGCTGCCTTTCATTTGATTTTATTTTGATTGCATGTTTTTGTACTTTGTTAATCTGTGTTACAAGTGAAATGAATAAATAACTACTACTACTTGTGCTTGTTTCATTGCAAACAAATCCTAGAACAGTTAACAAAGTCTCATGTTTTGTTGCTACAAATAAAACAGAGGAGACGACACTAGTTGTACTGTTATTACACACTGAATCCCACAATTGCATTAAACTGAGTTGCTGACTAACAAGTACACAAATCTGTTCACGAAATCCTTATCAAATTCTACCTACATAGTCAGCTTACCTTGAGCTGGTTAGCGTAGTGTCCCAGTTTGATTTTAAGCAGGAAGCCATCTTCTCCCACCTGATGCTCAGCCTTGTTTTGCAACTCTTTGATCAAACTGTCCAGCAGGCATTTAGCCTTGAACTCCTCCTGAGGGTTCTCCAGGTCTATGGCATCCCTGCCAGCAGGAACACGGGAAATTAAAATGAATAAAAAGCACACTAGGGAAGAGCAACCTCATGGGTGTTAAAGCCAAAGGAGCAGCAAAGAAACTCACCAGAGCTGGCTCTCTATCCACTGGGAGAGGTAATGTCGCACCTCGATGGGGAAGTGTTGACCGTAAAGCGACTGCATCTGATGCAGAGCATCTCCCTGAAGCTGCTGGGCCTGAATCCACACTGCCATCTTCAACACCCTGAAGCTGGCGAAAAGAGACACTCAGTCAAGACCTCAGATTAAACAGAAGCTGAACTAAAGGTACGTTAAGTGATTTAAAACAAAATCATCTTTGATTAATGAGGCATTAAGACATTTTCAGTTGGCCGTCTGACAAAGTCCTCCTCAAACCAGCAGAACTGGTTGTTAGAGTTTGTTTTGCTTTACAAGCTGAAGCATTGGGCAGTAAAAACAATACGGGTTTTCAAATAAAACAAACGTATGGAAAAGCTTGAAAATATGTTCGTGTAAATTCACAGGCAGAAATCACCAAAAAGCTTTAACGGCTTGTTTTATCATGTTTTAAAAACTGGTCCAACTTTTTTTGGGGGTGCGTTTCTCTTCATTACAGTAACAGCTTTACATTCACCTGAACAAATACACCCCGCAGCACAGTTATTGTCCCTGTCAGTGTCTGATACCAAAATATCCCATGATTCACTGGACAATAAATAAATAAATAAATAAAACACTCAAAAAGTAGTTTTTGGATTTACTGGATTGGATAATGATTATTTTTTGGAGTCAACCTGAATTAAGATGGCTGTTCAGACAACTTTAAAGATACAGAGCTAAAATTTGATTTGGAAGTTGCTGATAATCATCTGCAGCGTGACATCATATATATATATA
>NW_013952406.1:2422529-2424453 GCF_001266775.1 Austrofundulus limnaeus
CTTATAAAGTCAATCTAAGCACTGTTATTTATTGAACTGGTTAGCAGATATTAGCTTGTGGAGCATATATACAGAGTTTAGCTCTGCTGAATCATGCTTCAATGTAACACAAACTATTAAATATTACAGCTGATTTGTCCTCTGATTAATATTTAGACCTACAGAGTGTAAAATAATATTATAAATGTGAGTATTTTTAGGTTCCTGTTAGAAGAACCTGACCTGTTGGGAAGATGGTTAGCTAATAGAGACAAGTTTCATTCTATAACCAGGTATACAGAGAACATGTACTGTTGACTGGTTTATTATACTTATTTTTATGACAGTATGAAAAAATAATAAATATACTTTATTAATAGCTGAAGTCATCATTTGTTAACTAGCTAAAAAGTCCAAGTTACAGGCTGACTTCAGGTCTGGATCATTGTTGTTTAGAAATTATATATTTTTCTGGTGTATATCTGCTGTTTTACATGATTGTTGAATGAAATTAACATAGTTAATTTATTGTAAAATATTACAGATAATTTGTGAAATAGATCCGGTTCAGCTCGCTGTTTATCTATTAGTTTTTATGGAGGCTGTGAGCTGTTGTCTGTTTGGTCTCTGTTTCTGCTCCTCCATGCTGTCACAGACGCTACCAGTGGATGGGTTGAAGTCTATGGTAGTAGCACACTTAAAATAAGGTCTTTTTATAATTTAACAATTGCTTTTCTCCAAGCGTTGTTCCTGGATCCCAAAAAATGAACCAATTTATGGATTTGGACTCTTGTATATAACCACCCAGGTAATATTTAGCAAGTTTCAGAGTCTTAGTGCACACGAGAAGATCTACAGGCAATGTCGCAACACTGTCACTGGTCAAGACGGATATTTAACAAAACTCACGATTCATCAAACTTCCTGAAAGCTGCAACGTCTTTAGATTTGCTTTCAGTTTTTCGCTTTCAGCTGGAGCTTTAAGCCGACAGCGCTTCCTTCACTCGGGGCGTGTTGAGGGCTTCAACATGCTCCGCAGCTTGTGTTATTCCTTGGTTGAGCGAGTGTGTTGGGTCACTGCTGCTTGTTTCCAGTCAATACACCCACACACTCTTCTCAAAACAGGCCCCGTCACTGGCAGAAAAAAGTCAGAGAGAGATGAGTATGCGGGAAGTTTGTGGTGTACATTTGTAGTGTTTGTGTGTGCATTTGTGTATTTGTAGGTGTTTGTGGTGTCAGTGGTTCTGCTCGACAATGTGTGCAACTTTGTGTATTTCTCGATGCTTAAATAGCATATTTGCTTTAACACAAGCACACAGGAGCTCAAGCTCTTTATTGATCTGACTGTCACTCTGTCACTTCTCTTTCACTTCTACTTCTCTGCAGGTCATTTCCGTTATCCTAACTCATGACTGCAGTCATGCAGGACAGAGTTTCGCTTTATCTGCTTTAGACCTAATTTCTTAACAACAGACCGTCTGTTTTAACTAAAATGGCTAAAATAATCCCTGCAGATAAAAAAAGCTTAATTTTGTGGAAAATCCGTTGACTTGCATATGTCACCTTCAGTCATCCGTCTAATGAGCTGAAGGCCAGCTGGATAATAAATTATTGTGTGAAAGCTGATTCAGCAAATTCTAGAATCTTCAGCACACTTTTATTAACTCAAACTATGTTCTTGTACTTTGTGCTGTTTTAACCATTTATAGATCAAACTGTTCAGCTTGATTTTTACTTTTATACTTCTCAGAATATTTCACCTCTTTAAAGCCTATTATGGATACGTTCACACTGCAGGCAAATCCGACCCAAACCCGATTTTTTTGACCCATCTGACTCATATTCAATTTTTTTATGACAGTGAACGAGACAAATCTGACCCAGGCCGTTTCAGTATGTGGTTTTAAATCGGATACATATCTGATGTTTTCAAAGTGACTGCAGT
>NW_013952406.1:2424868-2426724 GCF_001266775.1 Austrofundulus limnaeus
CTTTTACTGCGCATGCGTGTCACATCAGTGCTGTGTAGCGTTCACACAGGGGTCTGATACAGGTCACATTTAAAATGTAATGTGAACGTTCACACGAAAAGATCGGATTTTTTCAAAAAATCGGAACTGAGCATTAAGACCTGCAGTGTGAACGTAGCCTATGTGTTTCTCAGACATATAGTTCAACTCTAAACCAAAATAAAGTAACTATGTCACCTTCAGTTAGTATGAAAATGCTCACTGTCAGTAAATCACAAATATATTTGACTTCGCATCACAGCTGTTACTAAACGGCCTCTGTCTTTAAAAAACACTCCTACCGCTTCCATTACGCCCATCACAACAGCTTCATGCCGTTTACAAGTGGTCTTAGCAGCGTTGTATTTTGTTGCAATAATAATAATAAAAAAACATCAGGTAGAAGGTCCAGGACTGTTAGGACCAGAAAGAACCGACTCAAGAACAGTTTCTATCCAACAGCAGTTAGACGTCTAAACACACATGGTTAACTTGGTAACACTAAGGTTATGTGCAATAATTTCCATTTGACATTTTGATACGGCTGCTACTGTTGTTGTGTTTTTTTTTCTTTTTTTTTATTTTATCTTACTTTATATTCTATTTTTACTTCTTTATTTGATCTTTTTAAATCTTCGGATTTATTTGCACTACGGGAGCTGCAAAATTATTTCATTGTTCATTGTCTGTGGACTGCAGTGTTCTTTTCAACGCAACAATGACAATAAAGTTTTATCTTATCTCATCTCATCTCATCTTATCTTAATTGAACCTTACTTGGATGATCTCACATCGGACCTGGAAAGTACATTTTCATAAAAACTGGAGTGATTACAGAGATAACGTTTGAGCTTGGTAAAATATCTCCCAGTCATCCTCACACACGTCAAAGTTAAGCTAATTTATTTATTACTAAAATGTGGTGTACGCCAACTAAAGAACGCAAATCTCAATATAAGTTACGCATGGTAAATGTAGATCAGAGGTAGACTGAACAAAACAACGTGAGTTGTTTTTCAGCTTACCTGGGCAGACAACGGTGTTTGTGTCCTTCTGAGTGTTGGAACTGCATCGTCTTTTAGTGATAATCTTGTTATTAGTCCACTCTTAAATTCCCTTTGGTTTAGAAAGCTTTCATCCGTAAAGTGGCTTGCACAAACACTATAACCATTTCTTTTTCGTCAGAGGGTTCCAAAAATGAAGTCCAACCATTTTTTAAGAACCGTGTCATTCATGGGAAGCTTAAAAAGACGGTAGTCTCTTTGGCAACTGAAAAAATGCACTTTCTCAAAGACATTTTTTAAATCCAGAATAGACTGGACTGAGAAATATTACAAGCTCAGCAGACGCGGTTTCACCGGGTGTTGTTGCTGCTGATAGCCTGCAGGAGTTGCGGGGGAGACGTGGTCCGTTTCTGCTCGGCTTGGGAGACACAGCCCAGAGGAGGAGCTGCTCTTAAAAGGAGGTTCTAGGCCCAACCAGACGTTTCTGCTCTCCTGCCTGGCTGCCTCGGGACAGCCCAGGATTTCACAAACATGCACGAATGAGTCAACACAAGACTCTGGCCATGTTATTGATGAAGGGATCACATATAAAAGCTCAAAAACGTTGATTTCATATAATATTGCACCTTTAAAATAAAATTTGTCACAGAAACACTAAAGTTTTTTTAGTTAGTTAGTTTATTCATTTCTTAAAAAAACAACATAAATTCAACATACAACAAAAAATACAAATCATAAATTAAATGAAAGGTAGCGTAAGAAGAAAAAATCTTATATCTGCCCCTTTTTCTCAAATAAATACATACAACAAAAAATACAAATCATAAATTAAAT
>NW_013952406.1:2426874-2429673 GCF_001266775.1 Austrofundulus limnaeus
ATACAAAGGTTTAACTCCTTGAACAACAGTTTTTACATTATGTATTTCTCCAGCAAATTATTCTTTATCATTCTCTTAAATATACTCATTGATCTGGCATTTTTAATTTCATCTTCCAGATTATTCCATAATCTTATACCCTGGACTGAAATACGTACTCCGTTCCTTTAAACTGGTTCTAAATTTGGGTTTAACAAACATCTCTATCCCTTTGAGATTATAACAACTCTCTCTTTTAACAAAGTGTAATTGAATGATTGAAGGTAATGTGTTTTTATGAGCCCTATACATAACTGATAAAATACCATAATCAACCAAATCATAGAGTATCAATAACTTCAACTGATGGAAGAATGAATTTGATGGGTGATAGTGATGCTTTCTGGTTTCTTCAGTTCTTTCAAAAATATTGTTCATTTTGAAATTTGCTTCAGCATACGTGCTTTTTTTTTGTCTTCTTCTGCTACAGCCACAGCTAATCAAACTCATCCAAAACCAAAAAGTGCAATAACCCGGTGTGGTAGTAGCCGAGCGTCATTCTCAATACGTACTCTGAGCACAAACGCACCTCACAATGTTGCATGAGATTTCACATCATTTACAAAGTTTAAACCAAATCATGACTCTGTCCTTTCTCGTCACAAGATGTTCCTCATTAGTGCTGACAACAAACGCTGGTCTCAGTTTAAGAACAACCACAGTTTGACTTTTCAAATACAAGTGCCATATTTGAAGTTGGTTGAATGCTTCCACTCTGCCATCTGCACAAATGAACTGAAACTGCACAACAAACGCTCAACTTTAAGTGTGAAAATTTCAGAAAATGCAAATGAAACAAATCAAAAGCACTYAAGAGACAATTAGGGTGAATTCAAACGCGTAGCATCAACATTTTATCTGTGAGGGAATCAGCAGCACTCAGACTATCAGCTGATTGGAGGAGGAACCCAACAGGAAGAGCATAAACCCCGTCTGCCAGCTCTCTGTGTGACACCCACAGTGCGTGTGGGTCTGCTTTCTGCACCAGCCTGCATCATGCATTCATACAAACGGGCCCACATGCAACTTGTGGGACTTGCTGACGTTTGAAACCGTTTTGTTGTGCTGCTGAAGTTCTGCGGGGGAAAAAGCCGGTGTTTACAAGTCTGCCCGAGCCTTTAAACGGCCGGTGAAGGTGCCGGCTGCAGGTGCTACCTGCTCGCCATTAGCGCCTCCATTCTCACCTTTAAAAGTGAAATCCTGCCAAGCGTTTGTTTAACTCTGTTCACAAGTGTCCTGACACAAATCTGACTTACTCTTGAGAAAAACCAACAGCTCAGTCTTTCCCATTTCACTCCTAGAATCCCCACACTGCTGTGTGTTACTCCTTTCATCCCTGAACTCAAGTAAGACTTAATGAGTAAAATCAAGCTTACCTTCAGATCTGTGTTACAATGTAACAGCAGGAAGCTGTAAAGCGGAGCGCCACGAACCTGAGGTAGACAGAGTAAAGGAGAGAGAGAGAAAGAGAGAGAGAGAGAGAGAGAGAGAGAGAGAAGAGAAGAGAGAGAGAGAGAGAGAGAGACCAAAGGAGGAAGTGAGTCAACCTTAGGCGCTTCTGAGGAAGCTGTGCGTTTCTCACAGGGAAGAAAACGGCAACAAAAAGGTCTGATGGGTTCACAGGAAAGGTGAAAGGGAAAGTCCACTGAACAGATTTCTCTTTATTTCAGTTTCTCTCGAACACGTAAACATACAAATATCATGAAACAGACCAAATCCTTCATAAGCCTGAGGCACATGCAGGGAACGTTCTCAAAGTGATCCTACAGCGTGAAGACGTTCTTTTAAAAACACTGAAGCAACTAAAGGGACATCTTGGCTAAACAGCAGAAATCCCAAAGCTGTTAAAGTCGGGGACAGAAAGTCGTTTTTACTGTCACTGAATAAACACTTGTTCTGAGCAATCACCAAAAACGACCCGTTTTGTATTTAGAGGATGAGAATAAAATACTTTTCTAAGTTGCTTGCAGCCTTGGGTTCCTTTAGAAATTGCTCCATAAACAACAAGCCAAACATTTCCAACAAAACTCTTAAACTATTTTGGTCTTTAAAACATTTTTTCTCTTCATGTAGTTTCCATAAAACCATTTTTTTTAAATAAACGGTTTTTACAAATTAAGAATTCTAGATATTCTAAACTTCATTTGAGAGTGGAATTTAATTAAAACACTAGTTTGATGTTTCAAAGTTAATTAGGAAGACTTTGCAAAGTTAACATATTACTCCGTACAGTTAGCGTTCAGGGTTGTGAAGCACTTAAAGCATATGAACGATACCAGGGCTGGCCCTACAGGCGTCTTTCTACAAAGCTAACGTACAAATCATCTTATAGAGACTAATCAGTTCTTTAAATTACATTCATACACTGATGGGACACACACAGATGCATTGGGGGTGAAGTGTCCAAGGGCAGGACAACTGAGTGAGCTGGTAGGGTGATCGAACCGGCAACCTACCAGTTCCAGGATGACTCCCCTAACCACTCTGCCACAGCCGCCTCTTGTCCAATTAAAACAGTCAACAAAATAATTCATCTGAAACAAAGTATGAGAAGTCTACCTCTGCTGACTTCATGTTCATCATGACACCTGTTCATGTTAACAACCATCTGTGGACTGAAGCAGTTCTAGGGGGGTCCAGAGAGACACTCCCGCAGAAAATTTTGTAAAAGATCTGCTCGAAATGATGCATTTTCAAGCCGTTTACTAAATTTTCTGGATTTATAATACAAGATAAAATCTGTTTTAAAATATATAAAAG
>NW_013952406.1:2429708-2439404 GCF_001266775.1 Austrofundulus limnaeus
TATTTTTTCCTCCACAATTTGTGGTGCCCCTTACACCCCCAGAAACCTTAGAATTTGCCTGTACTGCCTACTGCCACGGGCCGGCCCTGATGACACTAAGCTACTGCCACAATAGATTTCAGCTCATTATCTATAAAACTGGTTGATTTATAACCTTTTTAGTGTTTGCTGATGTCGCTTATCTGCAACCATTTTACTGCAAGTTAATCAGTTGTGGACGTGAGGCTGATTCCTTTCATGTTTTGTTGAAATCAGCTCAGTGGTTGAAAAGATATTTTGCTAATACTACAGACAAACATTATCACCCTCTTGCCTTTGGCAGGAGCAATAATTAAAATATGATAAACTGTATGAAAAGAAGGATTAAAGGCTACAGAACAAATTTTTCCCAAGGCTTGGATGTAATTTGCTCGCCAAATGAAAAAAAAAATAGACGTTTTGTTGTTTGCTTTTTGTTGAGGTTTTTCAAATATGTTCTTCACAAAAACAGATGGAAAAGCAAAATGTAAACTTTTTTTTCATTTATTTTTAAGGACTGCTTTGTATGCCTTACTGAGACTAAACTGAAAAAAAAATCATGAATGTTTAAATATGAATTCTAATTAAATTAGTTACCTGTCACTTTTATTTTCTTTTTAGAAATGTTTGACAGAACTGAAAACATTACATCTTTGTTCCACAGGAGAACAGACAGGCGTATTTGTAATGTTCAGCTTGTGATAGCCACAAATAGCACACAGTTAATTTATTGAAAACCAGATATAGTTAAAAGTGACGATTTTTTTTTACTTTGTTTTGGAGTAACAGAATATAAGGACCACGCAGCCTCTGTGAAAAACAAAGCAGCTCTAACGCTGAGCTCATGACTGACGCAGCTTTCATTCCTGGCTGGACTGAAGAGGCAGAACATCAGGATCCCACATGCACTGGAAAGTCCAGACAAATATGCAAGGATCTTTATTTTGCTGTCTGGATCCTGGCTCAGAGTTTCTGAGCACCTCTGTTCCCTAGTTTGTTTAAGTTTTAGTCTCATTTTGTAGCTGACTGTCAACGCATGAAGTTTTAGCTCAATGCCTGAAAAATTGACCACTGCAAAAACTGTCCATCTTACCAAGTTTTAAAATCTTATATCCAGCCAAAAAGTCTTTTTGATCTTGTTTTGAGACTGATTTACTAAACAAGAACTGATTGTGTAAGAATAATAATCTTGTTTTTGGAATATGTAAGATTACTTGTCTTGTTAATCTGAAAATTTGACTCAAAGTAAGTCAAATATTTCTGCAAATGGAGTAAGAAAACTTTACTTGGTAAGATTCTTGAAATACTTCATTTGACTGAATTTTTTCTTATTTCAAGAATCTTACCAAGTAAAATTTTTTTACACCATTGGCAGAAATATTTGACTTAATTTGAGTCAAATTTTCAGACTAACAAGACAAATAATCTTCCACATTCTGAAAACAAGATGATTATTCTTACACAATCAGTTCTTGTTTAGTAAATCAGTCTCAAAACAAGATCAAAAAGACTTTTTGGCTGGATAAAACTTGGTYAGGTGGACATTTTTTGCAGTGACTGAGCTAAAGCTGTGACTCATTTTGATTTACTCAGGCAGCCATCTTGAACTGGACTGACTCCTTTGATCACTTTCTGAACGTTTCTTTCAAATCATTTTAGTGGTTCACGAGATGTTTTTCCTGCCTGACAAAAGAATGAAATACTGTCTTTTTTAAAATAAATTTCCTTGAGTAATAACAGCTAAATCACTCTGATCCCAACAAAAACATGTAGCAACATATTTCACACGAATAAAATGCTAAATAAATAATAAAACACCTGAACAATTGTGTTAAATTGTTTTACAGTTACATGTATAAATGCACACGTTTCTATTGAGTGAGTTTGCTCACAGAGGCTGTTACAGCATTAAGGTAGTTAATTGGATTGAAAGATGTGTCTCAGTAATGCGTTTCTCTTCTGCTAACCAAAACCAGGAAGTCCTGTTGGCTCAGTTTCCAAAATGAATGATGCTAATTGATCATAAAAGCCTCTTGGTACACAGAAGAGGTTACTCAGCTGAATGACTCACTGGAGCTGTTTGTGTCAAGCACTGAAAACAATGTTGTACACAATCTTATGCAATATTGTGAGACGTAACAGAGTATGTGTTGTTACTCTCAGCTACCACCACATACGAGTTATAACCATTTTAGTGTTTTTTGAAGAGGACATATCATTCAAAATCCATATTTTTAGCTGTTAAATGCATTTTGTTGTAAACTACTACTGAGCCCACCAGGGGACATGGGGGATTTTTTTTTCTTTTTGTGTTCCCATGCAAAAGTATTGCGTTATCTCGCAATATCTTTTGCGTTCCCTCGCAAAAGTCGTTTATCACTGTTGTGCCTGCCGGTTTATTAACAAACTCACMTGTTCACCATTAGCGAGTTAGCCTACTGCTTTAATTCAGCTTCAGAATGGATATATCACACAGCCACGCATGGAAGTATGTCATATGCTGATATTTTAACACAGTGCAGCCACGCAACATCAATATCAACTTCACGAACTTGTGGCGACACATCCTGTTTTGGAAACTGGATATTTCAAAATAAAAGTCTGTTTTAATGCAGTTCATATACAAATCAACCTTTTGCGTGGGAACGCAAAAGTATTGCGAGGTAACGCAAAAGTATTGCGAGGTAACGCAAAAGTATTGCGAGGTAATGCAAAAGAAAAAAATCCCCCCATGTCCCCTCACGGGCTCCGTAGTAAACTTGGAGTCTCTAGGAGGCAGAAATGTTTAATTTAGTTTCTCCTGGTGCTGCAAAGACATCTTCTGTTTGGGTCACATTTTTCAGCCCGCTCAGTTTTCTCAAAATTTTATGATGTTTTCTGAACTATTACATCGCAGAATTTGTTGCTGAATTGCCAAATAAAGTCTGAACCAACAAAATTCTTGTCTTCAGATCTCTGGCTCCAACATACAAGGCTGCATGGAAAAGTCTTTCCTTGTTCACATCTTTTAGTTGGTTTGTAAATAAAAAGTTTCTGCACAGCTATATAGTCGTAAACCCCTCTATCAAACTAGAATGAACCGCTCTGGAAGCTAGTGTTCGTTTAGATTTAAAGAGACAGCCTCAAAATGAGTTGATCTGAGACACACCTCAGAAAGGGGGCGGGGCTTGTGGAGTTACAATGAGGAATTCAGACCAAAGCATTGCAGTTTCACTTTATATAGACCCCGACTGAAGGATTTAAATGTGGAAAAGAAGGATTTAAAAGGCATCATATGTCTCCTTTAAGGTCACTCTTCTCCAAAATAACATTATTACCCTTTTGGTGACAAGCAAAAAATAAAAAGAAAGAAAGAAAAAATAAAATTTACATGCACATAATTTTAATTGCACACATGTAGAAACAATATTTGTTGCACTGAGAAGCACAGTGAGAAATTTACCGATGTTCCCTTAAGGGACCACACGCAGGAAATCAGTTGATGTGAAAGCGAAAACAACTTTCAGTCAAAATATGAGAAGCCATTATCTAAAATTCAAACTGAGAAGTGTACTTCTTCAAGTCCCGAGCAAGTCTGAGACAATTTGAAGAAAAAAAGAAAGGAAAAAAAAAGGCAAAGAGCTGACACGCATACCCATAAAATCATCTCACTTACTCCTTGGCTCAGTCATCAAAGATCACTAGTAGTCATCCTCGTTTATCTTTACAAGCACTCTAGTCCAAAAGAAGGAGATAGACCTTGGCACAAACAACAGAACTTTGCTCACACAGAAACATACTTTTAGTTGTCCAGTTTGAAGTAACTGCACTTGGTGCTGCCAATAAATTTTTCTCATCACTGCGAATTTCTCTCTCTATCTCTCTCTTTCTCTCAGTGCCTCTCTAACACACACCGACAACACTGCTGCACTAATTCATTACCCAGATAACACCAGACACTCATTTCACTCAGCTGATAAACTGCCATGGATTCAATTTAGCATCGGGGTTGTTTTTTATTTGGTTTTCTTCTTTTCGATAGGAAATAAAATACCTCTGGACTTCAAGTTAAAGTCAGTATCCCACTCCACTCCCTCCGCACACAACTGGCAAAGATGTGAGGAATAACTTCTCTCCCTTTCAGCCACTGTGCAAAATCGTGGCATATTTATGAGCTAGCTGCAAGACAAAACAAGAGACTGGGTTCCAGTGAGGATTACACAACTGCTGAAAAAAAAACTAATCAAAAACCCTGTCGACAAGCAACTGTGAAGTCTTGTTGTTCTGACTCAGAGAGGTAAGAAACAAACAATATGTCTGCTTTATTGTTACGGCGGGTTTCTTACAGTCATCTCTGCCACGTTAAATCCTGAATGTGTGACTCTTTGAAGGCTAAGAGGCAGAGTCAAGAATTTATTCAAAACAGTGCACATCTAAGCCAATCTAAGCATTCATCAGTATTCTGGATTTTCTCAAGCAGACAGAATTCGACAGAAAAGCTCTAAAGTCTTTAATAAACAAATCAGATTTCTGCCGGGGGTGGGGGGTGGGGAGAGAGTCTCATATGAGGAGAAGTCAACAGTTTAAACTTTCCGTGGGTTCTTCTGCCAAAGATGCAGACTGTGATGTCAGCTTCAAAACAGACCAAACACACAGAAATACTGTCTTTCCAAAACACTCTTTTTTGCAGTTTTGAAATGTTTCCATCCATACATTAAACACTAAAAACGACCTGAAACAATGCAGTAACTACACCAGTCCTCTGTGTGGTGATGCAATGCTGTCATGAAAAACACGCAAGAAAACAGCCCACAAAGCAAAGATTGTCTGATCCAGTTCTGGCCTATAACGCACCAACACTAGGCCCAGATTATCAGGTGGTTCAACATGGTCCAACACCAACATTACTATCATATGTTTCTAAGGATTGTCGGTCTTCCAGGACATGGAAAATTAAAAGAAAAAGGACGAAGCAACTGGACTTGTTTTCTGTAGCTGAAGACGTGTGCAGTTATAAGATTAAAACAGTCTTTGATTCACCGGTGGGCAAAAGTAGGTGCTGTTTCTGCCTTTAAACATTTCCAGATGCTACCGGGGCTTTTATTTTGAAAACCAGGGTGATTTCCTCCAGTTCTTACCTTTAACTTCAAACCCTTACAAAAATTTCTAAAATTCAAAAGGCTTTTAAAGAATTTCAGGGGCGACTATAAAGGAGTTAAAACAGCATGATCTGAGGTTAGTATCATTATTATTAATTGGATTGCTCTGCTGACCCCCACCCTAAAGATGGAAAAGTCAAATAAAATGCAGCATGATTGTTTAGACTGAGGTCGCTTTGACAAACAGATAAGGATTTGATTTAGTACCAGGTTCTATAATTATTGGGTAATGTTTAAGTTCTAACTCAGTAAGTACACAGTATCCGTACTTGGTGTTCAAACTGAAATACTCGTACTCAGTTTGAGAAAAACAAGTATTGGGACAGCCCTTATATCATAAAGAATGGTGGTCCTTCAGTGGCCCAGATGTGGTTTGCCTGAGGTGGTCCATGCATGAACAGGAACCACATAAACCAAAACACAACTGGACCAGTTGTGGCATGCCATCTTAAAAACAGTGTCATCATTGCCAGACCTGGCCCACATCCAGGTGACAAATTTCTTGCAGTGCCTGCTTGGCACCATGTCTGGCCCACACCTGTCTGCTGTGTAGGAGGAGACAAGATGTGGAGCATCTGCTTTAACCTGTAAACTACGGGTCCCCAAATGATGGACTGTGGTGTAAATGAAGTCTTGTCTGGACCAAGATGGGTTGTTGATTTTCAGTATAATTATATGTTTTTAAAGTAAACTGCTTTTGACTGAGAGTTGTGTCAATCCAAATTATTAATTGTTCAGTAAAGTGATAGAAACGATTATGTCTTGGATTTTGTGTTGTTAGAGAATTACATCGCCCTCCAGACTGATGTTTTTTATGTGCAAGTTATTCCATTTTTAACCATTCAGAAAAAAATGAGCCACTGTCTTTTAAATTGTCTTGATTTTCCATTTTCAGCTGGTCTCCATGGGAGCAACATTGTGCATCGAGTGCATTTTAAAATCAGACTGAGATGCTTTTTGGGGATCACAGAAGACGTTGCCATATTCATTTTTCTGACCGTGATATTCAATTCAAGCAAAGTCACGTCACCCACTCTTTCCTCGGAGGAAATCTGCTATTCATCAACAGAAGAACTTCCTGTTAGGAAACTGAACTGCCACCCACAAAGCAATCTCATCCTGTGCACAAAAAAAGGATGTTTGATGATTTTCTATGTCATCTCCAAGGGTCATATGGAGGTTTTTGATCGATTAACATTACTAAGTATATTTGCAGAAGCTCTCCAAGGTCTTTTTTCCCAAAGCATTATTTTTACTCACACTCACAAGAGGCTTAGGTTTCTTTAATGCCATAGCTCAAGTGGTTACTTTAAGTAGTTCAATAAAGCCTGTTTCAGACATGAAATTCATTGCATTAATGGTTTCAATCTATTAAAGCGATGGCATTGAGTTTTTTAAACCTTAGACCATTTTACGTTTTTTTATTTAAACAGAAAAATTGTGGAGAAAACCATGGTGCATGTGCAACGTTTGTCATTTGTGCAAAACTTAGCAGTAAATCAAATGCAGTACACCACTAAAGACAAGTCAGAGTCACAGATTTACCACGTTATGCTCTATAACAGAGATTCTTAACCTATGGGCCGCGGTCAAGCGCCACTTTGAGGGTCTCAGAAGAACAACAGTTTTTAACTTTGGGCCGCGGACCGCACTGATTTTGGATCAGGTGCAATACACTTTCTCACCACTAGTAGCGGTACTGCACCACTCAGATGTTTATCAACTTTTTGAATATGTAGAACAAGAACATTAGATACCTGCCAAAAATGGAAACTTATTTTAAATGAAAAGTAGAAGCAAAAATGTACGGAGGCCAAAAATACAAAAAAAAAAAAAAAAAGGCCAAAGTTTGTCATCAATACGAAGTGCAGCTTCTGGGTCTATCATGCAGTATTTTAAAAGTTCAAAACATTATCAAATACAGTTGCAGATACAGCTATATTTTAATTTGCACTTTATCAAATTATATTTTGTAGTTTTTTTAAATATTTTAATGTATTTTTAATAAACTTTAAACTTGTCAAAAAGCTGTTGTTACTGTTATTATTTGTCACTAATATGAAGAGCAGCTTCTGGTTCTACCATGCAAAAGGTAAAAAGGCTATATTTTCATTTGTACTTCATCAAATTTATTTTTTTGTTTTTTTGTATGTGAAACATTTAAACATTTTTAATTTATTTATTTTATGCCCACAATTTTATTCATTGAATTGTCTATTTTTGTTATTGTTTATGTTAAAATATAGATTTTTGTGTTGATAAGTCGGAGTGGTCTGATGACTGACCTTTGTGTTTGTTCAAATAATTGTTAGGGGCARGTTACAATATAAAAAAATGTCACAATCTCGTCTTGTGATTATTTGATGTTTTACTTTTAAAATATGTGTATTTAATCTACTTATAATGTAAATACAATAAAAATTAAACCAAGATTTAGAATAATTATCATTTTGATCCGTACATTGGTAATGTCTGACTGGGCCTCGTACCACTTTATGTTCAATAAATTGGGCCCCGAGGTCAAAAAGGTTAAGAACCCCTGCTCTATAATCTTCCACATCCCCTCTGTCCAGACAAGACCCTCAGTTATTGTAGCAGTAAGGCATGACACTGTGATCATCATGTTGGGCTGCATGCATGCTGTTTTTAGGTTAACAGTTTAATGGAGAGATTAAAAAATAGTCAGAAATCAATTGCAGACAAGGACATTTTGGTCAATTCTTAGAAAAGTGAGTTATTTTTATTTTAGAATAGTTAAATAAATACTATAAAGATTTAATTAGTAAGAGGTGTACTACTCTCCTCTCTATTATCAACTTCCGTCTACACAGTGGAACTGTAAGTCTTAGTTACTATTGAGTTATTGGATACCTGTCTGTCTGCAGCACTTCATCCTCAATTATTCATTCTGGTAGAGATGTCAGCTCCAAGGAGGTTCTCCTTGAAGGTGATGAAAACGACTTTGTTCTCTGACCAGAGATTTTCTTCCATCGTTTTACAGATCTGTGCTTGTCTTATTCGTCTTTCGGTCATCTCTTTAAAGCTGATAGATAAAGATGCGGGGCTTCTCGATTATAGCTGTTGAGTTCAATTAAAGCTAGGTGGGTGGCGATAAAGAACCATTAAAAGATGTAAGGTAATAATTGTGGAAACTATGAAAAAGACTCAAAATGCTTAGTTAAATGGAATAGTTTGTTTAATTTTTAGATCAAATTAACCAAATTTCAAATGGGTTTTGTTAAGAAAAAGCTTCATTATAAAATGAGTCAGACCCATTATGTGAAAAACTTGAAACCATACTTTTTTTCTCATTTGACATGAAGATTTGTGTTTTTTAAATCTTACTGGAAGTATAAAAAGATCTAACCTATGTAGTTTTGAACAACACAGATATAAAATATTTAGTTAATACTGCATATACACACACAAACACACACTATAAAGTACCCTTTAAGCCAATGGCTGATCATTAAGTTAAATCCAGTATCAGCCATTAGTGTTTACTTAGCTTAGAATGAGTTTAGTCTCAACCGGTTTCTGCTGAAAAATAAATCAGATAAAATTATAGTCTGCAGCGTTGTGCAGTTCTAACAATTTATCTTCTGAATCAGTAGCACTCAAAGGTCATTCTCAGTAAAACTCTTGCTTTGATGCATCCTGGTGGTATACAGCAACCATATATAGAAATGAGTCTTCCCAGAAAGGGGAATAGTCTCTTCCTTTTTAAACTGGTTATAAATTAAGACACCCAGCTGGGCTACATAAGAGCCGGAAACATCCCACACAACAGGATGTATAGGGAAGGAAAAGGAAAGGAAAAGGAAGTACTTTTACTTTCATATCTGCAACACACGCTTGGAATCAACCCCATTCAAGATGGCCGCCTGAACCAACTGACATTAGAAAACATAGAAATAGTGATAATTCAGTTAATATACAAACATTGACTCAATCTTTGTAGTAGCTGAGACTGATTTTCAACACTCCGAAATCTACCCACTAGAGCAAGAGTTTTGTTTAAAATTTGGTTGTTAACTATACAGAGTCAACACTGTCTGTTGGTCAAATATCTACTGAATCACTGGTTGAATTTTAGTGAAACTTTAAATAAAATAATCAATTGGTGTACCTTTAAAGCTGATTAACATTTGGAGCCAACCTAATGTGTCATAGCTAACATTAGTCAACACAAAAATGGATACAACTCTGTCAGTTTTACAGATACAGCGGGAAAAATAAGTATTGAACACGTCACCATTTTCTCAGTAAATATATTACTAGAGGTGCTAATGACATGAAATTTTCACCAGATGTCGGTAACAACCCAAGTGATCCATACATACAAAGAAATCAAACCATAAATGTCCAGAAATGAAGTTATGGTAGTTAGTTTTGGTAGTTTTCTTTAACAGTTTCTGGTCCAACAAAAAGTCTCATTCATCGTCCTCTGGCGCAATGAAACTGTCGAAATCCTCCTCTTCAGTGTTGGAGTTAAACAAGCTGAGAAAAGCTGCGTCACACAGCGGTATCTGTTCAGTGT
>NW_013952406.1:2440107-2448847 GCF_001266775.1 Austrofundulus limnaeus
CAGTTGTAATTATTTCATGCACTTACAGTATATTTTTAATTTTAATAAGAGTTACTTGTTGGATTTATCCTATCCATTTCAATTCAAGTTGATAAAATTAGTCCAATTCTGACTTTGATTTTAAAGGTACTCACTATAAAGTCATGAAACAAAATCAGCACAGTACTTTTCTCATATTGATACAGCAGGTAAAATAAGTATTGAACACGTCACCACATACGTTATAACACATTATTACAAATAACTTCATTTCTGGACATTTATGGTTTGATTTCTTTGTATGTATGGATCACTTGGGTTGTTACCGACATCTGGTGAAAACTTCATGTCATTAGCACCTCTAGTAATATATTTACTGAGAAAAATGTTGACCTGTTCAATACTTATTTTACCCGCTGTATTAAGCTAAAATTTGATGTGGTAATAGCTGAGAGTCATTCACAACACACGCCATCCGGTGATTATGCCATGAGATTGTTTATAATGTTTTTTTGAAGCAACACATTTATGCCCATTCTCATAAAATGATCTTAGTGTTCAACTGTGATAAGTTTTAACTTAACCGCACTTCATCTAATGATGTGTACTGATAATAAAAAAAATGAAATAAACAAAAATAAATCCCTCATAAAACTGATATAAATTTTCTATCCTGGGTCAAAATAAATGTGAGTCAAGCTGAAAGAACTAACTGGACACGTTAGACTTGCCACAGAGAAGCACATGACAAACAATTGAGCCAGAAGCTGCAGACGGACGAATAGAAGAGGGTCTTTATGTTGTTCAACCTGCCTCGAGGTCACGTTGCTATGCTCCAACCCACACCTCATCACGCTGTCAACATGAGGAGGATCACTCATTAGCTCAGTAATGTGTCTGTGTGCGTGTGCGCACACCGAGATCTTTATTTGGTTTTCTTCTGATGACACATGGCTCATGGTTTTAATCACATTTAAATGTGGAAAAACTTTAATTAATTGTGCCTCACAAAACTAAATGAACACTGGAACGGGAACACATCTGATGGGTAAATCACATCATGAGCTAAACATGTTGGCGCTTCAGGCTCCTTTCAGCTACCATGTCAGCTTCTGCTGTTTTCTCTGTGCACCGGGGTAAACAAGAAAGTGGGCTACTGTCACCAACACATTGTCACATTAGCTAAATGAGGTTATTTTTGATCACCGACAAAATTAAGCGGCACTGTGTTAAAAGAAAATAATGAAACTGCATCCAACGGAAATTATAAAAGGAAAAAATGTCTGCATGGCTCTTTCTGATACTTGAAGATAGACAGAGGTGGAATAAATAAATAAAACTATGAATGACGAAGCAAACGGATGCACTAGAGGAGTATTAGAGCCCATTCACAAAAAAAGCTGTAAACTTATGGAGGCAAAACAAGTCAACCACAAAAAGAAATACTTTTTTCTTGGCGAATTTTCAGAAACACATTCTATACAGGCATCATCTTACAGCAGATTGTGTTTAAACACCAATAAAAATGTGCATGAAAATCACTGCACGTGCAAGTGGTAGAGGTGCAGGGATCAAACTGATACAACATAAAATGTGCACTCCTTTGATGTTTCTGCTGCAGATTAATTCCTCAGAGATCATCACAAATGCAACAGGGCGCCGTGTTTGTCGGCTGTCAACAACTGAGGTAATGAAGCTCAAAGCGTCATCAAAAAACAAGATTTAACTTTAAAAGTAGACATGATGTGATGTCCAGAAGCTCCAGGATTACACAATCGATTTTTTATTAACAAGCTGCAGTCTTTCCTCTTTTTTTGTTCCTGCAATCCTAGCAGTGGTGGACCGTTGGGGCAAGCAAAGCCTTCTTCTGCTGGCCTAAACACAATCAGAATCACTAGCTTACATTTTAATCTACATGTATTATTATTATTATTATTATTATTATTATTATTATTATTATTATTATTATTATTAAACATCTGCCCTCTTTGTTTTAGTAGCACATACTACAGAGCTTTTATCCGATCATATTTAGACCATCGTCTGTTAGGGTCAAAGCAATCTGCACCAAGGCCTTCAGAACTAATGGTGATGGCACCTGGTGGTTCAAACAAATAGCAGTGATGCTGTTGCTTTGACCAATCAGATGACTGAATTGAGTTGGCGATACCAGAACCTGCTAGCTAGCCTTTGACAGCATTCTCAAGTCATCCAACTGGATGATCAGAAAGCAACAGTCAGAACAGGAAATTGCATTTCTGTAGTCTTTTGCAAGCGACATGTCGAGCAGACATTTTTAATGTCACAGCAAATTAAAACTTAGGACTAAAATATGACAGAATCAGAACAGAGGAACCAAACTCTTCTTTAGGAACAAAAAAGAAGGATGAAGTTTGTGCACAAATTCGATAAGTAAAAATATATTTTATTCAAATGTTTTATTTTGTTATCAGTTTATTATGACCCCCGCACGGTCAGTGATTTATTTTGTCAACCGTAGAACAAAAACGGCTGCACCGATCAACATGAAATTTGCCAGGGTTGTAGATGAGTCTGACCTACACTGCGCCAGCCAACGGTTTTACAATAGACCCCATATTTGAGGAGGGGGCTCCATCCAAAGAGTGGGTGTCTGGACATGCAAAAATGCTTATAACTCAGAAACTGTTCAACATAGGAGCTTCAGATTTCTTTTATTTATTTATTTTTTGTTGTTGTTTAGCTCTGATGAACTGCTGTCCAGTGTAAAATGCATGGCCCGCCACTGAATCCTTGCAGCCAAAAGTGAGGGAATGCGAGTTTAAAATATGTTTTTGCAGTCATGTCTTGTTGAAAAAGATCTAACAAAATTCTAGAGGATTTCCTTTTTTCTTTGGTTTGATAATCCTTCAGACGTTACTTTTTCGGCAGCAGCTACAACACGCAAACATCTTTCTCCGTGATATGGTTCTCAATCGTACCAGATTAACCACCGGAAATCCCGCAAGCAGCACAGATTCAAAAATAAGCATTTTTCATGGAAAAGTTTCAGCAAAAATCCCAGGAAGATCCTAGGAAAAAATCCAAAAATGACGATCATATCTGGTTTGGACTGCAGCTATGACATCATAAACAAACAAAAAGAATTCGTTTCAACTTTGCACTAATCCCAGCATCAGCAACAACAACAAAATGACTTCTCGATGCAGCTAAAATGCTAAATATTTGTTCAAAAAATAGACGTTTGACTCATGGATTCAGCTGAACATACGTCAGTGTGACGCAGCCAATGTTACAGTAAGATCGTAATCTTTATGTACTGAAAAGACACCGTGTCTTGTTTTGTCCTCTTGAAGCTCCAGTGTACAAAGAGACACCACAGAAAGTCAGATCAGTTGTAAGTTTTATATGAAGAAAAGTAGAACACAACTGCACAACAGGCAGCCAGTTTCCCCACTGAGCTGAACTGGAGACCTGAGGACATTCTGTCCACCAGCTGAGATGATGTATGACAGCAAATAAAAGGCAGAAGATTATCCCATACAGAGATTATATAGCTCCTTTCATTCAGCTGATCAATGCCTTGTACAGGTTATTGTGTAGAAATTGTCAAGGCTTTTTTTTTTGGCGGGGGGGATCAAACTGCAAGAAAAGTTCTTCACTTTTCTGTCACATCTAAAACTGAGTACTGCTTAAAAAATTAAAAAAGCAAACTGGTTCAGATTTGCATTGTAAACGTCTATCAGCATACACCTTGTTAGTGCCAGACTGGACTCCAGTTTGCCTTCAGAATTGTGGAATAGATTCTCCTTTGACAAGAACAAGGCTTTGATGCTGTTTTTTGTGTAGAAAAATCCCAGCAGGTCATCCATCAGTTCCTAAACTACTCAAACCAACAGACGTACTACATTCAAAGTCACTTAAACCTTTTTTTCCTCTGTTCTGATGCAACGTTTGAACTTCAGCAGTTTGTCTTCACCACGTCTACATGTTCAATAAGCAGTTATTGATGTGTGATTGACTGATTAGCTACTTGTGTTAACAAGCAATTGAACAAGTGCATCTGATAAAGTGTCCTGCGAGTGCATAATCCTGCTTCTTTTTTTTTGCTCTTTTTCTTCATTTGTTCAGTCTTGATTCAAACTTTTTTGAATACTAGAATTTTAAACCTATTTATTGTAGTTAAGTGTTTTAAAAGAGACAAAGACCTGCAATTTTGTGCACAAAATCAAATCTTGTTTCTTTACACTTTGCTTCAATTTTGCCTGATTTTTTACTTTGTATTTTTTTAACTGATCTTGTTAAATGTTCTTTGTATTTCTGAATGTGCTTTGAAGTAGTTCTTTGGACTCAGGATACTTTTTTACTCATTTTCAGCCCAAAATTTGACCACTTTCACGAGAATGTTTGTTAAACCACCAAACTCTGTCCTATGAATCACTCACAATAGAAGGCTCTTAAAGTCTGGGAATGATTCTTGTGTTGTAGTACTATTGTAAATATTGGGCTGAAAATGAGTAAAAAAAAGTATCCTGAGTCCAAAGAACTACTTCAAAGGACATTCAGAAAGACAAAAGAACATTTAACAAGATCAGTTAAAAAATACAATTTAAAAAATCAGCTGAAAAGTTGAAGACAAAACTGAGTCTATTGTTACATTGTTACTAGAACAGACTTACATGGTTTCTATTTTTTCCTGAATTTATCAAAAAGACACCAAAGATAACACAAGTGATCCTCATAGAGTTTTTAGCCAAAAACTTGTCCTTCAGTAGATAATCATCTGAAGGACGAAGAACCTTTTAGACCTTTACTGGATTTTACTTTTTTTTTTTTTTTTTAGGGATACAGTTCTAAATAGTCTTCATCCACAGAACTTCTTTTAGGCCTGACATTTCTTTCATTCTACACTTGTCTCCTTTTATTTTTAAGCACATGCTGTGCATGATGTTGCCATGGTCAGGTACAAGAACTGGCCTGAAAATTAGTGGAAAAGTAGCCAAAGTTCAATGAAAAACCTTGAAAAACTGAATAACTGAAGAACTTTGATCAAGACCACGTTCAAAGACTGCAGGAATGTCTGGCTTCTTTGGACGCACAGTATTAATAAATTAGGGGTGTTTAAGACTTTTGCTCAGCACTGTATGTAGGTCAGACTGAATCTAAAAAAGCACCTAACAAAGTCTGTGACTTCGAATTTCCTTCCCTCACAGATCTGAAAGCTCAGGTCTGATGTGACCTTAGAAAAGAAAAGAAGACAGATGATGCCAATGGTCATTTGGTCAGAAAATTGCAGATTGATTTATGCAGTCACCATAATGCCGGTCTGATTCTTGACTGTTAAAGATCAGCTGAAGCTGATGAATAGTTAAAGAGAGAGAAAGAGGAAAGATTCTTATGAGCCTGAAGATGTTTGTTCTCAGCGTTCAAGGCTTTGAAGTTGTCAAGGCAAGAAAAATCCCCTGAAATAAAATGAGTGGTGACTTTTATAAAATCACCAGAAGGTCATCGCTCAGTCATTTAAGACTGAGATAACTGAAAATGCCTGGGGAAGATAAGACATGTTTTCATTTCATTGGACCAGCTTTGGACATTAACCATCAATGTAATTATAGGGTGGGAAAAATGAATATTGAAAAATAGACATGAAGCAACCTTAAATATATTAAAATCTTTGAGGATAATTAAATCAAGTGTATATTTTTTGCTCTGGTTTGACTCACAGAATGAAAAATCAACGATCAAAATCCAGAGTCACCAATGAAACAAGCTAATTTAACTAACAAAAACCATCTCACTGGAGGGATTATCCATCCTCTCTGGCCTGGGAACACCTCCGGGTCCCCCAGGACGAGCTGGAAAGTGTAGCTAGGGAGAGGGATGTTGAGTTTCTCTCCTACACCTGTTGCCTCTGCGACCCAACTACGATTAAGGTTATTTACTTCATTAAAACAAAATAAAAATCTATATATAATTAAAAAAACAATTTATAAATGAAATCAAAAGAAGCAGAGGGAAAGAAAAAAATGATAACATCTGCCTCTTGTGGGGGAAGATGGAGAGAAAACCCTTTACTGTGATGACCTTTGGGCGATCGTACGAAATTTTCAGATGAGCAGCAGGTGTTTACATAAAACCTCTACCCTGCAGCTTTATTTCTTGTTCTAATTACATCTAAAGTGGTTAAAAGGAGAAAGAGCAAGCAAGAGACACTGGTCTTGTTCAGATATGGTACTAACAACCGTCTTGTGGGCTCCAACTGCATTCAGATAACACTCAATACAGGTGTGAACGCTGGCAATGCAATTAAAAAAATGTCTTTAGACCACTTTTAGTTTGGTAGTCTAAAATTAATATGTCTTAAGCCAAGCTGTAGGAACTGATGTGACAGAATAAGACCTCAGCTTTGGTTTGTTTGTTTGCTAAAAGTGGAGGTTTGTTGATTTTTTTTCATATGTTTTAGAATCCTTCTCAGTACAAATTGCTGTTTCGAACTTTCAATAACAGCATGAGCAGCTTTCTGCCGTATTATATCCACCTACTTAAACACAGAGCTGAAGTTAAGTTTGCAGTGTTCACAGGACTGAACAGGGTCTCTGATGCAACCTAAATAACTGAATTATTTTAAAATCAGAAACACAATCCGTAAATGCACTTTGTATTGTCATCAATGCACTTTCCAACTTGACCTCACACGTGAGACACACCCAAGTGGAGCAGCAGCTATGTGAGCACTGGGGGAGCAGTTGGGATTAGTTGTCTTTCAAGGGCACCATGACAAATGGGCATGGCGGGGAACTGAACATGGGACTTTCTGATCCCTAGTCGGCTGCCCTACCATTGCTCCACAGCAATTTATGGCAACATAGCTCACATTTTCAGGTGATTATATCCAAGTAAAGTGCCACAAATGGTTAACTAGGGTTCTTAACTGAAACAAAGGGTACAATATTTGACGAGCCAGACAGATTTCCAATACCAAATTTGGGTACTTAGTTAAGAGTGATGGTGATTAAGAATAAAATTAAAATCAAGTATTATAGATACAATCATTACAAATCTAAAGAAAATGGTAAAATAAGAGGTCCATTTTGAAAATTTAAATGTTCATTTTGTTTATTAGGCAGCAAAATATTACTTTAGTTGCTACTTTTTATACATTGAAAGAAAACCATACATCAGTACCTTAACTAGACCATTGAACTGTTTTCTGTAGAACAGAGTTTACCCTGTCAATGGAAAAATATGACCTCTTCATGATAGTGATCCAATTATCAAGATGAAGCTGAAAACAGGCAGAGATTTTTGGAGGACTATAAAAAACAGAACAAGGTCATCTAAGGAAGTACTTCTCAAAACTGACCAAAAGATATTTGGATACATAGTCCTCATTGCCGGTTCCAGTAAACTGAATGTGAAGGAGGTTTTAGAGTATCCACTGGAACCCATACCATGGGCATTGGCTAACTGTGACGCAACTTTGAAAATGATAAGTAAATGATCGATGGCAAGATTCCTTGAAAAGTAGTCAACACCGGTTGAGGTTGAATCGAGACAGACAGACAGTCAGCATTTTTGATGGGAGGAGTCTTGTTCACCGAGTGAACGCTGATCAGAGAAGTTTTGGTGACTTTGTAGAGTTGCTGTTTTCAGCGGTGCTCCAGAAAGGATCAGGTTGCGGCTGCATTTATGCGGTATTTGATGTCTACAAAGAAGTCTCCATTAAGAATGCAAAAAGAGAAAGTAGAGGACATAATGACTGCACTCTGTGAATGACTATCACGGCTAGACAGAAGGTTAGACGGCAAGACTGAGATGCTGCAGTGATCTTGTAGAAAAGCAACTATAATTAGGTTTGTGCCAGAAGAATGAAAATTGCAAAAGTTTGGACAGAAGCTTGAGTGTGCATGTACCAAACTCATTGTCAACACAGTTGTGTCTTGCTTCAAGATTTGCAAGGATGGCTGAACCCCACTGTAGTACCTAAGGTTGACCCAAAGAAGTTAAATAGAACTACTGGAGAGCACAGAAACCACGTGACCATTAGTGACCTGTAGAAGCTAAGCATAACTGGCAACAGTCTGGAGTTACCATTACTTTACATTGTGGCAACATAGCAGGAAAAAAGGACTGGCGATGTAGAAATCATAAAAACTATTAATAATAATATTAACTAAATTATTATTGTTTAATAGTGTATATAATCTAATGTTTTAAATAATACCAGAAAGCTGTGTAAGTTGGATTTTACCAACAGAAGAGAACCAGGAAAACTTCTCATTTCACAACACAAGTAAGCAGATTTGATCTTATTTAGCTCAATGTGATCTGACCAGAATATAATGCAACAATTTAAAATTAAAATAAGCTAATAAAATTGTTGTTGTTGTTTTTGTTTATGACAGTAAGAAATAATAAATATACTTTATTACTTGTTGAAGTCATAAGATTTCAACTAGCTAAAAATAAGTTACAAACTGACTTTAACATAGTTATTAATTTATTTTAAAAATTGTTCAGATAATTTGTGAAATAGATCCAGTCCGGCTTGCGGTTTATTTATTAGTTGCTATGATGACTGTGAGCCGTTGCTCTGTTTTCGCTCCTCCATGTTGTCAAACATGCTAACAATGGACGAGGTAGGCAGGGCTCAGTCTAGGTTTATCCAAGTCTATGGGTTGACCCATGAGGAAACAAACTTTAAGGTATTGCTTAGGCCTGTCGCGATAGTCAATAAATCAATTAATTGCACGATAACTTTTTTTGAGGTCGGTAAAAAAAA
>NW_013952406.1:2449832-2455758 GCF_001266775.1 Austrofundulus limnaeus
TTATTACACTTACATATTATGCTTATATAATTATTAGTTGTAAAACGGTCACCAGGCAATATTATCGTTTATCGCAATAAATTTTGAGACAATTAATCGCCCAGCAAAATTTGTTATCGTGACAGGCCTAGTATTGCTGTTTGCAAAGAATGTCACTCCAAGAAACAAATTAGTGAATACAATCTAGATGCTCTTGTGTTGACACTGGCTAACAATGTGATAGTCCAATCACCTACATCACATGGGACACAAATGAGGACCAGGTATGTGGATGTCAGTCAGTCAGCATCCTAGAACCAGAGAAAAGCACAGCCCTGTGACTGAGATTGTGCTTTCAGTGGCAGAGGAGAGCTCGATGGTATCAAACTACTGGCAGATGTGTATTAGGCAAATGAACTTGCAAAACTGGGACAGGAAAAGGGAACTATTTCCAAATTTACAGTCCTGTCGGATGCAGACTTATTGCACCAAAGTTGAACGTATCCCAGGTCAGTGATCTCTGATACCAGCTGCTCTGATAAAAAATGGCACAGACTTTTATAGAAAGCTACTCTAGCTGCATGTCCACCTGTCATTTCAGGGATCCATACAGGCATACCTTTCAAATACTCCTGGATAAACTTAGTCCCACAAGATGGTGGTAATTTTCAAATCTCATTGGTGTAGATCATCGTCTACAAAAGCCTGTTCCAAACACAGCATGAAGTACAGCTTAATGCTTTAGTTTGTTAGATTTATTTAGCTGTAGAGACAAGTTTTATAGATCCTCTGCTCCATTTTGTCTCAACATAAGAGTGAATATGGTTAGAAATTTGCCATAAAATTCACCATCATGCTTTTTTATAGTAACATTTCTAAGGAGACAAAGAAAGACGATAACATGGGCCAAGGTAACAAAAAAGAAAGAGCAACATATTTCCCTTTTTTACGAGCAGGACTAATTCCTCTTGTAAAAAAGAAAAACAAAAAGCCCAAGAATTTTACAATTTGATTCTGAGTATTTAGTGCTTTGCTCATAATTATCTCACAAGAGCTTTTGAGCTAAAGAAAGAGATTATGGAACGCATAAAGGCCAAAGATTAGCAGTTAGTAACTGTGATCTGAATGTTCAAATTAAATCCAGTGTGTTTTTAAATGTTCTTAAAGGGATCCTTGATTAGTTGTAACATTAGACTTTATTTGATAAACGTTTATTTAAACTGTAAAATGAAGACTGTAAAAATATTGTAGGCTGTTTAGTTTTGTAAATTTTTAAAAATATATTTTAACATGGACGGAGCCATTTTTTAACACGCAAAGCATTCTGGGTAAATGATGACGTGGATAGGTCCTCGGTGTGAGCGAGCTATATCCACACTGAAGGTTAATCTTGGACAATATCTGATGATCGGCTCTTTTAAATGAAACCTGAGAGCGTTGACAGAGAGGAGAAGGTAGAAATGACTCAGCCTGTAACTGAAAATATGGATGGAGGACAACAGAGCTGCTTCATGGAAGAAGAACCTCAGCTTAGCCTGTTATGGTGCGTTCACACCAAATGTGATTTCAGCATCAGGAGCATCAGGTTTACGTGCAAAGTCTACGGAGGACACGCTTCAATCAACGTCGGGAAGGGCTGCGGCACTCAAGCGCGATTAGAGCAGCGCGATTTGAACGATCTGAGCGTTCGACGTGCTTGATGCGAAAATAGCTGAAGTTAGAAAATCTGAACTTTTGCAGCTCGACACGCCGCGTCAACCAATCAGAGAGACTCCACTGTGTGACGTAGCGACATATTTCCCGACGGGACAGTTTACTGAATGATGTCCACTAACCTGAAACAGATGGAGAGGAGCTCTTTAGCTGAAATCGAGTGCCTGCAGTCGGTGTCCTGACAGAGATATCCTCACCAATGCGTGGCAGCAGCTCATCAGACTGCATAAATAGTCCTGAAAGCAAGCTGTGAGCCTCTACTCTGAATTATCTGGTGAATTAATTATGAATCAATCATCGGATGAACGTGACATGCTCTTGCTCTGTAAATAAAGCAAAGCCACTTCCTYGTCCGACATTAAACAGAGCCCGACAGAGGAGGGAGGGGCGAGGAGGCTGTTGCCGTGCAGCGCTTCAAGAGCTGACCTGCGTCTGACCTCAAAGTGCACGTTGGATGCAATTTTGAAGCTGAAATCGCATTCGGTGTGAACGCAGCATTAGCCTTTGTGCTAGCACTGACGCTATATTGCCTTATATGTATTAGCTTGGTGCTAGCGCGACAAACAAGCTAAACTGAGGTCCTCCATCCATATTTTCAGTTTCAGGCTGAGTCATTTTTGCGTTCCCCTCTCTGTCATGTGGATGGAGGACCTCAGTGACGAGAGGAGAATTTGTAGCACTGAGCTAATACATATATATGGTGATAGCGTCAGGGCTAACGCTAAAGCTAACAGGCTAAGCTGAGGTTCTTCTTCCATGAAGCAGCTCTGTTGTCCTCCATCCATATTTTCAGTTCCAGGCTGAGTCGTTTCTACCTTCTCCTCTCTGTCAACGCTCTCTGGTTTCATTTAAAAGAGTCGATCATCAGATATTGTTCAAGATTAACCTTCAGGGTGGATATAGCTCGCTAGCAGCCTCGCACCGAGGACCTATCCACGTCATCATTTACCCAGAATGCTTTGCGTGTAAATAAAATGGCCACGTCTGTGTAATATATTTTTTAACTTTTAGTTTAAAAATCATAAAAACTAACAGCCTACAGTATTTTTACGGTCTTCATTTTACAGTTAAAATATAAGTTTATCAAATAAAGTCTAATGTTACACTAATGGGGATCCCTTTAAAGTTTTGGGCAAATCTGAGCAGATCAGTTTTCTGATGTTTTTTTTTTTTTGAGTGAAGCTGCTGCCCCCAATGACTGACTCAGACTAAACGGAAGATAATAGATGGATAGCTACACTGGCATCTTTCACAAGTTGGGTTTTTCTCATTTTTAACTGTATACCTAATGTAAGAATTCTTAGTTTGGGATTTATTAATACCATAGAAGCAAACATTAACTTTAAGCTTTTCCATCACTGGTGCTTTTCCTGGCTCAGAATCTATGGGCTATTCTAGCTCCTTTATTTACCACGTCATCACCCTGTCACCATCTCACTGTTAATACTGTCACAGGCATTTTCATTGCCGACTCTGTTACTGAAAGCAGAGGTGGAAGCCTGTTGCAGTCTGTTCAGAAATGCTTCTGAATTTGGAAACAACACAAAAAGTTAAGTGGATAAAAGCTGAGAAGAATTACTATTTAAGCCAATCACAAGTCAAAAAGCAACTTATCCCCATGATTAGGACACTAACTACAGAGTATGCTGTTTGTTCAAGGCACAAAATAATTAGTTTTAAAATACATTACAAGTGTAATCCAGAGACACATGAGGAAATCCCTCAATGGTCTACGATTGACACCAGCTCTTGCTGCAAGCATAGATAGCTGCACACACAACAGATGCCCAGTTCTGCTTCAAGAGTTCTGTTGTATTTTGTAAATCCAGCCTTCATTTTGATTTTCCAATACATAAATAATTGGTGCCCTTGAAGCATTTAAGCCCTGTTGATTGAATTCGTATCACCTTGACCCACTCATAATGGCATGAGAAGAAACTCTAGTTGAATAAAAAAAAAAACACTCTGGTGCAACTTAATAAATTACGTAGTTTTAAAAAAAGAAAAAATAATATAAGTTCTGCTGTGATGAATTATTACAATGTCCAGGTTATTTTTGTCATAAACTGATGTAGAAGCATTTTCTATTTAGGAGCGAACTTCATCTTCAACAATAAGGACGTTGCTTATAAACCTTGTATAGATTTAGGGACATGATTATTTCTGTGTTTTCTTTATTTCTATGCTTTAGTTATTTGGAAGTTTGTCACAAATGTTTGGCTGTGTGTAAATTGCAAGAGGTCACTTTGACATGACTGCAATTAAAAAATAAAGGCCTATAAATTCTTATTAGAATGCCTTTCATAGTTCCAGAGTTTTAAAATAAAATAAAATCTTAAGCTGAGAAAAGACACAGTTTAGCCACTTTGGTCAAACCTTGAAAAATACATTATGCACATTCTCATGTGATGCTGCGATCTCTTGCATTAACTGTTAGCTCCTGGGGGGTGGGGGGTGGGGGGGATTACCATGCAACATTTTTGTTTAACATCTGTAAAATTCACTGACTTAGACCCTTTCTTGTCTAGGTTAAAGTTGATTATGGTGGCCATCGTAAATTTGGTTGAGTCTAAAAGTGAATCTGATGTTCATCCAGTTATTATTAAAATCCGTTCAGTTATTTATAAGATCTTTTAGTAATTGTGGCAGGAGATAAATCACGAAAGAGTCAAATATTAAGTTTAAAAAACTCATTCTTTAATTTTCGAAACAAACAACTGATTAAGTTTATTTTAAGATGCCCCGGGGCATTAAAGATGTGAGATTCATTTCTTTCTTTAATGATCTGTTTAGTTATGGAGGTACTGCAAAAGCTCACCATGCAAGAACAGTGGACAAAATTGAATAAATTAAAAGAAAGCACTCAGGTGGAAATGAAAAATGTCAGTTCAACCTGAGAACTGAAACCTACAAACTTTCTATCCATCTTTGTGACAGCAGAGCAGCTGCAGCAGCTGTGCATTTTACCTTTTACTTTCTCTAAAGGTAGAATCAGACTTGGGCTATCTTACGTCTTTTCTACAGACCGGCGCTTTCACTCTGCGGAGAAGGCGGCTGACTAATGGAGCAACAGTTAGCATGAAGTGCATTTTTTTATTTAAAACTAAATGAAGCGAGCGTACCCCACAGGATTGACTAACTGAGACTGGAATATAACAAGTGTCATCAGTCTGCTATACACTGTCAGAGCAAACGCCACAGAAACTCAAGCTTTTCAGCAAACAGTTTAGCAACAGCTACGCAGACGTTCATTAGGCTTCGTCTGACRGTGAGGAGTTGCGGCTTAAAAGTGCCTCACGGCAATAGGTCTGTCTGTGTGGAGTTTGCATGTACTCCTCCTGCCTGCGTGGGTTTTCTCCGGGTACTTCTGTTTCCTCCCACATTCCAAAAACACGCATGTTGGTCTGCCTTCAGGCAAACAATTGGATTTGTCTGCTTAAATAAAAGGGAAATAAAATGCATAAAATAGTTGCCTCGCTAATGATGACATAGGGCTGGGCGGTATGACCTCAAATTCATATCACGGTATAAACTGAATCCCTTCACGGTAACAGTATACTGTATATCGTGGTAGAAAACTATCATAAAAAGTAAATATATATATCAAAGCCAGCATTTTTGCTTTAATATCAGCCTGCCATACAATGAGCTTCTGCCTGCTGAACTTCTCAGCTGCTGCAGTGCTGCGCGCTCATCTTCATCATCAGAGCAGAAGCTGACTTTACATTAGCAAGATGGWTTTATGACTGAACAACCGTCCACGTCTTTTTTTAAAACCATCTCTGTGGGTAACAATACATAAAAACAACTTTTTTTTCTCCGACAACTTGGGTGAGAAAAAACTGTTGTTATTAAAGCTTCGCTCTGCGCGAAGTGGAGGGAGGGAGGAAGGAAATGATCCCGACGTAACTTTTCTACAGCGGGAGGGGGAAATTTTGGAGGATTTATTCTCTTTACGTGTTTTAAAACGCTATAATTTCTTCGTTTTATTTCAAACTCCTCCTGCCCAGTTGCCTCTGCACTCGCAGCTCTGTTGACACAGGTGCGATGACGTAATGATGATTGGACAGCAGAGGGTAAATTTCTACCTTAGGCCAACTTCATACTGTTTCTACCACCTACCGCATATACCGCGCAGTCCTATGATGACATGAAACAATGTTGGTCTTTTGCAACCTTGTGAGAGTATCCATCCATCCATCCATCCATCCATCCATCCATCCATCCATCCATC
>NW_013952406.1:2457113-2461059 GCF_001266775.1 Austrofundulus limnaeus
GTCTATGATACAGAATCCGATTGATAGCCTTGTCCTGCTCTAAACTTTTCAGGCAATCTATAAGTTTCTTCTTGTATTCTTCTCTGTGAATTTTGCCTGAAACTCTCAGACTGAAGAAGTCTCTTGGAGGAGAGACGAAACGTTTCATTAGAGAAGAACCCGTCCAGAAGACCTATACAATTTTTTTCTTTTTTGATTTTTTACCTGGATTACTGAGATGCATCAGGACAGCATGAGAGAGTTTCGTATCAATGAGCATTTCAACGAGAGAGAGAGAGGGAGAGAGGAAAAAATGCCTCCTGCAGTTTTCTACAACTGTACTCAGAGCCTCCAGCAGTGTGACCTCAGCTGGCCTGTCAATCTCTGAACTCCCAACCCTAAAATCCTCCAACCAGTTTTTAACAAGTCAATATTCTGCTTTGTTCCTGCTGCTCACACTTTGAACCGACACCAAAGAGCCATACGTGTCAGAGGCCACATGCGAGAAGAAAGCAGGGAAGTTCTGAAATGTGTTTAAGAGCGACTCCTTGCTTATTTGCTCAAGTGATGCACGCCCTTCGCATTGTAAAAGAGGAGGGGCAAAGTACAACTCTGACCGCTGGGCACAATGATTAAAATATTTACGATTTAGACTTTACAAAATAGGATGATGTTCCCACGGAGCGCACGCTCTTGTAAAATCAGTTACAACACGTAATAAGGCCGTGTTCACAGCAGGTAGAGATTTGTAAAAGTTACGGCCTTAAGAGCGTGCGCATTACAAATAGCCAACAATTACTTTGTTCGTTCGTGTGCCTTTGTTTACTGTAAAGCAACAGATGTGGACACATTGAGAACAGGTGACACAAACTACCAGAGATCAGCTGCGTTATTGCCTCTTCGCAGCTGCTGTCGCACTAAAATTAGCACAAATGCCTTTTAAATCGAGACAACTCCAATTTGTGTCAGAATCTTCACAAATGCCTGTTCAGATGTTTCATAAAAGGCTAATATTATAACAATTGACAGACTTGAAGCGTGCTACGGATATATTTGACCAGCTTTGCTGTTTTGTTATGAGCTAATTCTGCATCCACTCACCAAGCTTGACCATGTTATATTAATGCTGCACACATTTCTCATTAACATAATAATTTATCCCAAGAGATCTGGATTGCSAGAAAATAATTCTGCACTCAAATGAGAGAGCATGCAGGACTGCTTCAGTTTTCACACTTTTTTTAATTCCATCAGGTCAGGTTACGCTAAAAAAAGGGATCACAACTGATGGCGTGCGGGCCGAATCTGGCCCACGAGGAGCCACTTCTGGCCCCAGCAAGTGGCTCAATTTTACTGAAAACACAGTGAAAAGGAGGAAAATGTGGTATTTAGGATGTTTTGTATGCATTTCTTGTTTTAAATAAGCCCAAAAACATTAAAATTCAATCTATTTTGTAACGCATTCATTTGCCAAATTATTCACCAATATGAAAGAACACTGACCCTGGTCAGGTTTGAAGCTGCAAATCACTACTTTCTTCTATAACGGCAATTAAATAAAGAGAGAAATGTTATGACAGCAGTTGATTTTGTGCATTAATGATGTCTAACACAAACTACCTCTGTTAACATTTTTCRTTTCACATTTTTAATACTTTAAAACATTTGATTTGTTAAACAATCTCGCAACTTTTCTCATTTAACATTCCTGCACAGTGACTCAGGCAAATTTATAATAATAAAAAAACGTCTTTCATTTAAAAATAAAAACAAGGTCAGTTATTTTAATTAACACAAAAAGCAAGGAGCATGGCAAATGCCATCTTTATGTGACAACATACAAATGAATGAATAGATAAATAAAACTGATAGAACAGTCAGTGGAAGGAAATAAAGCTTTCAAAAGACAAACAAAAACGGCTCGCTACTATTCTGTTTCTGTGCATCAAATAAAATGCCTTGTTTGTGTTAATTAACAGGAAATGCTGCGTATATACCAGGGGTCTGCAACCTTTATGATCAAAAGAGCCATTTGTGCTCCTACTAGTCTCACTAATAAAATGTGTCCGGAGCCACAAAACAAGCCACAACTGTGATTAGCAAGTGGTGGTCCGTGGGCCTTTTCGGGAATATTTACGGTCAGTGGAGGAGACATTATAAAACTAAAAAATATATTGTTATTATTCTTATATGTTTTTTATATTATACACATCAGGACAAAAAAAAGACCATATTCATTTAAACAGGAAAAATACCATATATAGTTTATACTGAATTTCATAAAACTAGTACAACTGAAATATTATAATCTTATTATTATGTAGTCTTCAAATTATTTAAAGGAAATCCTGATGGATTTGAGAGAAATATCATAGAAAGAAATTGGAATATTTAAGTAAACAACAGGCTAACATTTTACTTTTTGTATTAGTAGTTTTGATTGCATATTTGCATACAAATTGATTTCTGTTGTGGGTATAATACTGTCATGTTTGGTCACATTTTCAAAGAGCCACTGCAGGGGGCCTTAAAGCCACAGGTTGCAGACCCCTGGTTTATACAAACCCTAATGCTAAAATACTTGTTTTATTTTTATTAGTGGAAAAATACATTTCTCCCTAAAACAACGTTGTTATATTAAGCTGTGAGGCTTCACAAGTATTACCACTACTACAACTACTGTTATTACTGTATTACTGCAACTAATATTAATAATCATTATTTTTATTATGATTAAAATTTTAGCCCCTAAGCAAATTTTGTCGGTGAGCCTCGGTCCACAGGTTAACAGGTTCAAAAGCATAACCTGGCCAATGAAAGCGACAACCGTCTGAGCTTTTCTCTTCTCCTGGTGGGAGAATTTGGCCCGTCACATCCACTTATTCTATATGTGTGCATTCATGCATGCCGGTTTCGGCTAGAGATCCAGTGGACGATGGCATTACATAATCCCCGTCCCAGAGGGACGGTTAAATGCGGACCGGGTCTTGAGCTCATGCGAGCGACAGCAGGAAGACCAGCTAGCTGAAGTGAGGCCACTTCAAAAGCAGAAACCCTGCAGCCAGAAAACTACTGAGGCGTGACAGACAGCAGAGGGGACCAGCCAGCCAGTTGTCACCGTCCTGCAGTGTCATAAACTGAGCCATCAGCAAAGAGGAATGTTGTGAAAACAAACATTTATAAGCCAGTCTACGGCGATCTGCAAAGATAAACTTTTTTGAAGCAATAAAAAAACAGCAGCCCTGGCCTGTTGTATAATTTGCCCTTAAATTATTCCATAGAATACAAAGGTCAGGGATGTTATTTACAACTTCAGAGATATTGTGTGTAAAAGCTTTTCTTTGGTGATGAAATTCCTGTAATAGATGAAAAAAAAATAGATTTGTAAATTCAAATTATACTTTGTGAAAAAACTCATTCATTGCATCCATTTATTGCCAAAACTGCAGCCTTCGTTTAATGGGTTTGTTGCTAATAGTCGCGCAGCTCAGTGGTGAGCTCCCAGCACAGAAACATTTCTGCAAAACCTACGGATGTTTTTCATATTTATGTCAAGATTTCCTAAATTTTCCTAATTTACCAAGCAATTAACCTCGACATAGTTTTAATTTGAGTGAGACCTAAAAAAAAGCTTATTTTGCAAATTAAATTGTTTAAAACTTTTAACACTTGATTTAAACTGTGTTGCAATAAACAGTTTTATCGACACAAATGTTATTTTGTTAAGCCATTCTACAAAAGCTGCTTAACCTGTGAAGAGGAAAATATTTGACTTTGTTATTAATAATCCAGACATAGAAACATGTTGTGGTCTTAYGTATGGATCTCTTTAAAATCTGCTCCAGAATAATTGCTCTGTTTTGTCTTCTTATGCTACTTTAGCTACACTTTTAATACTTCAGCTGTTAAATTAGCCTTTCTTTCTCTTTGATTTTTGCCACTTTTTTCTACTTCAGCCAATATTTTG
>NW_013952406.1:2463405-2483259 GCF_001266775.1 Austrofundulus limnaeus
CACACACACACACACACACACACACACACACACACACACACACACACGCAAAAAGGTGTTTGTTGTCACAGAGTGTCAGGTTTACTCGAAAGAAAATAATAAGAGTTTTTACTTTATCTTATGCTTCACAACTGAAGTTAAAATATCCAGATTAAATTAGAAATTATACTGATAGAATAACCCCAAATTTACACTACATGTGTCTCCGCTGCGCTGCGGTGCGCAGGTCGCAGCTGTTTGTTTGTGTCTCAATTTATGCAGCCTCCGCTCCGGTCCGACAGAGTGTGGAGGAAGGACATTGTGCGATAAATCCAGTGATAAATGTGGAATTCACAGCAAAAAATAATTAATTCTGTGAAAGACGAACTCCAAACACAGCTGAAAACATTGATATAAAGGCTTTTGGTATCTATGTTGAAACTGTGTCGCTGTCGTCCTTCTGAAACTTCTGATTTCAAAATAAAATCCACGTGTATCGTGTGTGTACACATGTGCTTCATGCTACATGTTTCCATCTGCTTCCCAAACAGAACGATACATTCTGACAGCAGTTGTGTAGAAATATATCYACATATTTATTAATAAAGCTGGGGTTTYGACATTATTCTGACAAATTATCCCGCCTAATAGTGTCTTATTTTGAAAATACGGATGTTGTGCTCATTTCTTTTCCTACTGGTGCGACATAACCTTTAAAATTAACTCCAGCGCAGCTCCGGCAACCAGCAGAAATAGGATCGGATCTAATTTTGAGGGATCGCCGTCCGCTCACCGCCGCCGTGCGCAGCCAGTGTAAACACTCTCCTTGATTATAATGGATGCGTATTTGCTGCGGAGGTCGGACCGGAGCGGAGTGGAGCCGGAACGCATGTAGTGTAAATTAGGGGTAAAAGCTGCAATGTTCAGGAAACTAAGTTGTCTTCCAAAACTAAACCAGAGGAAGAAAAAGCAACTGTGGTCCTAAAAATTACTGTATTTGTTCTGTTTTTATGATTATTTCACCTATGGGTAAAATGTGCTTTTATACAGGCTCAGCTACACAGCAAAATGCAACATTTCATTTGAACCAGACTCTCATGTATTTCCCCTGACTCACAGAAATCATTTAAGTCTTTCACAATAAGAGTTTCGAACACGAACACTGTTTACTTCCAAAAATAACTTCCCAGCGGCGGTCTATGTTGCCAGTTTGTGTACTGTTGGGTCTTGATGCGACCACAATTTTATTAAAGTTGCTACAAACTCTTTAAGAGAACACCATTGTCCCCGAAACACATCTGTTTACGCACTCTGTATCTTTACTGTCCTGGGAACACAGTCGACAATAAAGTGTCTCCTATCTAACAGTGCATGAGAGAATGTTAACTATAGATTTAAAGCTGTTTGCCCCTATTAAAACAGGATTTCAGAAGACATGTTAACTGGGGGCAGACGTGGTGGAGCTTATAAAAAAYGGCTCAAACATGTCATGTAAACACAAGTTCTGCCCTCTCTCTTTGCCGTGAGAAAAGCAGACAGATCTTTATTGATCTACCAGCTGACAGAATACAATATCAGTGCATTTCCACAAACACAGGTCAGCTGATTGTCTATTCAATCTCTCTTACGTTGACAGGGCAGCTCCCTTCTAATTTTATAACCAGTTTATCCTGCGGGCCATTTCTATTTTTTTTTTCTCTACTGAATAACACTTCTGTATAATAGTCAGGGATCTGAATCTGTCCAACTGCGAGCAGCCAAGAGCCATTGCTGTGCATATGTAAGAGGATCTTGCTGCATACCCCTGCCCGGTGTGGACTTTGTCTTCGTGCTGTGTGGGGAGATGGGAGGAGACGACCGTGCTCTGCATGAGCTCAGTGTCCACGTAAGATCAGACTCAGACAGTCAGATCAATGCTTTTCATCAAACGGAATAATGAGCAACTGAGCTGGCGCCAACTACTATACAACCCTGCATCAGTTCTTTAAATGAGTTAACCTGATTTTTAAAAGTCGCTAAACAAAAACTCTATTTACTCTTACACAACATCCGTTTATGTTTAAATACCCTTATTCTATCAGCTTCAGCGGATTTAAAGTGGTTTTCAGTTCTTGTTTCAGTCAAATAATCAGTCGGTGCTGACTGTTTGACACGTAACGTTCCAAGACTCCCTAAAATGATTCGGTGAACTTATTTGCGCGTGTCAGGGGGAGGGTGACAGAAAAGGCAAATAAGGGGGTATGTATTGTTTCAACATCTTCAAACTAGTCTGGCGACATCATTAAAGAAAAACAACGTAGCACCAAAGTAAGTGAGAGGTTTAGCATCTGGTTGGTAAAACTTTGACTAAAGTTTTGCTGCCCACTTTAAGGTAATGCAAAAGATGGTTACATTAACTCGGCCTTTTCTCCACCGGTAAACACAAAACACATGCAGCTTTCGTGAGCTTTGATCTTCTCCGCTTGCCAAGTGTCAGAGGTCAGGTAGCTGCAGTTTCTCAAGCACATGCAGTATCCAAACACCCCCCTGCTCTGGACCCATCCCCCACCGCTCTGTGGCTCCCCTTTCCATGTCCCCCCGCTCCCCCTTACCCACAATACCCCTCCTCCCCCCGTTTCATGGCAAGCTCTGTGCTGTCAGTAAAGGTCAACTGCACCTTTACCCCCGCAGAGGTCTTTGCCCCACAGAAACGTTAGATGGCAGCCAGGAAGGATTTCAAGAGCTGAAAGAGCCCAGATCTGCTCTCTGCTGTCCTTTAACCTTTAACTAGTTTTCTACAAACATTTGATGAGCATAACCATCACAAACCTTCAGATTTTCTCATTCCAAGCAGCATTTTTACAGATTCAACAAGTATATTGTGTTGTTTCCCTTTTTATGGTACAAATTGACAACTTATGTAGCCGATGTCGCCGAAGTCCAGAGGAAAGCTTTTCACTCATCACAAAGAAATGCTGGCTGGTAATGTATTATAAATGGTGAGATTAATATTAGTTAAAATAAACTCAGAGCCTGAAGGGCGCCACATGGTTCATTGATTGATTCTTATCTATTACCGGACTGATTAACTTTTGCTTAAACTAATGCTTCCCTTTTCGTTTGAAGCCACACTATTTTTGTCCTTCCTTGAATTTTACAGTTGCTACTTGCACAATAATGGTGCGTTCACACCGAACGCGATTTCAGCATCAGGAGCCTCAGGTTTACATACAAAGTCTATGGTGGACACGCTTCAAGCAACGTCGGGAAGTGCTGCGGCGCTTCAAGCGCGATTAGAGCAGCGCGATTTGAACGATTTGAACGATCTGAGCGTTCGACACGCTGAGGCGCAAATCGCTGAAGTTAGAAAATCTGAACTTTTGCAGCTCGACACGCCGCATCAACCAATCAGAGAGACTCCACTGTGTGACGTAGTGACCGACACGCCGCATCAACCAATCAGAGAGACTCCACTGTGTGACGTAGCGACATATTTCCCGACGGGACAGTTTACTGAATGATGTCCACTAACCTGAAACAGACGGAGCGGAGCTCTTTAGCTGAAATCGAGTGCCTGCAGTCGGTGTCCTGACAGGAGATATCCTCACCAATGTGTGGCAGCGACTCATCAGACTGGAAAAATAGTCCTGAAAGCGAGCTGTGAGCCTCTACTCTGAATTATCTGGTGAATTAATTGTGAATTAATTATCTGATGAACGTGACATGCTCTTGCTCTCTGTAAATAAAGCAAAGCCACTTCCTTGTCCGACATTAAACAGAGCCCGACAGAGGAGGGAGGGGCGGGGAGGCTGTTGCCGTGCAGCGCTTCAAGAGCTGACCTGCATCTGACCTCAAAGTGCACGAGCGACCAACTTCAGCGTTGGCTGCGATTTTGAAGCTGAAATCGCGTTCGGTGTGAAYGCAGCATTAAAGTTATCTTCTATCTTTCAAAGTCTGCACTTTTAAGTCCCTTAAAACCTGTTAAACTTTGGGCATAAAATTCCATAAAACGTCTTAAAAAGTAGACACAAATTAAATGAAGTACTGCTTTTGAACTCTTTAGAGTAAATTCACAAGCTTGGTCTCGTTTTAAAGCTAATAATCAGAATTTTTAACTTCAGCAGTCATATTCTTTGTAACTATAACTAGTATTTAGTATATTGAAGTAAAATACATAAAAATCAAGATATTTTTCTCCCTAAWTTTTTATTTTTATTAATAAAGTATCACGGAATATGAAGGAAATGAGATATTATCAAACAAGACTTACTGGGCTAAAATATTGATTCTCAACTATTACCAGTTCAAATTTGGTAACAGTAGCATAAAATATGAATATTTGAGACATAGTATTATCCAGCATGTCTCATTTGCATATTTGTACACTTGTACAGTATGTCCAGACTGTACACTTTGTCTAAAACACTGTAATTTCTAAATGCTTCAACACAGAGACTTCACTCTGGGCTCAAATTAAAGATAAAAACCCCACAAAACACATTCTACCATCCATATTTACTCACAGCATGATTAAATTAAAAAATATATATWAATGTTCAGAAATATTTAGACCAACTGGAGTTCATTCAGCCAAATTTCCACCAATAACCAACCAAACCGCAAGAATAAACAAATATATCCTTATTTTTTTCAAAGCATTAACATTGCACACAGCTTATAAAACCACCAGCAGCGAAAAAATATTTGTTTTTCACTCACATTTGATGCATATTTGTCCTCAAATGTGACGAAATTAGCGATTCAAAATGGCCGACCGGAAGTCTTTTTTATCCATATATTTTTACTTAACTCTTTAACACTTAATAACAAATGTATTTTCATAATATCAGCRAGTTTAGTCAGCTAACTAGCCAAAAAACGATGGAAAAAAAACGTTTTCCTTTGAGTGTAGCTTCCTTCGTTAGCCTAGATATACTGCCTACTAGAGATACTGTCTAAAAATGGCGACCTCCACAGTTTTAACCTCGTCCGTCACTGAACAAAGTTCCCACCCCCTCAATATATACACCAAATGAAAGGTACGGTGATTGGCTACACAGCTGTGGCATCAGAACGAAGCTCGGAGCTGAMTGGCCGATTCTACAGTCAATCAAACCCAGGACGACGGAAACCAGAAGTTGGTCAATTCTCATATATTATTGGCTCTCGACAGCCGATACTTGAACCCAATTGGCCAAATGAGGTGTCAATCGAAAGAAGAGGACCTAGACGTCCATTTTGATGCTTTGAACACGGACACAGGTTGAACAGAACCAGAGAACGGCCTTTCAAAATAAAAMRAAACAAAAACGGCATACGGGCGTTCTGCTAAATGTCTAAGCAACAAACGTGTCTTCATTTCAATCACAAAACAGTTCTRCAGCTGACTTTCCTAAAGTAAATGMAAAAGAATAACATTTGCAAACTGACTGTGTTTTAACGGTTACGTTTGTGACCGGAGCTCGAAGCTGAGACAGTTGCTCTCCAAACAGAGCTCCGACAGAAAGAATGCTGTTAAAATTCTGGAGATGCAGACTGAAATACCACTTGTGAGTGTGTGCTGGACTGAGCTGTGGTGCTCTTACCCACATCAAAATGAATACTCCAATTCACAAATAATGTCTGCCCATATGCTCTATGTCCAAGCAGTTGTCAGTGTGTCTGAGCCATTAAGGCTCACTGTATCAATATAGAAACATGGAGGGTGGGTTGCTTTATTTATCACAACATATTGGGGGCACCACTCATCTTCCTCATTGGGCAAAGCAAAAACATCTCAAATATTTCAAATGGTGGCAAAATGGTACCGTGTTGAGCGGTGAATTGGACTGCTGCGCACATTTCAGTTTTGTCACGCTGCTGCTACATTCCTTCTACCGGCTTCTTCCATTACCTCTAGGAGAAAACCTGTGATGTAGCKCTGCGATATTTGCATCTTCTTGAAATGGATTAATACACTAATCATTGTTTTTAATTAATGTAAACGTACTGACTGCCAAAGAGGTCCAATTATGACAAAACACTGACTGTCACACAATTATCTTATGATCTAAGAGCAAATTACTCAGTGTTAGTTAATGTAATTAACTAAGGTTTGCAAATGTAACACGCCTACATTTTAAACAAAACAATCCAAACTTTTAAAATTGTCGCCTATTCTTGTAGTGGATTATAATTAACCACCATGGTTTGTAGACAGGGTAGTCCCATAGTCCCACAGTCAGTCCATAAACTTTTGTCAACCTTGTCAGACTGAAATACTCGATAGTAAAATGTTAATCCTCTCCTGACAGTTTTTCCAAAAGTAAGACATACTCAAAAGCTTGTGAAAAATAAAGTGTGCTCCAAAACCAGAAAGACTAGAAAAAAAATTTAAAAACACAATCTGTAAGCACAATTACTGAACCTTGTAACCCTTGCTCTGTTAGCTCCAAACTCGATTTGGCTGTTTTCCAAATGTTCCCTTTGGTTTTACACACAAGCACCATTTTAACATTGTTTTTTTTAGCTTCTTTCATCAGATTAAAAGATTTTAAGTTTGAGAGATAAAGAACATCATATGAGCTTTTCCCTGCACGGTGCTCAACTTGACAATCCCAAACATTAGCTAAAGCTCTCATCTCTGCCATATTAGTAAGTGACTATAGTAGGGGGAATGGGAATAATCTGGATTTGCGCATGAACATTGAGGTGACAGACTGCTGGAGCATTTTCCTCACCTTCACTTTTACTTCTATGGAGAGAGTTTCATAAAAATCGGTCCTGAAGACGTTTTGCTCAACTCCAGACGACACTAACACAAAAACGTTGGAAGTAGCAACAATTCACTGCTTTGATGTTCAACTTAAAGTAAAAATCTCCCACACAGTCTTTTTCTATTTTAAATTACAACAAGAGTCTACCTGATTGGCACCAAGAATCAAGAGAAAACAATAAGGTCCAGTCTCTAGAGCCATCAGAAAAAGTGATTACTTCCTGTTATTTTGAGCAAAAATAAAGCTTCATCATTGATTATTCTGCTCAAATATCATGCTTTACTCAAGATCCACGAGTGCATAAAAATAAACTGCAGGGAGAAAAGGGGGAAGTGTGGTACAACCAACACAACCGTGACGTTGTCCATGATGTAAACTGACAAAGAGTTCAGGAAAAGAAAACACAACCAGCCCATCCAAACTACTGTATGATCAAGGTAGTACACAAGTACCACTCAATATTTCTTCAGAGGAATAAAATTAATCTTTAATACAGAGTCTGATGACTTTTTATACCCTAAACTTTGCAGAGAAACACCCTGGACAACTTATTGATTGTGCACCATCTTATGGAAGGACAGATAAACACAATATAGGGAACAAAGGGTTTGGAAATTCTGTTACTTGAATGTCAAGCTGGAGCATATTTAAGGTTTTAAYAATGGGGTCAATTTTGTCCTTTCTACTCAACTTTGACATAAATTATTTTCTGAGCTACAGCTCAGACAAGACGAACGGACGGTCGGTGCTGTAACATCATTTGTACCGTCTTAGAATAAGAATAAATATGCTTTTAGCAACAAACATACATCATTTCCAGCAAAAGAAAAGCATCCTTTACTGCAAATATAGTTTCATTTATTGTATACTTATCTTGCTGACTCAGTTAGGTTAGAGGCTTTTTTCGTGGTTAAGTGATCCACATAAACAGCTCACAATTTTCCTACTATTTGTTTTCGGTTGCATTTTAATACATGCCTTTTGTATTCTACATTTAAAAAAGAATATTAAAACATTTAATTAAAAAAAAGAAAAGAAAAAAAACATGCTAGGCCGTTTTTGTGTTTTTACCATATTTCTTAATATGCTTCGCCGTGTCGTGCTCTGTTAACGAAAAACAAAATAAAACATGATAGGAGAAAAAGACTAATAGTTTTATATAATGAAATGCAGGATTAAAAGACCCACTGCCTTTCATACCAGAGTTTTAAACTGAAATCATCTCATACTGAGAAGGAATGGTTTTATAGTCATTTTGGTCAAACCTCATAAATATTTTATCCACTATCTCATGTAATATTGTGAGATCGCATGACAGAGAGTATTTCATAGAGATGACTGCCAGCTACTACCACACATGATTTATTTAATATCTGTAAAAGTGACAGAGTTACAGCCCCTTTTATGTTCGATAGGGTTGCTTAGCTGTGGCAGCCATCTTGAATGGGCCTGATACCAAAAGTTATTCAGTTAAAAATCCTCCACTGACTGTTTTCTAAGGATCTCATTCAGATCCATCCACCGGTTCATGAAATATTTTGTTAATGTTAGAGACAAACACACACGAGGCCGGGGTAAAACACTGTTGCTCCATCTTTGCCTGCGGCGGCGTGCAATAATAATTAGCTGCATTATGCATTTATAGAAAAGCAAAGCATCTCGGCCCTTTTCCAGTATCATTGCAGCGCATGTGACCGACTCRGAGTCAAACACATTCAAGAGCTTGTAGAGGACAAAATGGACAGTGAAGATCTGACCCAATGTCAGGCGGATTRCAATCCTTTATACTTTTTTAATGTCGAGACAGAGACTGAAAACAGAGCTTATGCAGATCTAATTGCTGCTCACTCATTATTTATTGCTACACTTTTACCTGATGGACGGGTAGGTTCGTTTTATTTTACAGACTGCAACTCGGTGCTAAGCAAACATTTCCAGACATTTGCACTTGAACACATTAAGTGTACTTAAAACCGCACCACAGAAAAATTTGTATCCTGACTTAGCAACACAATGCACGTGTCAATATTTAACTCCTGTTATATATTCAAATGAATTTTGAAACCTATTTTCCTTCAATTAAAGACAAGTACGATTCTATTTGTTTTGTTGTGGAAACAGTAGGTGTGCCAGGCCTGTAGCGCACAGTTCATCTGAGCACACTGTTAGACCGATGCTGCCGTAGGCATAGATGAGCTCACAGGATCAATACAGGGTAACAGCACCACAAATCCAAACACCGACTTTGAATTATATTGTGCAAGTGTCTCTGCAGACAGAAAAAAAAACAGGCAGAAAGAACATCCACTTCTCTATTTTTTTTCCTGCAGTATAAAAGAAAGTAGCAAAGATTGCAGTTCTAAAATAATAATACAGAGGGAGGGACATGCAGGATTAGATTGACAAAGCCAGCATTTGTATCATTCCGCCTTAATCCAACACACTTTAATCTGCCGTGCACACAAATCTAAATCGATAATAAGCACCAATGCAAAAGGACACTTTCCGATTTTAATATTTTTAAGTATGTTTTAGTCAAAAAATACTCATGCAAATATATGCTTCTAACAAATGGGAGACGAATGACCTCCACAGATGTAAAAAAAAATGCTAATAAAACCTCACACAAAATGAGACTGGCATGCAAATATAGCAGCACAAATAACAGAACTGAAGAAGGGATTTACTTACATGGACYGTTGATGTTTTCAGATAGATCTAATGGCATTATTTCATCTACTGGCAGCATGTTTGCCTTTTATTCCCACCTGTTTAGACCCTGCATTTATCTGAAAAGGCAGGTACTTGTGGGCGAGTTATCCATTGGTTCTATCTCATTTAGTGTAAGCCTGTAATAGGCTTGAACACAGCAGTGGCAGCAGGACCAGTTAACTCTCATCCTGCTCAATTAAAACACAAACATCTCTATGCAGACCTTGCTGGAAACCTCATATTCTGTAACTTGTTTTTTTTTTTCTCCAGTGTAAACTTGTATCTAAATTATGCTTGTTAACATTTATGTGTCATATTTTCCGGATTATAAATCAAAATATTTTTTTAGTTTGGCTGGTCCTGCAGCTTAAAGTCCTGTGCGACTTATACTATAAATTTTTTTCCTCTTTGTGGTGCGTTTTTTGACTGATGCAATAAACCTTACCGCCTGCAGCTGTAATAGGGCGCTCAAGGCTTGCGACAAATACTTTATACATTGTTACTTTAGCTACTGTTGCCAACTTACTGACTTTGTTTCTAGATTTTGCGAGTTAAAATGATCCCTTTAAAAACTCTTTTTCTTAAAGAGCAACAAATCTAGCGACTTTTCCCGGTTTTACTGGAGACCTTTGAAGATGTTGGCAACAGCACTTTCCTCAACAAGCAGGAAGTGGTGCGGTAGCATACCAGTAAAAAATAAAATAAAAAAAATAGAGCAGCAGAAAGAAAATTTGGAGTTAATGAGAAACTCACAGTAAGTCATTAATGATGAGAGGGCAGGACGACAGGATGGAAAGCTAATGGTAGCTAATGTTAGCTTGTTGTTGCTAGTTAAACACGTATGAAAAAGAACAAAACATGACTTTCTTCTTCGTGATGCAGTGTTTGACTGATATGCAACTTACCGTATTTATTCGTGTACAAGAGGATCTCATGTATAATACGACCCACCCTTTTTTGAGCTTAAAAAGCATAAAAAAATTTAATCCTCAAACTACCTCCAATTTCATACAGACTTCAAGATTTTTCAGCCTTTGCAGTCTTTATACATATCAGTAAAGTGATTGTTGGACTGTTCATTTTATTTTAACAACATATGTACTAAAAGGTATTTTGACAACAAATATATATCAGCTGTAGCAGCATCATATGAATCCAGGTATTTTACACATAGTCCACCAGGAGGCGCCAACACAAAAGTCAGAGACTTCACATGAGATTTGGGCCATCTTCTGGGGTAAAAGCAGATTACTTCCTACTCATGAGCGCCCGCTCTGGTGGGGAAACTTTTCTCAGGGATACAAACTTTTTCAGAACACCGGTAGACGGCAGCCATTACAGATGAACATGTGTTTGTTGTTGTTCCAGGAGTCAAGCGGCCCGGTCACATGCTAATTAGTTCGTTATCATTACTGAGGTGCAGGACTACTTTCCCCCCCTTTTTTTCACACCATGTCGCCTGCTTGGATCTGTTATTATCTCGCTCTGAAGCACGGACGAGTGTCAGAGGTAAGCTCGTTTCAACTGCTTTTTATGACGCGGTCTCATTTCCAGACTCAGGCCTTTTGTGAATGAAGCCGATTAAAATACATAAGTAAAAATATTTATCCGAGTATAATACTACCCCACAACTTTATGGATGATTTTATGGATTTAATTTTGCGTACTATACTTGAATAAATACGGTATACTCCAAAGTCATTTATAGTCTGGAAAATACAGTATCTATGTATTTATGCATGTTAATGTAATCACTGGATGTACATCTACTGTACATCTCATTCACTTTTGTAACTAAGCCAATTAGTGATAAGTGATGCCTGCATCCTTCTCCAGGGTAACCAACATCACCAACAGTCCTCCTAATGCTGTAGAAAAGTCAGGACAATATAGTGCACCTGATGAATTGCCTGATATTTGTGATCCAACAGCGCAAAAATTCTGACTTAAACCGGAGATAAAAGGAAAATGGAGTCATGATGCAACACAAGCATCATTTACAGCTTTCTATCCTGTTGGCACTGCTTCCTCTCTACCTGTGGGGATGGRTGTAGTTACACAGCCTCAGGTTAAATTACATATCAGGGCAGAAACCTCATTCAAGTGACAAGTGTTGGGGTGTGAAAATGAACTACCAAAGATTAGCGAAGCCAGATTAAATTACAGCTGTGTCCTAAGGTTGAACTGTACATTCCAGGTTTAAAATAGGGATTTTTATGCAGGAATATAAAGCAGCGGTGTCCCCGGCTCACCTGWTGCCTATCCTGCGGCATTTGTTCTCACAGGGCAGAACAAACTGGCAGGGGCCAGTTCATTCCAGGTCAAACACTGCACCCACTACAGTATTTCTTATGAATCTGGAACAGCCTGAGCTTTGGCAAAACACTGACTTTTATTTATCTTTGTCTGCATCTTGACTACTTTCCAGCAAGTTCAATTCATTTGTATTCACAGCAGAAAAGCCAGCATTAGCTGTTTTTTTATCCCAAGTTTCTTATCAGTTTTCCCAGCCCCAGGTTACAACACTTATCAGAAGTTAATATCCTTTTAGAGGCAGGTGATAGGGCGTGAACATGAGCAAATTAGGATCAGGAAAGCTAGATGAAAATATACACTTCAGTGCCTCAAAAGGTGAAGTCATTTGTATTTCAAACCAAATTCAAATTATGCAAGTTTGCTCTGAAATACCTGGAAATTGTGGGTCAATTTGTGTAGTTTAAAAAGCTGCTTATAGATTAAACGCTGATCAACCGAATCGATAACTTTAATAAAACCACTGATTAGAAAAGTTCTCACTTTCTRTCAGTTCAATGTTCTACTTGGAAATCCTGGATCAACAGGGATGATACTCTGACCTTTGCCACGGACCCAAACATTTCTGAATACTCCTCATTGTAGCAATACTTACATAAACACCACATTTCTTACACTAGAACTGATTCATTTAAAACAGATTCATTTAAAACTACAACATTTAGTTGCCTCCTCTACAAATATAAAAAGGCAGTTCCCTCTCTCGGTACATCTTTACTCGATAAACTGCTGCTTTCATAAACAGGCCAACAGGTCACCTATTTAWAGTTATAGAGATGTTCATACCTGCCAATAAAAACAGTTTGTTTTTAAAAGAGAACTGAATCTAGGTCTGTTCGTAATATCAGATTATTGTTCTCTTTTTGCATCACAGTGGGAAAAAAAAAACCTACATAACAAAGAGCAAAACTTTTTATTTATTTTATTTACTGCTTACCATGATTATCAGTATCACGATTAGCTACACGTGGCTTGTGCTTAACAAACAAGCTGTCCCTCCTGCCTTTCGTGTTTTTAACCTCACATGATACAATTTCCTTCAGGACAAAGATGAAGCCATTCGTTCATATAATTCACTCATGAGAGATGAAGCGTGACTCGGAGCCTTAAGCCTTAATAAAAGAGAAGCGTTTGTCCAGTGGTTCCACTCAAAAGACATTTTGTGACAAAAATATTGGTGTGAAATCAACTTTCTAAGTGACAAACTGAGCATTCTTCAACAAATCACCATTATATGATATGTGTATATATAACATAAGACATGTAAGTAACAAACGTGTGTTCAGAGTCATTTAGCAAAGAAGAAACAGAGGAAGTTCAGGTAATCTTTTCATCACAGTAAGATTATACTAAATGAGTGGCAATAAGATAAGAGCAGCTTGAAACACACACAAAAACACAACTAAATTGAGKAAGATCTGTTGTGAAATCAACTGTACAAAYAGATTCTGCAAAAAACAAACCAATTTCTTTTTTACAAAGTCCTGARGCGTGCAGACAGGAGAACCATATGGGTTCTGATGAAATCAACAGTATTTCTGGATCAGAATCATGGATTTGCAGGGAACACTGATTTTAGGTTTGTTTTTATAGGTTGATTTTGCATAATACCTCCAACCCCCTTAAATTTATAATTATATTCACTTATTAACAATCATATCTACAAGGGAAAGCCATGTTGAATGTTTTGCCATTTGAGGACAGAGGTGGAGATAGACTTTGTTGCAACAGGGGTGGTCAAGGTGTTTTTAAGGGGGGCCACATGCACATAAATAAAAGCACTCTTGAAAATTCAAGATGGCCACCACAGCTAACTTTAAAGTGCCTGTGACATGCTTATCCTTCAGATAGAAAATGTCAAAGAAAACTTTGTTCTATTTAAGAAACTTGGCATACCACACATTATTTTACCCATTTGGACACATAACTGGCTTATTTTCTTTTGATCTTGGCTCGGCAAAAGGAAAACAGGAACTGACATCAAAGGGGAACTCTAAGAAAAAGAACTCACTGGTCTTTGTTTATTGACACATTATTATTTGAACTCTCCCTCTTTTTTTGTTTTTGTCTGATAGCGACTCAAAATAACCTAAAACATCCAATTCCCCTCCACAGTCTGGGCTGTTGAGCATTTTAGCTTAGCTCTGTTTTCATGCAGACATTCCCCTTTGACATCACTTCCTGTTACTTCACATGCAAATATCTCAACAACTGTTCATCTCAGCAGCATGAAAATTATTTTTTAATATTTTCTCAGTGTTATTTTCCCAAAAATGCATTTTTATTATTACAAAACGTTTGATGTCACAGGCACTTTAAAAGACTATAATTCAGCCATTTTAAGACTTATATAGATGCAGTCTATTGTGGAATAGCTAAGAATGATTGCATGCGGATTGCCAATGCTTATCCATAATTAAGCTAACCACTAATATTAATGCTAATTTATAAGCTATATTTTAAGGGCTATAACTCAGCCATTTTTAAACATACAGAGCTGAAAATCTATATAGTACAAAAGTATTAGAGAACAATCCTGAACAAAATCCAGTCCAATAGAAAATCCAAGATACTGCTTGTTAATTATTTGGGGGTGGCCAATCAGGTGCCAGCCAACCCTCTGGCTCCGCCCCTGTTTTAGGGTAACAACATCTATTTGGGGTTAAATGCGACATCAAGCTGTTTGTTCCTCAGCTGTGTGTTTCTACATTCAAAATCCATCTTGGATGAAACAAGATAACGAAGTTTTTGCAAAACTCTGGTCAAAATTTGTAATCATGCATTGCAAAAGTCACTCTAAAGTCACTCTAGACATGGGAGTCAGATTAATGCTTAAAGTTCCCCTGGCTTGGTGCAATCCTCTGGAAAGGTGCAACGCCGTTTAATTCCTACTTGTGCAGGCTTGCAGAGGAGTGTTGTGTAAACACAAGAAAATGATTAGTCCAGACCATGTTTATCCATTCTATTATGAGCAGACCTTTGCCCAACATCTTCCACACAATTCAAAATCAAAGTAATTAATGCAAAAGCATGCTTAGCAGCATTCAGTGAATTAGAGGGAAAAAAAACACTTTAATATTTTTCAGTTCCTTCATTTGCCACAGCACACTTGTGTGTCTGTGCTATTCTTGTATCAGTGAGATAGTAACCAAAAGCCTTATCGTGCTTCTCTGTGTCTGGAGGGGTTGACGGTCATTCCCCTCCCACCTGCAGTCGCTGCGCTGGAGGGAGCGAACTGAAAGTTTGGCAAAGACCGAAACAGAAGGAGGATAATGGAAGAGACGCTGACAAAGCGTGGGCAAATCTAATAAAAAAATGCTAATGAAAGCCTGGAGAAGTGTTTTTTATTAATGGAAATCAAACATGAGCTGTAGTGCAGAGTGGGCTGGAGGTTAAAGGACAGCAGTTCAGAACTGTGAATGCCAACAATCAGCAGCCATTTGACAGATGGATCAGAGCCCTCCTGGCCCAGACCAGACTAAAAGCTTGTGGTCACGTGACCAGTGGATTAGTGTTAGCCCAACTGAAAAGTGGGAGGAGGTTAGTGTGCATTACACCACATGCTTCCTGATCACTTCCCCTTAAATACGTTTCCCTTTCTGTTTCACTCTGAAAAGATCTGATTATTGTTCGTCCACAGGGGGATTACGTTCAAATAATAAATCAACTGACTTTGGATGTTTGCACTAAGTAGTTTCTCTTAGGCAAGGGAAARATTTGTTGGTTTGCCCATCGTTTAAGCAGTTCAGAGCCAAGCAGCTCCACAGTACAGTCACTAGTGCATAACTGATTGTGACACTTCACCTTTGACTCATCGCTCAGTCAGATCAGGACTGCTGCTCTGATCTGAAAACTTCCAGCGACTCAGGATGTCATGGCAAACGATGAGTTTCATTTAGACTTGAAAATCTGTTACAAGGGTGCTTCGCAACATTGTAAAACTGCATGTTCARATGCAACATTATCAACCCTAAAAGGCTAAAAATACAACAAATAAAACCCAGAAGGATTTTGAAACTGCTGAGAGTTGGACTCCTGTGTTTTCCTCAACAAAAAAAACAGCTTACTAATAAATGTGCAGCCTTTTCCAGGTTCACCGAACCCTACATTTGTCTGGCAGCAGGGAGTAAAAAAAAAGTGAGAACACACCAAAGGACCTGCCATGCTGTGAGCACATGAAAGAACAAGTTTGCAAAATAAYCTTAACAGAAATAATATTTCCACTACTTGCTGCCACTCCTACATCTGCGTCTCGGGGACATGTTGCACCAGTGAACTCATCCAGCAAGTTCTTGCTCCAATCCAAAACACCCTTATTTTCAACAGAAACCACTGAAAACGCCTCTCTTTTCGCACTAAGCACCGTCCTTTGAGAGGGAGTAAACAGGGTAACATGGCGCCTGCCAACAGGGGCAAGTGTGACAGGAAAGGCAGAACATCATTTCCTAGAGATCACAGTTAAACACAGGGRGGGAAAAACACGTAAAAATAAGCTACTTCCAAGAAAATAAAGCAGATTTAAGAGTTGTAAAATTCTATATACAATGTAAACCCTGAGCATAAACAAACAACTTAACATTWAATCTCTGAGCTGATATAACCTAAAAAAAAGTTAGTTCATCTGTCTAAAACCCAACAAATGCAGAAAAAACAGCATCCTCAGAAAGACAAATCTAATATCACTGCGATTTATTATCACTTGCTGCTGAAGGAAAAGGCGTGGCGAATGGTTTTGCTTGTGCGTGTGTGTTAGCAGAATACCTCAGACGTCACACAACTGAATTTTGACAACACTGTAACTGAATTCACATCAGCTGTTTATAGGGCTGCCACAAACGAATATTTTAATAATCGATTAATCACCGATTATTTATTCGATTAGTCGACTAATCAGATCATACGTTAATTGAATATAAAACATACAGCTTATCACGCCAGAATGCAGCTGCTATTATATAACCATCGTTAGATTTTAGCTATATGCTAACTAAAAATAATTGCTGTGGAAGGCAAGTTCTGCTCTGCASAAGTTTCTCATTTTCTTAAAAAGATCCCACACTTTGAGCTCTGTTGTCAGGTAGCCATGATACCAGAGCCTGTCTGTATAATGTCTTGTGACGTCCACGGCCTACCCCAGTTACCACTACTGTACATGTGTGTCAAAGACAGAAAGGCAGATGTGGCAGTGGAAGGTGTCAAAGCAGTTTGGAGAGAAAAACAAAGTAAAGAACAAAAAAAAAAAAAGAAAACGATGAATCGATTATTAAATTAGTCATCGATTATTTTAATAATCAATTAGTCGTCGATTAATCGTGGCAGCCCTAGCTGTTTAACTGCTCGACACAATTCAAGATGGACGGAACAGAAAAGCCATCCTAGCAAACATGAAACCAGCTTTAATTCCGCCAATTTTACAGACGATATACTAAAATATTGGCGTGGTGGTAGTTCAGCGTCAACTCAAACTTACAGTGCTTGACGATTACAAACCGATACTTCAAAACGTTGAAATTAAAGAGCCTGCGTTCACTCGGTAACATTTTAGACAACTTGTGAAAATTCTATCAWACACTGAAGATGGAATAAAAAAWATCTACTGGAAGCCTCWTTTGGATGCTAACAAGCTGAATGATATACGAGTAAAACAAAATTCTCATAAGTCTGCCTATAAGTTCTCTAAAACATTATAGTGTGACAGGGTCTTAACTGGAATAAACTCTGCTTGTTTGTTAGCAAAATATCTCCTGAACCACTGGATGATTTTAATGAAACTTTCAGAAAGCGATCAGTGGTTTATGACTCATTAACATTGGGACTCAATAACAATACCTCTGTCAGTTTTACAGATTTTAAGCTGAAAACTGCAGTGATTGCGGCTGACTTTCAGAAACAGCTGCTATTAGCTGCTATCAGATATTACAGTATCGCACATAACGACGCTATAAAGGCTGCAACTCAGTTATTTCTTAGCATGACATAGTTGAGAACTCTGGTATGTGTTTTCTTTTTACTTTTCTTTAATAAATGACTAACTTTGGCCTGGTGCAAAAGTGGAAAAGCATCATCAACTAACTTCCCCTACAGCTTGTGATGAGAGGAAAACTCAATTCATAAAGCAACGGGTGTGTTTGTTTGTGTGAGTGTTTGGGATGTGATCACTGTAGGCTCATTGAGTTATCATATTTTCAATGAACTTGAAACACATGAGCCTGTTTGTAGTGATGAACAAAAAAATATGTGGGCTTTTCAACCAGCTAAAAAAAGTAAAAGATACCAGGAGGGTGCAATCCCTGCAGGTAGCCTCGAGTGGATAATCACAAATAAAAACACACACGTGAACTCCTACAAAGTAAAAGGTATTCCTAGAAATGACACGCACGTCAAAGGCTTTTGTGACATTTTTAAAAAAAATGTTTGTAAGCCTCCACAATTACCAAGGTCTTCATTCAGTCATTGTGCCTGCAAGCTCCGACAGCCAGCTTTGTTCCGACTTTCATGAACAATCTTTTCAGGTTTCTTTCAGGCCGCTGTGTAACAGTGAACACACATGGACCGGCGTGTGTTGCAACATCACACGTTGGTTAACTATTGCTAAAACCAACTGGCACAGACCTGCTGAAAAAATGACATTTACGTCTTCTGCGTTTCTATTATCTTAACTTACAGATCACACTTTTAATCTGATCTGTTTGAATTAACCAAAAAAAAAAAAAAAAAAACACAGTGGATGCAGTAAAAGTGAAAGTGCACATTAAAAGACAGCAGTTGTTGACATTTAAACATTGTTGTGCTGCTGCATCTTTAGCCTGTGTTGCTTTTTTAAACTGCTGTGCCCAAATTCGAGATCCTGATTTTTACATAGATTTTATATAGATACATTGTTTTTTATTTATTTTTATCTATTTTTATGGTTACATTTTATTTGTTTCTGTTACTTTTTACTCTTTGTACGGTGTCCTTGAGTGCCAGAAAGGCGCCTTTGAAATAAAATGTATTATTATTATTATTATTATTATTATTATTATTATTATTATTATTATTATTATTATTATGTGAACCGATTAATCGGCTGACTGATTTTTTATCATATTGGCCACTTGAAAAAATAAACTACTACTACTACTAATAATAATAATAATAATAATAATAATAATAAATCTGAAATCAGCCATGCCTGTGCAGATGGCTTCTCACTTATGTAAACAAAGACACATGTTAAGTAAAAAAAAAAAAACTCCCAGTTTTTAATTTAAGAGCTCGGCAGGCATCATGAGTTAAAATATTTAAATACTTTATGAGTTTGTTGTATTCGTGACTTTAATGAGTTTAATCACCCCCAAAACTTGGGAGTTTTACCTCTATATCCTAATTTAACTCCTACGTATGGCTTTAAAGTTACTTTAAAGGCATCACTTGCTTTAAAAATGAGCCATTTTTGCGACTAAAATAAGTAATGTAAAAGGCGCAGACAGCCCGTGAGGACACAGGCACAGGATGATAACCTGCCTGTTGATTCAGCGGGAGAASAGGAGGAAAAGTAGGACGTAAACAAACACGAATAATACGAAGAGCAGCGGTTTGTTTACAAAGCGCTGTCAGAATATGATTTCGCAACGAACAGAGTCAAAGACACGGGGGCACGAGAGAGAGGGCGCGCGCGCGCGAGAGAGAGAGAGAGAGATAGAAGGGCGAGGACGCGCACCTCCTCCCCTCATTTAAAACACCGTCAAGCAAACTGAGACACTCACCTCTGCGGAGCGACCGAACTTGTTGTCCGTTTTCATAAACCGARGCAGAGAGAGAGAGTCTACAAAGCGTCGCGAGTAAAGCTCCGTCCGTCCGTTTCTCCCCGACAGTTCACGAGCTCTGTGCCTCGCTCCGGCTCTGACACACACACATACACGCGCACTCACACACACACACACACACACACACACATACAGATACACACCGCCCACTTCCGGCGGTTCTTCTACGTCTGACGGTTTCTACGGATCTCTGCTCCTGAGGGGGACTGATTTCCAGCCCCGAGCCTGGCAACTTTCTGTTATTTATTAACCCTGCTGACACACACACACACACACACACACACACACACACACACACACACACACAC
>NW_013952406.1:2483275-2508566 GCF_001266775.1 Austrofundulus limnaeus
ACACACACACACACACACACACACACACACACACACACACACACACACACATCTTGTCATTTTTAAAGCACTTAAACACATATATTTTTAAACGTAGCAAAAATAAAAAGTCAGTGGAGTGGATTTGTCAACAAAAACAGTTAAAAACAAAATGTAAAAAAAAGAAGAAAAAAATTAAGTTTGCATTACTAAATATCAATCTGCAACTTCTATACTACTAATAAAAATATAAATAATGATAATAATATAATCAATGATGATTATGATGATGATGATGATGATGATAATCATAATGGTAAAATAAATAAATAATAATAAAATTTATATCAATCCAACTAAGTAAAGACTTATACAATTGTTCCACTTTTTTGCTCTGATGAAAATGAATGGCGCCCCCCTCTGGTGTCATCTTATTAAAAATGAAATGCATAAATAGAATTTATTTCAATTAAAGACCTAACACTCCTTTCAGGAGAGCATATCGCTCACCTCTATTTGTGCCAGAGTATTAAACCAGACTGCAAACAGGCGGTTGACTCTAAATAGCTCTAAACACTTGTTGGGTAAGAGTCTCAGCTACTACCACACCAATTTTTACTTCAAGATCTATAAAGCTTACTGAACTGTAGCCACTTTTGTGTAATTTAAGGTCAGTTGGCTGTGGCAACTATCAGTTTTATTTAGCTTCAAAAGTTAATTAGTTGTTGGTGTATATCAAAAGGATCATAAGAGGCTTACTTTTTGGTTCAGTGAGATATTTTACTAACATGCAGACACAGGCWAAAACATTGTTGCCTTTGTTTTTATGCTTGTGTTTATGCAGCTGTCTAATATTTATTATTTTAATTTTATTTTTTAATATGATTAATTAGTCAAAGCAAAGTGAACCTGGAGATAAATGCAATATGAAGTGTTCCAGTGTATCTCGGCTGTGGTTTTCAAGAAAACCAGGGTTTGTTTTGGTTTTTGTTGGTGACTGTAATGTGAAAAAAAAACCTTGTGTTGCTGCTCAGCTCAGTTACATCATATTCTTAGAACCATTTGGGGGGAAACGGTCTTAATTTATAGATGTCACTCTTTCGGTTAAAACACRCCACACAGCAGCAGCCTGATCCTCTGTTTGATTGGCTGCAGACCATATAAGAGGTGACAGTTACTTCCTCAAAGAGCTGAGTCAGCAGCCACTGATGGTAATACATACACATCTTCTTTAACCAGCCTATTTTTATTCCCCATTCTCGAAACCAACCAGAAACAAACACAACAGACGATGCCCTGTGATGCAGAAACTGCCTCCTTCCTGTTTGTTCAACCGTTTCCCTCAGAGGTCCTGTACTCTCAATCAGACTCATGGGAATCCCTTCGGTCACACGACTGCTGATTACATCTAACAGGAGATAAGAAGAAAAAAAAAGAAAAGAAGTTTCCAGTCAGGGAAGTCCATCAAACTTATGACGAGAAAGTCAAGAAAGATTCATTTATAAGGGAAGTGAAAAGTTCTCACATTTCTAAAAGTGTATTTGAGCTTGTATAATTTTGGAACCCTAACTAAAACAAAAGTTTAAACAAAGGTGAAGAAGTTGTCAAACTCTCACACTGCAGTGGTTTTTTTGAGTTTCTAAAATGGGAGGCACCACTGTCAGGTTCCTCGTCTAATTTCTCTCTGGAGCTGACCCCCTGTCTACCTAATGGAAGACGTTTAGGACTTTTCTTTTTGATGAATCCTAGTGTTGGGTTGGGTTTACTGAGGTATACCTTAGTGCTGCTATAGACTCGGACCGCTACAACTCTTCACGTTTGTGCACGGAATTATTGCCTCAGTTAGCCTGTTTTCAAACCACCCAGACAAATCTTTCTGTTTCTCTGGGATCTTTCATAAAACAGTTCTGCAAAATGATTGATCAGACCAGTCCATCTTCCCAAATCATTCAATGGATGCGTTCAGAAATGAAGCGAACATTGCGGAACTGAAAGATGTAGAACTAAGCTGAGCCCTCGTAACATTTCAAAACATAATTAACTCAGTTTAATGATTCCCTTAGTGGTTAACTAGTTTTTAAATTAAATACAAAGTGACAGTGAACTTCATTGATATTCCCTCAATAATAAACAGATTTTTTGGTGTTTAATCTAGCTGGTTGTCATCACTTCATCACACTGTTWTGTTGTGACACCACCTTACATTTTCACGTCAGCCAATTCGTTCATGTTACTACCAGGACCGGTCCGTGGCATAGGCAGGATAGGCAAATGCCAAGGGTGCCGTCTATTTAGGGGCAAGGGCGGAGCCATTGGGTGGCCAGGGCCACCACAGACAAATATTTGGCCACCCTGCTCTACACCCCGCTTCCACAGTGAAACAACCTTTAGGGGTGTAATARTCCTCCTGAACAGTTGGTGGCAGTGTTTAACWGWTTGAAACATCACCAAGCTCTATCACTGAAGAAGAGTAATGACAAGGAAGTGAAGTTTTGGCATCCTAAATGGGCAACAAAAAACATTTGATAACTTTTTAACAGAGTATAGTTGATCTAGTCTGTAAAAAATCTGTGGTTATTCACGTTTATGAAGGTAACTTGCTCTGAGGGTTCCTCAGTCTGCTTTGTTATTCCATCTCCATGTTCTGCCTCTTATTCAAGGGTCATGGAGGCAACAGGTCCAGGAGAGAAACCCAGACTTCCCTCTCCCCAGTGACACTTTCCAGCTCGTCCTGAGGAACCACAAGGCATTCCCAGGCTAGAGAGGACACATAATCCCTCAAGGGATTCATGGGTCTTCCCTGGAGCCTGCTACCAGTGGCACGTGCCCAGAACACCTCTAAAGAGAGGTCTCCAGAAGGCATCCAGATGTCAGAACCACCTTGACTGACTCCTTTCCCCTCGGATGATGGAGCTCCTCATCGTATCTCTAAGGCTGAGCCCGGCCACCCTACGAAYGAAGCTCATTTCAGTCGTGTCTGGGATCTCGTTCTTACGGTCATGATCCATGCCTCATGACCGCGAGGGTTGGAAAGTAGACAAACCAATAAACTAGAGCTTTACCTTTCAACTCAGCTTTCTTCACCACGACTGACCGAAGCAACGCCCTCATTACTGAAGATGAGGTCCCAATCCGTCGATCAATTTCCCAGTCCATCCTACCATCACTCATGTACAAGACATTCACATACTTAAACTCCTCCACTTGAGGCAGAGACTTCCCCCCGACCTAGAGGCGGCATTTCACCCTTTTCCAGACGAGAACCATGGCCTCAGATTTAGAGGAACTGACTCTCTGTTATGTTAATAATACGAATTAAGAGAGCAACATGGCAACATGTGACTCATTGTCTGTTGAAGAATGTTCATGGGTTGACTGGGTTATTTTAGTGCTTTAGAATTAGCTTTTGATAAAATGTTCAACGCGTTAGTGCTTTAAAATTAGGGGACCTAAATATTTGAGTTAGTRTTTTAGGGCTAGTGGAACAAATTTTTAGATTAGTGCTGCCCATCAYTATTATTATTATTTTTAGTGTTTTACTGATTTTATGGTTTTATTACTCCTGAGAATTTAGTAAAATGTTCTTCAAATGGTTGGAACTGCTTCAGTCCACAGCTGCTTGTTACAATGAACAGGTGTACCTCACTGCTGTCAGCAGATGTCAGCAGGTATGAGGTAGACATTTGGTATTCTTTTTCAAATGGATTATATCGTTACGTTAACATATGTATATAATTTTAAAGACAAAACTATTTAATTTGTTTTGTGAACACATGTAATCTGACAATGAGATTTAGAAAATTGAACAAGGGGCACCACCTGAAATCTTGCCTAAGGCGCCAAATTGGCTACAGTTGGCCCTGGTTGCTACCACGCTTCACAGCAAAAAGGTGCACCAGGGGTGGGCTGGATTTGATTTACCGGTACTTTGCTGCCTCAGTCCCTTCAGGAATCATACAAATGCGAACAGAAGGCATCGAAGTCTCGCACTGACGTGTCTTGAGAAAAAGCATCGAGTCTATTGACCTTCAGACCCCAAGGTCAAGAAAGATGGCCRCTCATCCTGAGCCTGGTTCTGCTGGGACTTCCCTCATGTTAAATGTGAGTCATTTATCATCATTGGCACAAAATTCTACTGAATTAGATTTGCTATTTTAGGATTTGTAATGGGCTCTAAGATTACACTTCTGCTGTGAGTTGGTGCAACATAAGAGTGAATTAAAATCTTTGAAACAGCAGCTACTTATCATTAAGCTTCTGATGATGTGTTAGATGCTGTTTTTCACAAGCGATGAAGTCAGAATTTAATTTTAGAGATATTCTGGAGGGGTGGCCTGTACAAACACCATGTCCGCAGCATCCGCTCAGACTTTATTTATCTTCCTGGCTTTACAACAAATAGTCTGAAAGATCAGTAAGCGAGACAATGTCCAAATATAAACGCACATATTCCAGCATGTTTTCTCAGACTTRAGTGTATTTTTGCTGAACTGTATGCTGCTTTTGACTCACTATGAAACTGTGGATTGTTCAGATTTGGCATCAGAAAAAAATAGATAATTCCTTGTTCTTGCAGAAATAATTATAACTGGACCAAATTGTGCATGTTTTTTTTTTGATCATCCCATGACCAAACTACAAGAAAATGTATGCAGACAGTTCCACAGCTAAAGTTGCACTAGTATAAAAAACTTTATTTTAGACACAAAAAAACATTTAATAGATTTTTAATTAACTGACAAGATTTTCTTGTATGAAACTAATATTAATAATTACAAACTTCACTAAGGGCGTAAGGGAAACTCATTACTCAGCTGCTAAGAGAATCGCATATTTTTTGTGTTTGATAATACCAGATAAAATGATGAACAATGACACATTTAATTGAAAATTTAATAGCCAATCCATTGAATAATGTTCACATATTACAGTATTTAAGTGAGAAAAACTGTGCCACATTTACAGTTACAAATACTAATTCAAACAACAAAACAAGAGGGAAAAAAAGTGGAACATGAACCTTAAAGTGACAGAAATACGTTAGGTACTTGAATCACTCTGTTTAATGATATAGAACATTTAGAAATTATAACAAATGTAAATGTAATTTTACAAAAACCCTGTGACCAGGTTATGATTTATGATGCAACTCATTTGGCAGAGACATTAAATGCAGTGCAATTCTAAAACAGCAAGTAGCTTATACAAAAACTGAAATTCCTTATTTAAAGAATAAAAACATGTAACCATTTAAAATGTCAATAAACAGAAATATTTCAAAAATACCATTTTCTTATGTATGGTTATTTGTTTAAAATCCATCTAAAAACAGAGGAAAAGAAGAACGATGTTCTCAAAAAGCAAAATATCACATATTACACAGAATGAAAATCAAAAATTCAGACGAACTTGTTTTTTTTTTTTAAAGAACAACTTTCATATATATTTTTTTTAAACCGTTTTCGATTTGTGATGTGGGGCAATTTTACAGAGGAATAAAAACAAACTGTACAGGTAAACTGTGTGTAGAGACAGAGAAATAAATCGTTAAATGCTCAGCTCAGAATCCCCCCCCCCCCAAAATGACAGATAAAGAAACTGAAGAACTGAAGTTCACATAGGAGACGCAACATCCATGTTTACAGTGATCGAATCTATAAAAAGGAAACAAGAAACTCAGATTAGTCCAAGCTGGCTAAAATCAGAAATCAAACAGTTTTAAAGATAAAACGTTTTGTACAAACTTAATACAGAAAATGTAGCTGTTGTGTATCGGGGTGTAACAGTACATGTATTTGTACCAAACGTCACGGTGTGGCTGCTTGGCTCAGGTGCAGAGAAGGACACGAGGAACAAGTTGGTCACAGATTAGATCTAGAAATGGGTGCTTGTTATATTTAACTGAAAACAAGGACCTGCCTGTTTGTTTCAGTTTAGCTATGTGGAAGTTTACAGATTAGTATAGCAAGCATTTATGTTATATAATGCATGCACTAAGACAGGTTATTTGTGTATTTTATCAGGGTATAAACAGAACTTCCTGAAATAAATTAAACACCATCACAATATTTTTTAAAGGCAGCAGCAAACTCTTGAACTTTAATTCAGGGTAACTATAAAGTAATAAATTATTGTCATTTCTTACTTAACTTTTGTAGTAAGTGTAGTATTTTTAGTAACTGGACACATACTGTATTTATTCATGTATAAAACTAGAGATTTAACCCTAAAAATCATCCATAAAGCGGAGGGATAGTATTATACACGGGCTACTGATAATTAGATTTTTATGCTCTGTAAGCTCAGAAAATGATAATCGTATTATACACGAATAAATACGGTAGTTACTTCCTCGCTCAAATAAAAACTGACTTATATACAGCTCTTATTTACTTAAGCTTAACACAAGACAAAAAGTGATTTCATTGTTACAGGGAGATGGGATTTTTTAGGAAAAAGGCTAGAGAAAAAATTTATTATAGTTTGGTAATTGTTCAAAAAAAAAAAAAGACTTTACTTTATAATGGCATAAATTTTTGCTAAATTTCATTTCCAACCTATTACAACCCCGCAGACACCCTGTTTATATTCCTAATATTAGGAGTCGTTCTGCTCCTTTAGCAATCAAATGCTGAGAAATCAGGTGTGTGTGTTCCCTATTTTATTTATTTTGTATTTTTGCAATGGGAGAAATTCCTTGGAAATGTATTGCTTTTTATTTTGTGTCATGTCTAGTTCTAATTACTCAAAGCAAACACACCTAGTTGTTTTTTTTTTCGCAAAATGTTCCCAACCCAAGAAAGAAAAACCTTTCTGGAGCTTTTCAAACTTAAAAAAGAATATTTCAATAATTTAGTTATTTTAAAGATCTTTAAAATAATAAAATAAATTCTACCTTGCTGCACATAATTTCCTTCTTTAGAGCCTACCAAGTAGCAAAGATACCATTGTTTTTCTGTCTCTGCTTCTGTGAGGTTTATTGTTAAAAACAGACAAATGAAATAAGTGTTTTCTATTTGTTTCTTGTTCTTTTTCTTTTTTCTAATGTACTGAAGCAGTGTTAAACCGTGACCCTTGTCTAAAGGCGCATAGCGAACTGTGACATGGGCATACTGTTACACCCCCGGTGCGTACGCAGAGTTTGTGACTGACCCAGATGTCCTTGGCTGGTTTCAGCTTCACCGGGAATCAGAGAGTCCAGAGAGTCCAGGGTGCGCGGCGACATGAGGAACAGGTCACTGGTGTTTCCAGAGTTGGTGCTGTGAAAACACACGCAAAGAAAACAAACAAACCAAGAAACTGAATTATAGCGCAGAGCAAAATGTTCATGACAAATAGATCAGGCTATTTCTGTTAGTCCAGGCACTTTCTGTATAACTGCTGTGACGTCTTTGTAATTCCGMTTTACCACAAGTGAAAAGGTTTTTTTTTTCTCTACTTAAAAATGAAACATTTTATCAGAGTTGTGAGTACATTAGTCATCAATTACTTTCAACTTACTATGTGAAATAGTTGGATATTTGCGTCAGTATGCAGAAATGTGACAGCTTTGAGGTAAGACTGGGCCAATATTTAAAATGTTCGATTCTGTGATGTTTTTTTATTTTTGTCTTACGCCCAATGAGCACAATGACACAAAAGACACACTGTAAGGATGCTAATGGGAGCTTCTTTCAAGTCATTGTCACAACAATTGGTAAGCAGGGTGCGTTAAAGAGGATCGAACAAAGTTATAAAACAACTCCCTGTTTTTTGGTTTCTGCTTGTGGTAAACTAAGAACATGTTTTCTATGTTTTCTGTTCCCACAGAAAAAAATGAAGTGATGTGGAATAATCTTCAAAAGATTATCTTTTTAATTTTTTAATATCTAAAACCTTTAATCACCTCCTCACAGATGTGACAAAAAATGGTTCAAGAGATGCAAATGAATCTGAATGAAGAGTTTGGACAGAACGTCCTGAAGGCAGGAGTACGAACTGATGACTTACATCATGCTTGTGTATTAGTAATGGAAGCTATGATGTGAACGACACACAGAACAAAAAATCATCTAGATGTGATAACTGCAGCTACATGGATCTATCYAGCAAACATAAAAGTGACAAAACGCACACACAGCCCTACATGCCACCTCCCCAACGAAAGGGCCTACCCAGGGAATCCGTTCCCAAGCAGCTCACTGTCTGGCAAGTCCATGAACACGGAGGGACACCTACGGAGACAGGTCAGGATCTGACTGAGAAAACCTCGCAAGCCACCAGCACGCTATCACACCTACAATTCACCACAGTAAACATGGCTAACGTTTGGTTTGCAGAGTCCCCTGATGTTAGTCGACCTCACTTTACCACCGGAACCTGCAGCTTTTCTTTTGCTGCTTTTACTTACTTTATTTATTTTTATTATCTTATTTTATTTATTTTACAAGACAAAGATAATTGATGTCTAATGTCATTTTAAATATTTTTCTCAGATTTTTGGCTTGTTTTTAAAATTGCTGCTCTAGTGCGGTTCTTTTTTTTTTTTTAATTCTCCTTTTATTTTAACATAGAACAACAAAAGCGTATTTATTTAGTAGTATTTTTCTATTTAAACACCAAAAATTTGATCAGCTGTGCAAACGCTCAGAAGAAAAACAAAGTCTCATATAGCCCAGGTCAACTCCAGGCAAATCTTTAATTTTAATCTGAACCTGGATAATTTTGAGTTTGCAGTGCCCGCACTCAACATGGGGATGGTTTTATGAATGACATTTCTACATTATTTTATAATAATTAGAATGCTCACCATATCTAAAACATGATCTGAAATGATCAAACTTTGTACAATTATAAAAGGTTACTAACATGAGTGGGGGGGTCACTGAGTTTAGACAATAATAATGGATACTTACGGGGTAACACAGATGAACTTTGTCTTCAAATACGGCTGGGTAACTGTTAGTGAAAAAATAAAGTTATTAACACACTTCCAACCAGGAAATAATGAGCATTATATAGAATTAAAACTCCACAGAGATCAAGACAAACAAGACTTACTCATGGAGTCACCACCTGGCTCAGGTTCATGAGCTGCATCTGGCCTACAATATTTCCCAAAAGCATCCTCTTTGGGAATATCGGGATACAGATAAACCAGAGGTGAAACCAGAATGTTGGTGGCATCCATGATCTTGTAGCCCATGATGATGTCAGCAAAGGACATGTTGCTGAGCTGTTGCTTGGTGTACGGCTCCACTGACTGTATCTGAGTCTTTCCTATAAACACAGAAGGGTTAAATCAATGCAAATACTAAAACAAAAAGCAAATACTAAAAAACAGTGGCGCTCCCAAACGACTTACCGCCGATATCTTTTTCTACCCAGGTGAATGTAATACCCCCCTCCTTGCTGCTCTCGCTGAAGCGCAGCAGGAAAGTGCCAGGAGGTTTGGGACTCAGAATGGCTCTTTCCCTCTCCTTGCTGATAAAACCCATGATGTACCTGGTAACGAACAGGAGACTCATCAATACTCGCAGAACTTTAAAAAACAGCCACCCGATGATCACACTGAAACCATTTCCCCAACGTAACGAGACGTAAACAAACAATTCCAGACGTAACAAAGGGACTAAAGTCTAAGTAAAGGACGACCTCTCACCCTTCGTTCCACAGCGCGAGGATATATTTCTTCACCAGGTCGATGATGTTGTCCAGCCACACCCAGAAGGAGAAGCCTTTGCCAGCCATGTTTTCCTGAGGGGAAAAAAACAGCAAATAAATATAATAAATCTCAAAGAAAGTCAAACGACAGTGTAGACAGTAAAGTGTTTCTGGTTGTCAAGTGATGTACCTTACAGAACTTGGCCCATGTTATTTGGCATCCGGAGTAGTTGACAGAGGGCCCTGAATGCACAGGGGGAAAATTGTTGGCATTTAAAAACAACAACTAACTAACTAACTAACTAACTAAAACAAAAACACATTTTTAAAAAAATAATAATTTTACCAAGTAGTTTCTCAGCCAGAGTGGTCAGCTGCTCGATGGTCAGGCCTCTCTTTGTGGTTGAGGAGAACTGCCAGCTCAGCACCTCGGCCACCTGGTCCCAGGTCCCCACAGGAGGCTTAGTGAAGAAGTTCACGTTCTGTGCAGAGAGACCAAATCGTAAGACATGAAAAGCTCCTCAACGTTAACAAACAGAGTGCTGAAACGTTCTCCCTTTGCAGAATTCAAACCCCGTCCACAAGAGGGCGCTGCCTTACCTTTGGGTGATTGGTGAGCATGTTGTACCACAGGATGGAGGCCCAGGCGTTGGGCATCTGGCAGATGTTTGAAATGACTACCACAGGCAGCGAATGAGTCTGTGTGTGCGGAAGACAACTTTGTTTAAAATGTGTATTTTACTCAACAACAACAACAACATTAACTGAACACTTTTATTTTAGGAATCAATCAAATAGTGCTCCAGGATGTCTTACAACAGGGCTATTCAACTGGCGGCCCGCGGGCCGGTGACCAAAGTTCGGYCCGCCAATTGGTTCATTCATCTCTTAAGCTCAAACCCCCGGTTTTCTACTTTAATTATGCTAAGTTGTTTTAATTAAACATAGACATGTTTGGTATCTATAAAAATGTCAGAATCTTGGCTAGAAGCTGGTGAAAAACATTTCTATAAACACTCAAGACAGTTAAAACTACAAGCAGTTGAAGATAAAATGATAAAAGTGAAAATAAAATTGGTTTAAAAAATTTGGCAAGTCAGAGATGTCAAAATATTATTTGTGTCTAATAATAGGAGGCATTATGTTATTTTTGTTTTTGATAATGTGTGATTATCACTACTTTTATAGGGTTCTGWATGTTATATTCATGATTAAATGCAGCAAAATAAACTAATTCAAAGGTAACATATCTTCGTAATACTTGGTTTATTTACAAAATAACTTTAATTGCAGGATGTTTGGCCCCTCAGCTGTTGACTGGCAGTAACTGTGGCCCCCGGAGCAATTTAGTTGAATAGCCCTGTCTTATAACTTAAGACTGATTCAATAATAGTACAGAAATTGAATATTCAACATGTAGCTTACCCACAAAGAAACAGGAAAGAGTTAAAAAAAAATCTAACCTTGCCCCAGTCTAAACATGCTGATTACCCTGCCTACAGCACTATAAAAAACACTAGAGGTTAAAGCTGAGGAGGCTTATCTGAGAGAAGATCTCTTTTAAATTCTGAGGTYGAGACAGACCGGAGGCAGGAAAATTTGTAAATTACTCATTTTTTTTGTGACAAGCGTTGCACGTGTCAAGAAAATTTTCACTCAAAATGGTGTTAGATGTACCACAACATCGTGTCAAGTTGTTAGATAAGCTGGAAATGCTCACCTCCAGATCTACTTTCAGGCCTTGGTGATAGACTTCTGTCTCAAATGTGATGAGGTGAAGCTCCTCTGTTACAATCAGAGAGGCCTAGAGAAAGCAGATTCTTTTAAAGCTCTAAATGTTTAATAATCACGAGTTTCACCAAACTCTCACTTTTAAATGGTAAACAAAGCTTTCTAAAAAAGAAGAAAACAAAAAACAGACTTTCCATGTAAAACTTGGACGTCAGTAAAGATAAAACTTACATCACTATTAGTGCGACCACCATTGCCACATCTTTGTTCCCTTAAGGTCTGAAACAAAACAGGAAGTCAGTTCACAGAAGGCCCTTTATCAATYCACCTGATCACTTCTAATCAGCAAGAAGCTTCCTCCTAACACTCACCAAGTGTTTGAACTCTGCAGAAAGGCTCCCGTTGTTAGACTCCTCCATGTTCATGACTTTTGTGTTCGTTCCGAGGATGTTAAACTTTCGTGATCTGGGAAAACGGRTCGCAAAGCAAAACAGTAGGCCCTTTATTCATCATGATGTGCACCAAATACTTTGACTTCAAAGGAAGTTCTTGAAGCCTTACCCTCTAATTGCAGCTACATCCCCAGTTTCTCTGAAAAAGGAACAATTAAAGTCAATTAAGCCATCTTTTTTTTTTTGTGAATCTTCACTAATAAAATTTTAAAAACTCACTTGTCAATGCAGACTTTAATTTTCAGCTGGTAGTTGAGTTCAGGAAACTTTACCAGTAACCTTGAAAAACAAATCAAAAGAGTTAGGAGGATAAAACACTGGCAAATAGATTGACATTTTTAATCGTCTACTTTAAAAGTTACATTAAATATTTAACAATGTGCCTGTTTAAGGTGTTTAAATATTATAAAGATGAATTTTACCGGACTTTAGTTGTGAACTGCACTCCTGTTTTTATCACCAGAGGTCTGTCTGGATGCATGGGCATACACGGCTGTCTTTCAACCACAAAGGCACTAAAACAGAATAAAAYAAAAGTTAGGTTTCGACAACAACCTGAATTTTCAAAGTACTAACTTCATTTGAAGTATTTTGTCAGTCGTACAGAAATGATCAYTCATCTCCAGTACCTCTTCATCAGGTTTCTGAACAAGTCCACAATCTTCTCCTCCAGGGCGGGCCGATGCTGAATGATGGGGTCTCCTTTGTAAGACACCTTCTGCTGAAGCTCCTCCAGCTTCTTGATCTGTTGACGGATCTGAAGCTGGGACTCGGCCAAGGATGTGATCCTGTTCGAAAGTTAAATCCAGCTCAAACTACTGCAAAAATACTGCAATWCATCCAGCTACTTGTTAAAATGTACACATTGGGTTACTTAGAAATTCTAAGRTAAAACTACAACCCAAAGTAGTGCATTTGAAAGATGGATGGATGGATTTTTAAGTTCAAATTTGCTGGGTTTTTTTTCCTTTCCGTTCTCAAAATTGGTTACCATGTTTCAAGGCGATCCAGGCAGATATTTGGTGGGCCTCCGATGCAGGCGATCTGCTGTCTTCTCTTCCAGTCTGCTAGCTCTTCATCTGTCAGATTCTTCTGAACATAATCCATGGCAGTCAGCAGGCCCCCCATCTCCGTCACAATTTGCTATAAACAGAACACGCATCAACGTGATATTACTAATCGGTAGTCTTTGTCAAACCATGACTCATGYGAAACAGAAATAYTACAAAAAGTCCGTCGATTCCATGACRTCATTTGTTCTCCTCGAAAAGCAAGAAACTTACTGACCAAATACAGCTATATACAAATGTATGCTCTGCTTAAAACTTTAGCAGATTCTCAAATATGCAAGCGTACAACAGTCTTCAAGCTGTATTAAACCATGTTTTATCATTTTGTGCAGCGGTTTTGTATTCTTTCTTCCACTAAAAGGCCCTGATAAGACAAAAAAGTTGAATTTCCGTATCACATTTAGTTTTTGAACTTTCACAATCTGATGAAGCATAAACACCCACCCTCCTGAGCTGGTCCAGAGCGCTCAACATTTGCTCCAGCTGAGCCATCTTCTGTCTTGTGGCAGCAGCCTGGCTATTCCCGTTCAGATCCTGCGACAGCTCTGGGGACGGAGTGGACACAGAGGTTCAGCTAAAGGGTTCACAGCAGCTTCAAACCTTCTACTACAGCTCAAAGACAAGTGAGAATTCAAACCGACCCCCTTGGCTTTTCAGGGTTTTGTAATTGAAGTCAAAATCGTCTTGCAAGTTCTCGAGCATTTTCATCTTCTGTTCCATATCCTGTAAAAAAAAAAATGTTAAAGTTGTTTTAATGCAGTATTTTTAAAAGATTTAACAGCGAGTCTTTAATAAAACTGACCTGAACCCGCTTCCTGATGTCCTGAAGGTTGTGCTCCAGTATTTGCTGTTTCTCTGTCACTACAGTTCCAGTGGGATGGGCTGCCTGGCCGTTCTTCAACACAGCAAATGATAGAATATTGCATAAAAACTTCTTTACTAAAATTTCCGAAAAGACTGGTGTAACTTTCTGTACCTGTGAAGCAGTGGTGGCATTCTGCAACAGCCTCTGCTCCTCCCACAGACAACGGGCAACAATGCGAGCGATTTCCATCGGCTTCTCCAGATATTTGCTCTGCAGATGCTGCTTAATCCTGCGCAGGTTATGCTGGTAGAGCACATTGTTCTCCTGCAGGAAGCGGCTGTACTGCTGGTCTATTTCTCCCAAAAGGTTGTGGAACACCAATGTAGCGTGGGATTCCTTGTTGGCAGCGTAGGCCCTTTAAAAAGAATAAAARAAGACAGCATGAAGCCCTCATGTTATAATGATTTCTTCTTCGCACAAAGTGATTCCATCACAAAACAAAAGATCTATTTTTTGGGAGAAACTAAGTAAAAGCTTACCAGTCCTGACTTTCGATCCATGGGGCCAGGAACTGCCGTAGCTCCATAGGGAAGCTGTCACTGTACAGGTGGTAGAGTTGCTCCAGGTACCTGGTTTCCAGCTGCTGCAACTGGTTCCACTGCGCCATCTTGGCAACCGCTGTTTCAACAAAGATTCGGCAGGATTAACATCTAAGACATGCAATGAGTTTTCAGGAGTAAGCCTTAACAGAACAGCTTTCACATTTACCAGAAGGAAACGGCTAACTGTCACGGTTGCCCTGAAAATGATGACAAACCAATCCGAGGCCTCCTGTTCAGCACAGTCACTTCCTGTTCGCTGAAACACACGGCTTCCACCAAGAAATATAGGCCACCAGGAACAGCTGTTTGCTTTCTAAGCAGACTGGAGTTTATGATCTTTCACCAATGTTTCTTGCCCAAATGAGACTTATTGGAAACAATGGAAAAAAAATAAAAAGAAACAACCCACACTTCCTTTTCTCAGCTGTGAAACTGCAGCAGAGCTCATTGATTCAAAACTACAGAACCATTTCCTTACGTGACAAAAGCTGACTTTTTATGATCATATTTATTTTCGGAGAACTGCAGCATACCGTAACTTCAGAAACGTTCTTAAATTTAAAAGGTTATGTAACTCTTTTCAACGGGAGGACTTCAACCTGCACAGTAACAATAAAAAAAAGACATTCAGTAAATCCAACAAAGAGCTGCCTCCATTATCAGGCATCAGCCATTGTTCAGTGCTTACATAACGGGGATATTGTTTGCAATCTGATCTAAATTCTGAGCGAACAGTGTTGAATTGCATTGAGTATAAAGCTATATGCTTACCAATGCTTTTGTCCTTGGTAACGGACACAGAAATGTAATGACTAAACTGCACTTTCTGTTTTTAAGTATGTGTTGTTCCTAACAACAACAACAAAAAAAAGGGCTGCAAGTATCAGAAACATTTGTAAAAACAATAAGACTAGAAGGATTATTTCTGTCTATCAAAACACTAAAGTACACAGCTGAAGTGAGCTTTACATTTCAATGTCGGTCAATATTAGTGCAATATTTGTAGCTTTGGAGTACATGTGTTATACCTCTACCACATGGTACGAATATCAGTACTTTCAATAGGAGCCAACTATTGCAATAGCAAACAGTAATGGTGTGCATGTGCAATTAAATGGCAATTTTATGTAAAATTTATCCGTATACCTAAAACATGACTTTGTCTTCAGTGTTTCATGCAAAGCCATTTGCTAGACCATCATTAACTTTAACCGCAACATTATAACATTGTGTAAGTATTCTTTGGTTTTTGTCATCTCACAGATAACATTTAAAATGACCCATGTTCCTTCCTCTTTCACCGATGCATGAAAAAACAAACAAAATAAAAACTTGGTGTGAGCAAGAGAAAGCCCTCAGGGGATCACAGCAAAGAACCACCATGAAAAACTTGTGTTCACTAAATACTGTAAACAATATCATTTAAAAAAGCAGTCATCGTTATTTCCTCTAACCCTAATTTGAATAYGTTTTCTTTCTATGCACTGTTTGGATCAAGTAGTGGGTGGACTTCTGCTGAAGGTTTTATCAGGTTGATTAATAATTCAGTGTGTATAGTCAAAAGGGAGAACACCCTTGTTTCATTATTGACTACCATTTTCAGGGCATCTATAGTTCATCTTAGAAGATAAAATCACCCAAAAGCTGTTTTATTTTTGTTATATTATTATTGTAAACCAATACAGCCCTCAAGAGACTGAATATATTGTGAGGATCACTTTTATGTAGGTCACACGTTTGAGAATGATGCTCACATTACACCATTACTGACTGGTACACAGAACATGATTCTGTCTAAATATCTTAACATATAAGATTATTATTGTTGTCAGTTTTAAAATATAAAGGCATGGGTAGACTTTATTATTGAAAATGAGTCAGTGAGAGTGGATCTATCAAGCCAGTCAGGTGAGTTTGGCCTTTGCTCTAAGTTGCCAAACAATTTAACACTTACCGGCAAAGCACAATGTGATTCCTTAAAATCACATTCCAGGAAGTATTTCTTCTAAAGAAAAAAAAAAAAAAAAAAAAAGGAAACCATGCCAAGTTTCCCTTCTGTTGTCAGTGGACACGTGGGAAATGAAAAAGGGGCTACCCTTTGTGTAAAAAAATAAAAATAAATAAAAATAAAATAACTCATCTATGGGATTATTTCTGAATCTGAATCTAAAAACAAAATCTGTCACTGATGCAGCCTCTTTTGGACATGACTCCAAACCTCCAAATTAGGATTATGTAAATGTTGAAAGGACTGAATCCTGATGCAGGGTGTCTGACATGTTGGCCTGCAGATGGGATGAAGATGAGTGTGACAAGAGATGGCAAACAAGTAAATCATTTTACTGGGATCAAACACAAATCCTGGTAAAGTCCCCCCCACAGCAATAATAATGAGTTGAGCCAAAACATAAAACTAAAACCTTAAACAATTAAAACTCACTGCATGCCATGTTGATTGTAATACTTTTACACTCAGAAGAAAGTAAAATCGCCTAAATAAAGTATTATATAACTGATGTTTCACCGCCTTTACACACTGAATAACTTATGACCCAGTATAAAGTTAGCAGCGTCGTGTTAAAGCTAGCCAAGCACAATGACGTGCTTTCGTTTGATTATATAAACGCCAATGATAATACACACAAAAGTATCATAGAAAAAATATGAACTAAATGCAGAAGTTGAAATTAATCGCTTACCCGAGTCGTTGTCACTCCTTTCGAAAGTTTTTCCGACAAAAAAAATCGTAACTTTCAACTAAAATACACTAACAACAGCCAGTGCCAACTTTACTGAAAACGGAGCGAACTTAAACAAGAAAAAAACGCTCTAAAAACGACTATAATTATTTCTCTCCTCTTTTCAACACGAGAAACACATCTCCGTGTCGTCAACCGGTCGCCCAACCCATCCTMTACACTGCAGTCTTTCCAGCCAACCAAACCCCGTGATACGGTTTATTGACAGCTCAAACGACCAATAGTAATCGGCAGCTCTGACACAACCAATAAGAACTCATCTCAGGAAAAGTAAGGCGGGACGTTTTAGTTTGCTTGGTTGAGGATGCTATGTTTACTGCTGTCGCAACTGAGCTCTTCCGTTCAGCAAACCCTCCCTGTTGGCGGACCATTCACAGCCACGGCGCGTTCAGTTCATACGGAGGGAGGAGCGGCAGTTGAAGGGAACAGCCAGCCTGGAAGTCATCTGAATTACTGGCAATGCTGACGTCATCGAGTTTAATAACACAAGTGCTGTTCAGAATTGACACCTACCAGTCGAAATTAATTGACAGCATTGTCAAAACATTTTAACAATACACAAAAATAATAGAGTGGCAGACGAAAAGCCATATAAATGAATGAATAGATAAATGAATTAGGTTTTTACAATAAAAAAGAAATAAAAGTACACATATTATTTAATAAGCTTTTATTTATATTGAACTTGTAGGGCAAAAAAAGTCGTTAACATAAGGATTTGGCAAATATGAGTGAGTGAAACTAAATATAAACCAAAGATGTCCCATTGTACTGCAGGATTTACAAAAACTGTGCCAAATCTACCCAAGCAGTTTTTGCAAACGGTTTCAGTTTCAACTAAAGCAATTTAACAAGGGTGAACATACACTGTGGCAAAAACATAAATACCTTTTAGTAGCAAGCGAGACAGATTACATATCTTCGCTAAAGTCAATGCAAAGATAAAGCTGTAATATAATATGTGACCTAACAGGCCCGTGACTGATTGCTTTAAAAGTAAGAATGGTAATCATCGTCCTCACATTATCTAACATGTGCATCCTTTGTCTTGTCACTGTTCTCGGCTCCGCTCAGTTTTTTTTTTTTACGGAGAGCACTCGGCCTAATTGCATTACCCCACCCATTGATTATTTCAGTGGTGCTTCCTTGCCGCACGGTGTGCCTCTGTGAGTCTACAACAAATCAAGGCCACACAAGGAGGAGAAAATAGAAGCACTYCWGTTTTTCCTGTCTGGAGCTTCAGTTTCCTTTCACGATCTAATGTAACGAGGCTCGAACACTGTCTCGAGCCGCTTTACTCCTCTTTAACATTAAACTGTGTGGACACTGCACACTGTGCAGTAGGTGTCTGTAAAAAAGGATTGTGTTCTGGATTATTATTCCTCTATCACTATTAGCAAATAATGAAAGGTGAGCGATATGCATTCCTTCAAACGCTCGTAAATCCCAGACGTTTGTGTGTCCCTATTCAGGCGATTTTAAAACAGTGGACACATTCTCATATTTACATAGTCAGTCATCTTCTCTTCAGGTCATTCTTGTTCTGCTTGTGATTCCGTCAAGTTCTTTTATTTATTTATTTTGTTAATTAGGAACATGCAAGTGTTCTGCGAGGAGCTGTGACCATGGTGACAGCTGTTTTTCTCTCAGTGAAGCTTGGTGAGCACAAAAACAATGTGCTGATTTACAATCGAWTATTACAATAGGTGACAAACCACAATTTCAAGCACACATTCCATTCTAAACTGCAATCTTAGCCGTAAATGTTGTTTTTCTTAAAGCGTTAATATAAGTGTACTACACAAAATAGAGTACCAGRATTTTAATATAGCAAAACCTACAACTTCTTTATGCCAACGCACGTAAAAAATGTACTACATGTACATTTTTTGACTTTCTGCCTAGCCTTAAAATGCTAAACCTTTCAACAATTGAATTACAGAAAGTGTACAAACCGTCTTTTACATTTTGTGTGGAGAGTTCTGAGTTATAATACCGTGAACTAAACTTGTTTCAACACCTCAACACATTTTTTCTTTCTCCAAGAATACCTTCTCTCTGTTTCACATATGCATATTAAAGCCTCCTTTAGCACATAAACCTTGGCATTCACTTTCCTTTATCATTCGTATAATAATGTGTCAAAAAAGGGAAACATTTCTTATATTTAAGTTAAAATGTTTTACTTGTTTAAACTATTTGCTCTTTGCCCTTATAGACAATAAATCAAACCAACAGCAAATACTCTAAGAAAGCACAACAGTCAGCCTATTGGATATTTTATGAGCTAGCTCTGATTTTTGTTACAAAATCTGATATATGAGCAAACATGAGTCATCCCTGTTGGGTAAAAAAAAGAGAGAGAGAGAGAATAGAGATCAGATTAGATCATCTCTAGAAAGTCTCTATGACCATTACTGTGTCTTTTCTCATCTGACACAATCATCAAGACTGTTCCCTTCTTCTTCCTTGACTTATCTGCAGAGGCTTTATTCACGTTGGGCCTTCTTTAGATACTCTGGTTCCACCAGAGAGTCCTCAGTTACCTCTAACAGAGCCTGCATTTCTGGGCCGTCTACATTCACCAGCTCCCCTTCCTCCACCTCCACGCCCGGCCCCATCTCTTCTCCCTCTGGCTGGGCCTCCACGTCCGTCACCTCCACCATCTCTGTGTTCTGCACCACCACCTCCTCCTCCTCTCCCTCTCGGATCTTCTTGACGTGGAAGGTGAAGGGAGGAACCCGGTACACGGTGGTCTTGGAGCGGGCGTAGGTCGGGTGGTTGGGGGTGAGGGACTTCTTCATCTTGTCTCTGGAGCTTTTGATTTTGGCTCGGCGCTCCTGGTTCGGGGTCATGCGGCTGCCGAGTTTGCCCATTTTCTTCTCCAGGCTGTGCTTCGTCTTCTCCAGGTTGTCGCGGGTCTTCTGCCTCGTCTTCTCCAGGTTGTCGCGGGTCTTCTGCTTGGTTTTTTCCAAGTTTTCCTTGGTCTTTAGTTTGGTCTTCTCCATCTGCTCTTTGGAGAAGACCTTCTTTATGTTGTCCACTTGCTGCTTGGTGGCGTGTTGGATGCGTTTCGTACGAGACTCTATGACAATTTCATCCACCACAATGTCTTCATCGGAATTGGGGTTTGCTTTGTCTCCGTCTTGTCCCTCCTCAGCTATCTGCTCCAGGCCCTCCGCTGCTTTCCCTTCAGCCGTCTCTGCTGTCTTAGATTTGGATTCTTTCGGCGTCTTCACTTGGTCCTGGAGGCACAAAAACAGGAAGGATAAAAAAAATAAACTGTTAGATTGCTGAAGCAGAGGGCCTAACTAAGCAACATGTTTAATTCTATGTCTAATATCAAACTGACGTGGATAAATACATTTAAATGTAAACAATAAAGGCCGGTTTGTGAGAATTATTTGCTTGGAAAATGTGTGGGGGAAAAAAAGGAATCAGAATAAAAATGAAAAAGTAAAAGTAAGTAGTGAGAGTATTGGTTCAACCGAATGACCAGTGAACTGCTGTAACTGGTGCAGATCGCCATCTAGTGGTCGGTTTTCTGCCATCATTGAATTGCCACCTGATTAAATCAAGTCAGAGACAGAAGTTATTGATTTCTATTATGAGACTCAAACGTAAAACAAAAATGAAATAACTTGGCCTGAGAGACAGTTGATTTCATCTGCAAATGTAGTCAGAATGAAACTAAAGCCAACAGCTTTTTTTTTTTTTTTTGCACCAAACCACATTATTTCCTGTCATTTGCCATTGTCATTTTTGGCACAAAMGCATTGTTTGGGTGAAATCTTTAGAAAAGGTTAAGTAAAAACTTTACATAGTAAATTAAGAATTAATTTAATTAATAAAGAAATGATAAACCTTTTCTAAAAACCTTTTCTAATGCACAAAACTTATTTAAAGGGAAAAGACTTGGTGGTTAGATTAGTTTCATTTTATACTAAGATCTGCAGAACAACACGTTCACACTTGGTCAGGGAWAAATCGTATGTGCAAACCGAAATGGAGGCATAGTGCAAGAGTTGTATTCAGCAATTCAGAAAGTAAACCATCAGTCAAGAAAGTTGTGCAGATTTATTCTTTTACTTTAACTCGTAGATGAAACGGTTGATAATTCCACATTCCACGCAGTGTTTTGAAGTTATCCCCGAGGACACAAGGAAAAAAAACTCGTATTTAAGAAAATCTGTAATGCGTAAAGCAAACTGTGCTGCTAACAGCTGGAAAACCAACATTATACTTTACTATAAGTAAAAAATAGGAGAATAAAATCCCACAAAAGAGTTGTGTTTGCGACGCCTGGGGAGGGGGTGTCATGCTCCCACCCTTCTGTGTATCAGTGTCTCACCTCATTGCATCTTTACTCAGTAACTACTGACTTTACTCACTGCTAAAACCAAATTCTATAGAAATGAAACAACTTAGTCACCATGGCAAGCCCAATATAAGTTAACCGTGTGACTCGAGCTTCCATGCGGTTTTGGTTGGATTCAGCCGAGTGCTTTGTTTACACTGAATGCAGACCCGCATTTCAGATTTGCTTTTAKTATAYCCGTAAAATCACTCAAACGGCTCTRTTTCTTCAGGAAAGCATTTTAAATATTTAATTTCTGATTTCATATTTTGTAATGAGTTCCCTTTAAACATGGCTCCTGACAATTGACAATGACAATTTCAGCCATTATCGATGCCCGATATAATTATTGCTATTATGGCCGATAACTGATATTTACCGATATTACACAAACAGACTAATTATATTATACAAATACGCACAAACACACTTGGGTCTTTTTTTTTTGATACTGTAAATAAATGACCAGACCTCTGACATGGCTCTACTTCAGTTTTTCCTGGCTACGCAGCGTCAGTATCACTGTCATGATCAAACAGATGCTGCTCAACCAACCACCTCCCCTCCCAAAACAGAAACTAAAGCTAAAAAGTGGGAAATCAATAATGGACGTTAACATCTGCCCAGTTTTACATGTCGGACCAATACAGATATTCTAAAAAGATAAGAGATAAGATAAGATAAAACTTTATTGATCCCACAGTGGGGAAATTTGCACATTACTGCGGCTTAATCCAGGAGAGGCAGAGAAGAATAATGAAAGATAAATAAAAGATAAACAAAAACAACCCCACAATTTACACATGTGATATATAGTAATGTACATATACCAACGCACATATACACATGTACATAAACACATATGCATATTTATATACATATATACACCATAAAGTACAGTACAAAAATGAATATATATGCAGGTGCATATTACTGATGCCAGTGTAGGTGATTTGTCCAAGTGACTGATGACATCATGATGTGTTTATACAGTCTAACTGATGACATCTTGATGTGTTATACAGTCTAACTGATGACATCATGATGTGTTATACAGTCTAACTGCAGTTGGAATGAATGACCTACAGAAGCACTCCGTCCTGCAGTGAGGATGTTTAAGTCTCTGACTGAAGGAGCTGCTCAGGCCCCCCACGGTTTCATGCAGAGGGTGGTGGGGGTTGTCCACGATGGCTGTCAGCTTTGCCAACATCCTCATCTCACCCACCACTACCACAGGCTCCAGAGGACATCCCAGCACAGAGCTTGACCTCTGTATCAGTTTGTCGATCCTGTTCCTGTCCCTTTCAGTACATCCAGCCCCACAGCAGACCACTCCATAGAAAAGGGCAGATGCTACCACCGTGTCGTAGAATGTCTTTAACAGAGTCCTACAGACAACAAAGGACCTCAGCCTCCTCAGTAGGTGGAGTCGACTCTGGCCCTTCTTATACAGGATGTCTGTTTGTAGTCCAGTCCAGCTTGTTGTTGAGGTGAACACCCAGGTACTTGTAAGAGTCCACTGTCTCAATGTCTTTTCCCTGGATGTTCACCGGTGCTGTAGGGGGTGACTTAAAATATGACCATGTGACCAGTATCGGCTGATACCAATAAGAAGGCCAATATATCGAGCATCCCTAGTTTGGATATTGCCAAATAAACATTTCTGCCTAAATCAGTGGCACATTTGGGACAGATGTGAAGCACTTGCTCATTGGCGACRAACGTCTTGTGCAATTTGTTCTGTCCCACCCCTCAACACCATTTTAAAACACAGCAGAAGAGCTACGATGTGTAAAAAAAAATTGTGTAGGTCTTCTGGAYGGGTTCTTCTCTAATGAAACGTTTCGTCTCTCCTCCAAGAGACTTCTTCAGTCTGAGAGTTTCAGGCAAAATTCAGGCTTTTAAGCACTGCCTCCATGTGACTGATACTCACATCACATGGCTATCGTTGACACCTAATTAACACCTATTGTTAACAGGGGGTGGAGTGATACTGTCAATAGCAGCACTGTAGGAGGGGGACAACTGAAAACGGACGCCTCCACCTCTGTTTAATGATGGACGGTCTTTCTTCACAAAAATGGCTTCTTTTACTCCTCTCTCAAACCAGCGTTCCTCTCTATCAAGAATGAGAACATCCTCATCTCTGAAAGAGTGACCGCTGGCCTGTAAATGAGTGAAAACTGCAGAGTTCTGGCCGTTAGACGTAGCTCGTCTGTGTTGGGACATTCTTTTGAACAGTGGCTGCTTTGTTTCCCCGATGTATAACTGGTCGCAGTCCTCCTGGCACTTAACAGCATATACAACATTGCTCTGTTTGTCACCGGACACCGGATCTTTGGGGTGAACCAGCCTTTGYCGTAATGTGTTTTGGGGTTTGAAAGCCACTGGGACATCATGTTTAGAAAATAAACATCAGTTTCTCTGAAACACCCGCAACAAATGGAATAACCACTGGTTTGGGTCTGGGTTTGGGGTCTTCATTTTCACCTGAAGGTTGCATGGAGTCCTGTCTGTTTTTTACCTGGATAACTGAGATGCATCAGGACATACGATGTGTAAAAATAATCATGTAAACAGAGCGTCTTCATCACCCTGTCTGTCTTGAAAAATACCCAATGCTTGTCTTAAAAAAGGGGGGAGATTCCTTGCATCCCTGAGAGGTGGTACAGCATCAGGATGAACAACGAGTCTTAAACTGAAGACATGTTTATAGAAGAGGATCAGTTCGGTCCTTGATATCCGACTTCTGAAAGACAAACACCTGTTAGACCAGATAAGCAGAGCAGTTCTCCGGGCAGTTCAAATACTGCCACATGATCCTATCATAAAACGGACATTGCCTCCTTATCTGGCGGTGARCGCGGCGGGCCCAGCCAACCCGCTGTGTGTGCGTTTATTTTCAGCTGGCCTTTCCCTCTTTCTGGATTCCACCAACCGTCCTCTGGCTTCCAGCCGCCGCATTGCTCGCTCCTACAGACGGCCCCCCCCCCGACTCCCCACCACTCCACCAAACAACACCGTCCCCTGCCGTACAGCAACAGATAAACACAGCCCTAACCATAGCAACCAACGCCCTCACGTTGTCCCAGCCGCGTGCCAAAGTTGAGCTGGATAAACAGCTGACAATGCACAAGCACATATTGATGGGAGTTGTCATGTGTGACACATCGCAGAGAAATTGAAAGAAGTGTAATTTACAGGCAGACATACGGAGCAGCCCGAGTTATCTGAGCGACGCTAAAGGAATGTTTGTTGTTTGCACACTTCAATTTACAGCATTCAAATCTATAAAAGTGGATATATTTTCTTTTATCAAAATTAATAAAATGCAGTGGTAGTAAAAGAAATATGTGGGAATTTATGTAACTGTATCCATGTACGGACAAAAATGGACATAAACAAAAGTAAAAGTGCCTAAATATGAAGACTTTGCAGCTAAAACAAAAACAAGTAAAAACTGTTTATAAAATTTAAATATCCATTGTGACAGACAGACAGACAGATACATACTGTAGCTATACATACAGTTTGGTATCACATCCTAATAAAAGATCTAATACGGAATTTATTAATGCTCTATGAACAGGTTATTCATGGATATATAAACACTTTATAAAGCTTTAAATATCATTTACATCATGGAAACCATTGATTCATTCATTTAGAAGAAGGGTCAAAACTTTGTTTTTGTAAATTTATGGGCAGTCTATGTTTAAGTAATTTACTTTTTGTGTTTTTTTTCTCTCGGCTGTTCAGTGGAATGAAAAATGGTAGTTTTTTGGTTGATGTATATTTAGTTATATTTACGTAAATATTTTGATGTATGAATGTATGTATGTATGTATGTATGTATGTATGTATGTATGTATGTATGTATGTATGTATGTATGT